>NC_092261.1:24168512-24313572 GCF_036320965.1 Panulirus ornatus
AGCCCATCAGACCCTTGCATCCAAGCCCATAAGACGCTAGCCTTCAAACTCATCACACCCTCACCTTCAAGCCCATCAGACCGTCGCCTTCACACATTCGCCTTCATCACACATCAGACCCTCTGCTTCAAGCACATCAGACCCTCGACTTCAAGCCCATCAGTCCCTCGCCTTCAAACCCAATAGACCCTAGCCTACAAGCTCATCACACCCTCACCTTCAAGCCCATCAGACCCTCGCATCCAAGCTCATTAGACCCTCGCCTTCAGGCCCAACAGACCCTCGCCTTCAAGTCCATCAGTCCCTTGCCTTCAAACCCAACTGACTATAGCCTTCAAGCTTATACACCCTCACTTTGAAGCCCATCAAACCGTCGCATCCAAGCCCATTCGACCCTCGCCTTCAGGCTCAGCAAATCCTCGCCTTCATTCCCATCAAACCCTCGCGTTCATGTCATTAGACATTCGCCTTGAAACCCATCTGTCCCTCATTCTAAAGGCAAACAAACCCTCTTCCTCAAGTCCATTAGTCTCTTACCTTCAAGCCTAACAGACATTAGCCTTCAAGTTCGTCACACATTCGCATTCAAGCCTATCAGACCCTCGCCTTCAAGCACATCAAAGCCTCGCCTTCAGGCTCATCGAAACAATCACCTTCAAGTCCCTAAAATCCACGAGTCCAAGAACAACAGACCATCGCCTTCACGTCCATCAGAAACTTGCCTTCAACTCCAACAGACTCTTGCATTCAAGCTCATCACACCCAACTCCAACAGACTCTTGCATTCAAGCTCATCACACCCTCACCTTCAAACCCATCAGACACTCGCCTTCAAGCTCATTAGACCCCCGCCTTCCAGCCCATCATACCCTCGCATTCACGTCCATCAGACATTCGCCTTCAAGCCCAATAGACCCTTCTTTTCAAGCCCAAAAGACCTTCATGTTCAAGCTCATCACATCCTCGCTCTTAAGTTCATTAGACTTTCGCCTTCAGGTTCAGCAGACCAACGCCTTCAAACCCATCAGACCCTCGCCTTCAAGCCCAATAGACCCTAGCCTTCAAGCTCATCACACCCTCACCTTCAAGCCCAACAGACCCTCTCCCTCAAGTCCATCAGTCTCTTGCCTTCAAGCCCAACAGACACTACCCTTCAAGTTCATCACACATTCGCATTCAAGCCTATCAGACCATCGCCTTCAAGCACATCAAACCCTCGCCTTCAGGCTCATCGAAACAATCACCTTCAAGTCCATAAAATCCACGAGTTCAAGAACAACAGACCCTCACCTTCACGTCCATCAGAAACTTGCCTTCAACCCCAACAGACTCTTGCATTCAAGCTCATCACACCCTCACCTTCAAACCCATCAGACACTCGCCTTCAAGCCCATTAGACCCCCGCCTTCCAGCCCATCATACACTCGCATTCACGTCCATCAGACATTCGCCTTCAAGCCCAATAGACCCTTCTTTTCAAGCCCAAAAGACCCTCATGTTCAAGCTCATCACATCCTCGCTCTTAAGTTCATTAGACTTTCGCCTTCAGGTTCAGCAGACCAACGCCTTCAAACCCATCAGACCCTCGCATTCACGTCCATTGAACACTCGCCTTCAAACCCATCAGGCACTCGCTTTCATGCAAAACAGACCCTCCCCTTCAAGTCCACCAGTCCCTTGCCTTCAACCCCAATAGACCCTTGCATTCAAGCTCATCACATACTTACCTTCAAGCCCATCAGACCCTTCCATCCAGGCCCATAAGACCCTCGCCTTCAGGCTCATCAGTCCCTCGATTTAAAGCCAAAGAGACGTTTTTCTTCAAGCCCATCAGTTCTTTGCCTTCAAACCCAAAAGACACTACCCTTCAAGTTCATCACAAATTCGCCTTCAAGCACATCAGACCCTCGCCTTCCAGCACATCAGACTCGGCCTTCAAGCCCATCAGTCCCTCGCTTTCAAGCCCAATAGACCCTAGCCTTCAAGCTCATCACACCCTCACCTTCAAGCCCAACAGACCCTCTCCCTCAAGTCCATCAGTCTCTTGCCTTCAAGCCCAACAGACACTACCCTTCAAGTTCATCACACATTCGCATTCAAGCCTATCAGACCATCGCCTTCAAGCACATCAAACCCTCGCCTTCAGGCTCATCGAAACAATCACCTTCAAGTCCATAAAATCCACGAGTTCAAGAACAACAGACCCTCACCTTCACGTCCATCAGAAACTTGCCTTCAACCCCAACAGACTCTTACATTCAAGCTCATCACAGCCTTACCTTCAAGCCCATTAGACACTCGCCTTCAAGCCCGTTAGACCCTCGCCTTCAAGCCCAATAAACCCTTCCTTTCAAGCCCAACAGACCCTCACGTTCAAGCTCATCACAACCTCGCTCTCAAGCCCATCAGACCTTCGCCTTCAGGCTCATCAGACCATCGCCTTCAAACCCATCAGACCCTCGCATTCACGTCCATTGGACACTCGCCTTCATAACCTTCAGACACTCGCTTTCATGCAAAACAGACCCTCGCCTTCAAGTCCATATGTCCCTTACTTTCAACCCCAGCAGACACTTGCATTCAAACTCATCACACCCTTACCTTCAAGCCCATCAGACCCTTGCACCCAAGCCCATAAGACCCTAGCCTTCAGGCTCATCAGACCCTCGATTTAAATCCAAACAGACCTTTTTCTTCAAGCCCATCAGTTCTTTGCCTTCAAACCCAAAAAACACTACCCTTCAAGTTTATCACACATTCGTCTTCAAGCACATCAGACCTTCGCCTTCAAGCTCATCAAACCCTCGCCTTCAATCCCATCAGTCCCTTGCCTTCAAGCTCAACAGACCCTAGCCTTCAAGCTCATCACATCCTCTTCTTCAAGCCCATCAGACCTTCGCATCCAAGCTCATAAGATCCTCGCCTTCAAGTCCATCAGTCCCTTGCCTTCAAACCCAACAGACTATAGCCTTCAAGCTTATACACCCTCACTTTGAAGCGCATCAGACCCTCGCATCCAAGCTGGGCCATGAGTCCCTCGCCTTCAGGCTCATCACACCCTCGCCTTCTAGCCCATCAGACCCTCGCATTCACCTCATCAGACCCTCGCCTTGAAACCCATTAGAGTCACGTTAAAGACCAATAGACCCTCTCCTCCAAGCCTATCGGTCTCTTGCCTTCAAGCCCAACACACACTAGCCTTCAAGTTCATCACACATTCGCATTCATGCCTATCAGACTCTCGCCTTCGAGCACATCAGACCCTCGCCTTTAGGCTCATCGAAATCTTCACCTTCAAGTCCATAAGATCCACGAGTTCAAAAACAACAGACCCTCGCGTTCACGTCCATTAGAAACTCACCTGCAAGCAAATCAGACTCTAGCCTTCCAGCCCATTAGACCCTCGCATTCACGTCCATCACACACTCGCTTTCAAGCAAATAACACCCTCACTTTCAAGCTCATCAAACCCTCGCCTTCAAGCCCATTAGACCTTCGCTTTCAAGCCCAACAGATCCTAGCCTTCAAACTCATCACACACTCGCCTTCAAGCCCATCAGACCCTCCCTTTCAGGTTCAACAGACACTCACCTTCAATCCCAACAGACCCTCGTATTCAAGCCCAACAGACCTTTGCCTTCAAACCCATTAGACCTTCGCCTTCACGTCCATCAGACACTCGATTTCAAGCCCATCGGATACTCGCTTTCAAGCCCAACAGAACCTCGCCTTCAAACCCATCAGACCCAGGCTTCATGCCCATCAGACCCAGGCTTCAAGCCCATCAGACCCTAGATTTCAAGCCCATTAGACCCTTGCTTCAAACCCATCAGACCCTGGCTTTCAAGCCGATCATATCCTCACCTTCACTCTCCTTCAAGCTCATCAGACCCACGCATTCAAGAACATCAGACCCTCTCCTTCCAGCCCATCAGACCCTCGAATTCAGGCTCATCAGACACCCGCCTTGAAGCCTATCAAGCCCAGGCTTTCAAGCCCATCAGACCCCCGCTTTCAAACCCAACAGACCCTGGCCTTCAAGCTCACCACACCATCACCTTCAAGCCCGTCAGTCCCTCGCCGTCAAGCCCAACAAACCCTCTCGTTCAAGATCATTATATCCTCTCTTTCAAGCCCACCAGACCTTTGCCTTCAGGCTCAGCAGACCCTTGCCTTCAAGACCATCACACCCTCACATTCACGTCCATTGGACACACTCCTTCAAACCCATCAGAAACTCGCTTTCCAGTCCAACAAACCTTCGCCTTCAAGTGCATCAGTCCATTGCCTTCATACCCTACTTGCCTTAAAACCCATCAGACCCTCGCCCTCTGGCTCGTCAGACCCTCGTATTCAAGCCTATCAGACCCTGGAATTCAAGCCCATCAGACGCTTGCCGTCACGTCCATCAGAAACTAGCCTTCATGCCCATCTAACCCTCGCTTTCAAGCCCATCAGACCCTCGCGTTAAAAACCATCAGACACTAGCATTCAATCCCATCAGACACTCGCCTTCAAGTCCATCAGTAACTCGCCTTTAAGCGAATCAGACCCTCGCCTTCCAGCCCATCACACCTTCGCTTTCACGTCCATTGGACACTCGCCCTCAAGCCCATTAGACCCTCGCTTCAAGACCAACAGACCCTCGCCTTCAAGCCCATCAGTCCCTCGCCGTCAAGCCCAACATACCCTCGCATTTAAGCTCATCATATCCTCGCTTTTAAGCCCATCAGACCTTCGTCTTCAAGCTCAGCAGACCATCGCCTTCAAGCCCATCAGAACCTCGCATTCACGTCCATCGGACACTCACCTTCAAACCCATTAGATACTCGCTTTCAAGACCAACAGACCCTCGCCTTCAAGTCCATCAGTCCCTTACCTTCAAGCCCTACTCACCTTAAAACCCATCAGACACTCAATTTCGAGCCCAACACACCCTCGCCTTCAAGTCCATCAGTCCCTTACCTTCAAGCCTTACTCACCTTAAAACCCATCAGACACTCAATTTCGAGCCCAACACACCCTCGCCTTCAAGTCCATCAGTCCCTTGCCTTCAACCCCAACAGACCCCAGCATTCAAGCTCATCACACCCTCACCTTCAAGCCCATCAGATCCATGCATCCAAGCCCATAAGACCCTCGTGTTCAGGTTCATCACACCCTCGTTTTAAAGCCGAACACACCTTCTTCTTCGAGCCCATCAGTCTCTTGCCTTTAGGCCCAAAAGACACTAGCCTTCAGGTTCATCAAACATTTGCCTTCAAGCCTATTGGACCCTCGCCTTCAAACACATCAGACCCTCACCTTCAAGCCCTTCAGTCCCTCGCCTTCAAGCCCAACAGACCAAAGCCTACAACCTCATCACATCCCCACCTTCAAGCCCATCAGACCCATGCATTCAAGCTCATAAGACCCTCGCCTTCAGGCCCAGCAGATCTTCGCCTTCAAGTCCATCAGTCCCCCACCTTCATATCCAAGACTGTAGCATTCAACCTTATACACCCTCACTTAGAAGCCCATTTGACCTTTGCATCCAAGTCCATAAGACCCTCGCCTTCAGCCTCATCACACCCTCTCCTTCAAGCCCATCAGACCCTCACTTTAAAGCCCATCAGACCCTTGCATTCAAGCCCATCAGAAACTCGCCTTCACGTCCATCAGAAACTCCCCTTCAAGCAAATCAGGCCCTCGCCTTCCAGCCCGTCAAACCCTCGCATTAACGCACGTCAGACATTCGCCTTCAAGCCCATTAGAACCTCTCCTTCAAGCCCAACAGATCCTCGCCTTCAAGCCCATCAGTCCCTCGCCTTCAGGCCCAACACCCTCTTGCCTTCAAGCTCATCACACCCTCGCATTCAAGCTCATTACACCCTCGCCTTCACGCCCATAAGACCCTCGCATTCAAGCCCAACAGACCCTCTCCTTCAAGCCCTTCAGACCCTCGCCTTCACGTCTATCAGAAACTCGCCTTCAAGCCCATCAGTCCCTCGCCTTCAGGCCCAACACCCTCTTGCCTTCAAGCTCATCACACCCTCGCATTCAAGCTCATTACACCCTCGCCTTCACGCCCATAAGACCCTCGCATTAAAGCCCAACAGACCCTCTCCTTCAAGCCCTTCAGACCCTCGCCTTCACGTCTATCAGAAACTCGCCTTCAAGCCCACAAAACTCTCGCTTTCAAGACCATCAAACTTAGGCATTCACGTCCATCACACACTCGCCTTCAAGCCCAATAGACCCTCGCTTACAAGCCCATCAGACCCTACCCTTCAATCCCATCAGTGACACCTTCAAGCCCAACAGATCCTAGCCATCAAGCTCATCACACCCTCCCCTTGAAGCACATCACATCCCCGCCTTCAAGCCCATCAGACCCTCGCTTTCAGGCTCACCAGACACTCGCCTTCAAGCCCATCAGACCCTCGTATTCAAGCCCAAAAGACCCTTGCCTTCAAGCCCATCAGACCCTCTCTTTCACGTCCATCAGACCCTAGCTTTCAAACCAAGCAGACCCTCGCTTTCAAGCCAAAAAGATCCTCGCCTTAAAACCCATCAGACCCTCGCATTCACGTCCATCAGACACGCCTTCAAACCCAACAGACCCTCGCCTTCAAGCCCATCAGTCCCTCGCCGTCGAACGCAACAGACCCTTGCGTTCAAGCTCATCACATACTCACTTTCAAGATCGTCAGACCTTCGTCTTCAAGCTCAGCAGACCATCGCATTCAAGAGCATCAGAACCTCTCATTCACGTCCATCGGACACTCGCCTTCAAACCCATCAGACACTCACTTTCAAGCCCAACAGACCCTCGACTTCAAGGCCATCAGCCCCTTACCTTCAAACCCTACTTGCCTTAAAACCCATCAGACACTCGATTTCGAGCCCAACAGATCCTCGCCTTCAAGTCCATCAGTCCATTGCCTTCAGAACCCTGCATTCAAGCTCATCACACCCTCATATTCAAGCACATGAGACCCTTGCATAAAAGCCCATAAGACCCTCGTCTTCAGGCTCATCACACCCTCGTTTTAAAGCCGAACACACCCTCTTATTCAAGCCCATCAGTCCCTTGCCTTCAAACCCAAAAGACACTTGCCTTCAGGTTCATCACACATTCGCCTTCAAGCCTATCGGACCCTCGCCTTCAAGCACATCAGACGCTCGCCCTCAAGCACATTAGACCCTCGCCTTCAAGCACTTCATTACCTCGACTTCAAGCCTAACATATCCTAGCCTTCAAGGTCATCACACCCTCACCTTCAAGCCCATCAGACCCGCGCATCGAAGCTCATAAGACCCTCGCCTTCAGGCCCAACAGACTTTCGTCTTCAAGTCCAACAGTCCCTTGCTTTCAGATCCAAGACACACCTTATCCACCCTCACTTAAAAGCCCATCAGACCCTTGCATCCAAGCCCATAAGACCCTCGCCTTCACGCTCATCACACTCTTGCCTTCAAGCCCATCAGACCCTCGTATTTACGTCATCAGGCACTCGCCTTGAAGCCCATCAGATCCTCACTTTAAAGCCCATCAGACCCTTCCATTCAAGCCCATCAGAAACTCGCCTTCACGTCCATTAAGGCCTGTCTACACGAGCGGGCCTGATCGGCGGGTTTGCCCGTTAACGGGCAAATTCTGGCGGGCCTGCCCGTGAATGTTGTCCACACGACCGAAGTGATAAACAGCCGGGCCTGCCCGACGATGTTGCCAGTAGCGGGTGGAGTGCCGTACGAGAACCATGGTGCCTAGCATTGTCAAGAAAAAGATTTTGTGCTCTATGATAATAGCTTTGTGTCTCAAGAAGAAAAAGAAGAAAAGGATATGGTGTAAAGATTGGTTAAAGAAAAGAAGTATGTTTGGAAGCACTGCAACAATCCTTCATGAACTACAAAGTAGTGAGGAACACGACTTCAGACTTTTTACATCTTGTTATCAAAGGTGGAGCCATACATAGTGAAGAAAGACACAGTTATGAGAAACAGCATTACAGCAGAAGCTCGTCTGGAAGCAACTTTACGATAAAGGTCAATCAAAGTACTAGTAAGTGCTTTAGACCAAAAAATTGTTGGATGCTCACCAGAGTTATCCTGGGCTGCCATCGTTAAATGTTCACTGTGCTACTATGCCGTGGGATGTGGAATGAAGGCCCGCTGTGGGTTCACGATATTACCTTGCGTCTGGCAGGGTAGAAACTCCAGCTACCGGTCACCAGCTCAGTGATTTCGCAGGGCGGGCTTTCGGGCAATTTGTCAAATATGCCCGTTAACGGGCAAGCCCGCCGATCAGGCCCGCTCGTGTAGACAGGCCTTTAGACACTCGCCTTCAAGCAAATCAGGCCCTCACCTTCCAGCCCATCAGACCCTCGTATTAACGCCCATCAGGCATTTGCCTTCAAGCCCATTAGAACCTCGCTTTCAAGCCCAACAGACCCTTGCCTTCAAGCTCATCACACCCTCGCTTTCAAGCTCATCACACCCTCGCCTTCTCGCATAAAAGACCCTCTCATTTAAGCCCAACAGACCCTCGCCTTCAAGCCCATCAGACTCTCGCCTTCATATCTATCAGAAACTCGCTTTCAAGCCCATAAAACCCTCGCTTTCAAGCCCATCAGACCTAAGCATTCACGTCCATTACACATTCGCCTTCAAGCCCAATAGACCCTCGCTTTCAAGCCCGTCAAACCCTCGCCTTCAAGCCCATCAGTGACGCCTTCAAGCCCAACAGATCCTAGCCTTCAAGCTCATCACACACTCGCCTTGAAGCACATGACATCCTCGCCTTCAAGCCCATCACACCCTCGCTTTCAAGCTCACCAGACATTCGCCTTCAAGCCCATCAGACCCTCACATTCAAGCCTAACAGACCCTTGCCTTCAAGCTCATCACACCCTCGCTTTCAAGCTCATCACACCCTCGCCTTCGCGCATAAAAGACCCTCTCATTTAAGCCCAACAGACCCTCGCCTTCAAGCCCATCAGACCCTCGCCTTCATGTCTATCAGAAACTCGCTTTCAAGCCCATAAAACCCTCGCTTTCAAGCCCATCAGACCTAAGCATTCACGTCCATTATACATTCGCCTTCAAGCCCAATAGACCCTCGCTTTCAAGCCCGTCAAACCCTCGCCTTCAAGCCCATCAGTGACGCCTTCAAGCCCAACAGATCCTAGCCTTCAAGCTCATCACACACTCGCCTTGAAGCACATGACATCCTCGCCTTCAAGCCCATCACACCTTCGCTTTCAAGCTCACCAGACATTCGCCTTCAAGCCCATCAGACCCTCGTATTCAAGCCTAACAGACCCTTGCCTTCAAGCTCATCAGACTCTCGCCTTCACGTCCATCAGACCCTAGCTTTCAAGCCCATCAGACCCTCGCTTTCAAGCCCAAGAGATCCTCGCCTTCAAACCCATCAGACCCTCGCTTTCATGTTCATCGGACACTCGCCTTCAAACCCATCAGAGAATCGATTTCAAGCCCAACAGACCTTCACCTTCAAGTGCATCAGTCCCTTGCCTTCAAGCCCTACTCGCCTTAAAACCCATCAGACCCTCGCCTTCTGGCTCATCGGACCCTCGTATTCAAGCATATCAGACCCTGGAATTCTAGCCCATCAGACTCTTGCCTTCACGTCCATCAGAAACTCGCCTTCATGCCCATTTAAACCTCGCTTTCAAAGCCAATAGAACCTCGCCTCTAAAGCAATCAGACCCCTCGCGTTAAAAACCATCAGACACTTGCATTCAATCCCATCAGACACTCGCCTTCAAGTCCATCAGTAACTCGTCTTTAAGCGAATCAACTCTCGCCTTCCAGCCCATCAGACCCTCGCATTCACGTCCATCAGACACTCGCCTTCAAGCCCATTACACCCTCTCTTTCAAGCCCAACAGACCCTCAACTTCAAGCCCATCAGTCCCTTGCCGTCAAACCCAACAGAACCACGCGTTCAAGCTCATCACATCCTCGCTCTCAAGCCCATCAGACTTTCGTCTTCAAGCTCAGCAGACCATCGCCTTCAAACCCATCAGAACCTCGCATTCAAGTTCATCGGACACTCGCCTTCAAGTCCATCAGTCCCTTCCCTTCAGACCCCAGCATTCAAGCTCATCACACCCACACCTTCAAGCTCATCAGACCCTTGCATCCAAGCCCATAAGACCCTCGTCTTCAGGAGCATCAGACCCCCGTTTTAAAGCCGAACACACCTTCTTTTTCAAGCCGTCAGTCCCTTGCCTTCAAGCCCTAATCGTCTTAAAACCCATCAGACACTCGATTTCGAGCCCAACACATCCTCGCCTTCAAGTCCATCAGTCCCTTGCCTTCAACCCCAACAGACCCCAGCATTCAAGCTCATCACACCCTCACCTTCAAGCCCATCACAAGCTTACATCCAAGCCCATACGACCCTCGTCTTCAGGCTTATCAGACCCTCGTTTTAAAGCCGAACACAACTTTTTCAAGCCCATCAGTCCCTTGCCTTCAAGCCAAAAAGACACTAGCCTTCAGGTTCATCACACATTCGCCTTCAAGCCTCTCGGACCCTCAAATTCAAGAACATCAGACCCTCGACTTCAAGCATATTAGACCCTCATCTTCAAGCCCTTCAGTCCTTCCCCTTCAAGCCCAACAGACCCTGCCCTTCAAGCTCATCACACACCCACCTTCAAGCACATCAGACCCGAGCATCCAAGCTCATAAGACCCTCTCCTTCAGGCCCAACAGACCCTCGCCTTCGCGTCCAATAGCCCCTAGCCTTCAAATCCAAGACAATAGCCTTCAACCTTATACACCCTCACTTAAGAGCCCATCAGACCCTTGCATCCAAGCCCATAAGACCCTCGCCTTTAGGCTCATCACACCCTCGCCTTCAAGCCCATCAGGCCTAGCACTTATGTCATCAGACACTCGCCTTGAAACCAACCAGGTCCTCACTTTAAAGCCCATCAAACTCTTCAATTCAAGACCATCAGAAACTCGCCTTCACGTCCATCCGAAACTCGCCTTCAAACAAATCAGGCCCTTGCCTTCCAGCCAATCAGCCCATCGCATTAATGCCCATCAGACATTCGCCTTCAAGCCGATTAGACCCTGCCTTGCAAGCCCAACAGACCCTCGCCCTCAAGCCCATCAGTCCCTCTCCGTCAATCCCAACAGACCCTCGCGTTCAAGCTAATCACATCCTTGCTTTCAAGCGCAGCAGACCTTCGTCCTGAAGCTCAGAAGACCATCGCCTTCAAGCCCATTAGAACCTCGCAATCACGTCCATCGGACACTCGCCTTCAAACCCATCAAACACTCGCTTTCAAGCCCAAGAGACCCTCTCCTTCAAGTCCATCAGTCCCATACCTTCAAGCCCCACTCGCCTTAAAACCCATCAGACACTCGATTTCGAGCCCAACACATCCTCGCCTTCAAGTCCATCAGTCCCTTGCCTTCAACCCCAACAGACCCCAGCATTCAAGCTCATCACACACTCACCTTCAAGCCCATCAGACCCTTGCATCCAAGCCCATAAGACCCTCGTTACCAGGCTCATCAGACCCTCGTTTTAAAGTCGAACACACCTTCTTCTTCAAGCCCAACAGTCCCTTCCCCTCAAGCCCAAAAGACATTAGCCTTCAGGTTCATCACACATTCGCCTTCAAGCCTATCGGACCTTCGCCTTCAAGCACATTAGATCCTCACCTTCAAGCCCTTCAGTCCCTCGCCTTCAAGCCCAACAGACCCTAGCCTTCAAGCTCATCACACCGCCACCTTCAAGCTCATCACACCGCCACCTTCAAGCCCATCAGACCCGCGCATCCAAGCCCACAAAACCCTCGCCTTCAGGCCCAACAGACCCTCGCCTTCAGGCCCAACAGACCCTCGCCTTCAAGTCCAACAGTCCCTTGCCTTCAAATCCAACAGATCCTAGCCTTCAAGCTCATCACACCCCCACCTTCAGTCCTTCCCCTTCAAGCCCAACAGACCCTGGACTTCAAGCTCATCACACCCCCACCTTCAAACACATCAGACCCGAGCATCCAAGCTCATAAGACCCTCGCCTTCAGGCCCAACAGACCCTCGCCTTCAAGTCCTAGACAATAGACTTCAACCTTATACACCCTCACTTAGAAGCCCATCAGACCCTTGCATCCAAGCCCATAAGACCCTTGCGTTAAGGCTCATCACACCCTCGCCTTTAAGCCCATCAAACCCTCGCATTTACGTTATGAGACACTCGCCTTAAAACCCATCAGACCCTCACCTTAAAGCCCATCAGAACGTTGCATTCAAGCCCATCAGAAACTCGCCTTCATGTCCATCAGGAACTCGCCTTCAAACCCATTAGACCCTCGCTTTCAAGCCCAACAGACCCTAGCAATAAAGCCCATCAGACCCTCACATTCAAGCTCATCACACCCTCGCTTTCAAGCCCATCAGACCTTCGCCTTCAGGCTCTGCAGACCATCGCCTTCAAGCCCATCAGACCCTCGCATTCACGTCCAATGAACACTCGCCTTCAAACCCATCAGATTCACGCTTTCATGCAAAACAGACCCTCATCTTCAAGTCCATCAGTCCCTTCCCTTCAACCCCAACAAATCATTGCATTCAAGCTCATCACACCTTTACCTTCAATTCCATCAGACCCTTGCACCCAAGCCCATAAGACCCTCGCCTTCAGGCTCATCAGACCCTACTTTTAAAGAAGAACAGACATTCTTCTTCAAGTCATCAGTCCCTTACCTTCAAACCCAAAAGACGGTACCCTTCAAGTTCATAACACATTCGCCTTCAAGCACATCAGACCCTCGCCTTCAAACAC
This sequence comes from Panulirus ornatus, assembly GCF_036320965.1. Lineage (NCBI taxonomy): Eukaryota > Metazoa > Arthropoda > Malacostraca > Decapoda > Palinuridae > Panulirus > Panulirus ornatus. The sequence goes on from NC_092261.1 coordinate 24,181,324, forward strand.
ATCAGACCCTCGCCTTCAAGCACATCAGTCCCTCGCCTTCAAGCCCATCAGTCCCTCGCTTCAAGCCCAACAGAACCGAGCCTTCAAGCTCATCACACACTTACCTTCAAGATCATCACACGCTCGCATTCACGTCCATTGGACACTCGCTTTCAAACCCATCAGACCGTCGCTCTCATGAGAAACAGACCCTCGCCTTCAGGCTCATCAGACCTCGTTTTAAAGCCGAACAGACCTTCTTCTTCAAGCCCATCAGTCCCTTACCTTCAAACCAAAAAGACACTACCCTTCAAGTTCAACCCATATTCGCCTTCAAGCACATCACACTCGCCTTCAAGCACATCAGACTCTCGCCTTCCAGCACTTCAGAACCTCGCCTTCAAGCCCATCAGTTCCTCGTCTTCAAGCCTAACACACCTTCACCTTCAAACCCATCAGACCCTCGCATCCAAGCTCATAAGATCCTCGCCTTCAGGTCTAACAGACCCTCGCCTTCAAGTCCACCAATCCCTTACCCTCAAACCCGACAGACTAAAGCCTTTAAGCTTTTACACCCTCACTTTGAAGCCTATCAGACCCTCGCATCCAACCCCAAAAGACCCTCACCTTCAGGCTCATCACACCCTCGCTTTCCAGCCCATCAGTCCCTTACATTCACGTCATCAGACCCTCGCCTAGAAACCCATCAGAACCTCAATTTAAAGTCCAACAGACCCTCCTCTTCAAGCCCATCAGTCTCTTCCCTTCAAGCCCAACACACATTCGCATCCCCATTCAAACCTATCAGACCCTCGACTTCAAGCACATCAGACCCTCGCCTTCAGGATCATCGCAACCTCACCTTCAAGTCCATAAGACCCACGAGTTCAAGAACAACAGACCCTCTCCTTCACGTCAATCAGAAATTTGCCTTCAACCACAAAAGACATTGCATTCAAGCTTATCACACCCTCACCTTCAAGCCCATCGGACACTCGCTTTCAAGCCCATTAGAAACTCGCCTTCCAGCCCATCATACCCTCGCATTTACGTCTATCAGACATTCCCCTTCAAGCCCATTAGACCATCCCTTTCATGCAAAACAGACCCTTGCCTTCAAGTCCATAAATCCCTTGCCTTCAACCCCAACGGACCCTTGCATTCAAGCTCATCACACCCTTACCTTCAAACCCATCAGACCCTTGCATCCAAGTCCTTCAGGCTCATCAGACCCTCGTTTTAAAGCCGAACAGACCTTCTCCTTCAAGCCCATCAATCCCTTGCCTTCAAACCAAAAAGACACTACCCTTCAAGTTCATCACACATTCGCCATCAAGCACATCAGATCCTCGCCTTCAAGCCCATCAGCCCCTTGCGTTCACGTCATCAGACCCTCGCCTTGAAACCCATCAGACCCTCAGTTTAAAGGCCAACAGACCCTCTTCTTCAAGCCTATCAGTCTCTTCCCTTCAAGCCCAACACACATTCGCATTCGCATTAAAGCCTATCAGACCCTCGACTTCAAGCCCAACAGACACTCTCCTTCAAGCCCAACTATCTCTTGCCTTCAAGCCCATCAGACACTAGCCTTCAAGTTCATCACACATTCGCATTTAAGCCTATCAGACCCTCGCGTTCAAGCACATCAGCCCCTCGCCTTCAGGCTCATCGCACCCTCACCTTCAAGTCCAGAAGATCCACGAGTTTAAGAACAACAGACCCTCACCTTCACGTCTATCAGAAACTTGCCTTCAACGCCAACAGACCCTTGCATTCAAGTTCGTCACACCCTCACCTTCAAACAAATCAGAACCTCTCCTTCAAGCCAATTAGACCCACGCCTTCCAGCCCATCATACCCTCGCATTCACGTCCATCAGACACTCCCCTTCAAGCCAATTAGACCCTCGCTTTCAAGCCCAACAGACCCTCGCCTTCAAGCCCAATAGACCCTCACATTCAAGCTCATCACACCCTCGCTTTCAAGCCCCTCAGACTTTCGCCTTCAGGCTCAGCAGGCAATCGCCTTCAAGCCTATCAGCCCTCGCATTCACGTCCATTGGTTACTCGCCTTCAAATCCATCAGACACTCGCTTTCATGCAAAACAGACCCTCTCCTTCAAGTCCATCAGTCCCTTGCCTTCAACCCCAACAGATCCTTGCATTCAAGCTCATCACACAATTATCTTCAAGCCCATCAGACTCTTGCATCCAAGCCCATAAGACCCTCGCCTTCAGGCTCATCAGACCCTCGTTTTAAAGCCGAACAGACCTTCTTCTTCAAGCCCATCAGTCTCTTGCCTTCAATCCCAAAAGACGCTACCCTTCATGTTCATCACAAATTCGCCTTCAAGCACATCAGACCCCCACCTTCAAGCACATCAGACCCTCGCCTTCAAGCACATCAAACCTTCGCCCTCAAGCCCATCAGTCCCTCACCTTCATACCAAACAAACCCTGGCCTTCAAGCTCATCACATCCTCACCCTCAACCCCATCAGACCCTCGCATTCACGTCCATTGGATATTCGCATTCAAAACAATCGCTTTCATGCAAAACAGACAATCGCCTTCATGTTCATTCGTCCCTTGCCTTCAACCCAACAGACCCTTGCATTCAAACTCATCACACCCTCACATTCAAGCCCATCAGACCTTTGTATCCAAACCCATTAGACCCTCGCCTTCAGGCTCATCAGACCCTCGCTTTAAAGCCGAACAGACCTTCTTCTTCAAGCCCATCAGTCCCTTGCCTTCAAACCCAAAAAGACACTACCTTTCAAGTTCATAGCATATTCACCTTCAACCACATCAGACCCTCGCCTTCAAGCACATCAGACCCTCGTCTTCAAGACCATCAATCCCTCACCTTCATACCCAACAGACCCTAGCCTTCAAGCTCATCACACCTTCACCTTCAACTCCATCAGACCCTCGCATTTACGTCAATTGGATGTTCGCATTCAAACCCATCAGACACTCACTTTCATGCAAAACAGACGCTCGCCTTCAAGTCCATTCGTCCCTTGCCTTCAACACCAATGGACCCTTGCATTCAAACTCATCACACCCTCACATTCAAGCCAATTAGACCCTTGTATCCAAGCCCATAAGACCCTCGCCTTCAGGCTCATCAGACCCTCGCTTTAAAGCCGAATAGACCTTCGTCTTCAAGCCCATCAGTCCCTTGCCTTCAAATCCAAAAGACACTACCCTTCAAGTTCATCTTACATTCGCCTTCAAGCAAATCAAACACTCGCCTTCAAGCACATCAGACCCTCGTCTTCCAAGCCCATCAGTCCCTCGCCTTCAAGCACATCAGACCTTCGCCTTGAAACCCATCAGACTCTCACTTTAAAGCCCAACAGACCCTCTCCTTCAAGCCCATCAGTCTCTTACCTTCAAACCCAACACACATTCGCATTCGAATTCAGACCTATCAGACCCTCGACTTTATGCATATCAGACCCTCGCCTTCAGGCTCATCGCACGCTCAACTTCAAGTCCATAAGACCCACGAGTTCAAGAACAACAGACCCTCGCCTTCACGTCTATCAGAAACTTGCCTTCAACCACAACAGACCCTTGCATTCGAGCTCATTACATCCACACATTCAAGCCCATCAGACACTGGCTTTCAAGCCCATTAAATCCTCGCCTTCCAGCTCAACATACCCTCGCATTCACGTACATCAGACACTCGCCTTCAAGCCCATTAGACCCTCGCTTTCAAGCCCAAAAGACCCTCGCCTTCAAGCCCAAAAGACACTCGCGTTGAAGCTCATCACACCCTCACTTTAAAGCCCATCAGACCCTCGCATTCGCGTCCATTGGACACTCGCATTCAAACCCATAAGATTCACGTTTTCATGCAAAACAGACCCTCGACTTCAAGTCTATCAGTCCCTTGCCTTCAACCCCAACAGACACTTGCATTCAAGCTCATCACACCCTCAACTTCAAGCCCATCAAACCCTCCCATCCAAGCTCATAAGACCCTTGCCTTCAGGCCCAACAGACCCTCGACATCAAGTCCATCAGTCCCTTGCCTTCAAACCCAACAGACTTTATCCTTCAGGCTTATACTGCCTCACTTTGAAGCCCATCAGACCGTCGCATCCAAGCCCATAAGAACCACGCCTTCAGGCTCATCACACCTTCACCTTCAAGTCCATCAACCCGTTTCCTTCAACCCCAACAGACCCTTGCATTCAAGCCCATCACATCCTTACCTTCAATCCCATCAGACCCTTCTATCCTAACCCATAAGACCCTCGCCTTCAGGCTCATTAGACCCTTGTTTTAAAGCCGAACAGACCATCTTCTTCAAACCCATCAGTCCCTTGCCTTCAAGCCCAAAAGACACTGCCCTTCAAGTTCATCATACATTCGCCTTCAAGCACATCAGACCCTCACCTTCAAGCCCATCAGACGCTCGCATTCACATCCATTGCATGCTCGAATTCAAACCCAACAGACACTCGCTTTCATGCAAAACAGACCCTCGCCTTCAAGTCCATTCGTCCCTTGCCTTCAACCCCAACAGACCCTTGTATTCAAACTCATCACACCCTCAGATTCAAGCCATTGAGACCGTTGTATCCAAGCCCATAAGACCCTCGCCTTCAGGCTCATCAGATCCTCGCTGTAAAGCCGAACAGACCTTCTTCTTCAAGCCCATCAGTGAGTTGCCTTCAAACCCAAAAGATACTACCCTTCAAGTTCATCATACATTCGCCTTAGAGCACATGAGACCCTCGCCTTCAAGCACATCAGACCCTCATCTTAAAGCCCATCAGTACCTCACCTTCATGCCCAACAAACACCTAGCCTTCAAGCTCATCACACCCTCACCCTCAAGCCCATCAGACCCTTGAGCTCGCGTCCATTGGATGCTCGCATTCAAACCCCACAGACACTCGCTTTCATGAAAACAGACCCTCGCCTTCATGTCCATTCATTCCTTGCCTTCAACACCAACAGACCCTTGCATTCAAGCTCATCACACCCTTAACTTCAAGCCCATAAGACCCTCGCCCTCAGGCTCATCAGAACAACGTTTTAAAGCTGAACTGACCTTCTTCAAGCCCATCAGTCAATTGCCTTCAAAACCAAAAGACACTACCCTTCAAGTTCATAGCATACTCGCCTTCAAGCACATCACACTATCGCCTTCAAGCACATCAGACTCTCGACTATAGCCTTTAAGCTTATACACCCTCACTCTGAAGCCCATCAGACCCTCGCATCCAAGCCATTAAGACACTCTCCTTAAGGCTCATCCCACCCTCGCTTTCAAGCCCATCAGCCCCTCGCATTCGCATCATCACACCCTCGCCTTGAAACCCATTGGACTCTCACTTTAAAGCCCAACAGACCCTCTCCTTCAAGCCCATCAGTCTCTTGCCGTCAACCCCAACACACATTCGCATTCAAGCCTATCAGACCTACGATTTTAAATACATCAAACCCTCGCCTTCAGGCTCATCGCACGCTCACCTTCAAGTCCATAAAACCCACAAGTTCAAGAACAACAGACCCTCGCCTTCACGTCCATCAGAAACTTGCCTTCAACCACAACAGACCCTTGCATTCAAGCTCATTACACCTTCACATTCAAGCCCATCAGACACTCGCTTTCAAGCCCATTAGAATCTTCCTTTCAAGCCCAAAAGACCCTCGCCTTCAAGCCCAACGGACCCTCACGTTCGAGCTCATCGCACCCTCGCTTTCAAGACAATCAGACCCTCGCATTCAAATCCATTGGACACTCGCCTTCAAACCCATCAGATTCTCGATTTCATGCAAAACAGACCCTCGCCTTCAAGTCCATCAGTCCCTTGCCCTCAACCTCAACAGACCCTTGCATTCAAGCTCATTACACCCTTACCTTCAAGCCCATCAGACCATTGCATCCAAGTCCTTCAGGCTTATCAAACTCTCGTTTAAAAGCCGAACAGACCTTCTTCTTCAAACCCATCAGTCCCTTGCCTTCAAACCCAAAAGACACAACTCTTTAAGTTCATCACACATTCGCCTTCAAGCACGTCAGACCCTCGCCTTCCAGCACATCAGACCCTCGCTTTCAAGCCCATCAGTCCCTCGCCTTCATGCCCAACAGACCCTAGCCTTCAAGCTCATCACACCCTCACCTTCAAGCCCATCAGACCCTCGCACTCACGTCCATTGGATGCTCGCATTCAAACCCATCAGACACTCGCTTTCATGCAAAACAGACCCTCGCCCTCAAGTCCATTCATCCCTTGCCTTCAACTCCAATAAACCCTTGCATTCAAGCTCATCACACCCTCAACTTTAAGCCCATCAGACCATTGTATCCAAGCCCATAAGACCCTCGCCTTCAGGCTAATCAGACCATAGTTTTAAAGCCGAACAGACATTCTTCTTCAAGCCATCACTCCCTTGCCTTCAAACCCAACAGACTATACCCTTTAAGCTTATACAGCGTCACTTTGAAGCCCATCAGACCCTCGCATCCAGGCCATTAAGACACTCACCTTAAGGCTCATCCTATCCTCCCTTTCAAGTCCATCAGCCCCTCGCATTTGCGTCATCAGACCCTCGCCTTGAAACCCATCAGACTCTCACTTTAAAGCCCAACAAAACCTCTCCTTCAAGCCCAACAGTCTCTTGCCTTCAAGCCCAACAGACATTCGCATTCGCATTCAGGCCTATCAGACCCTCGACTTCAAGCACATCAGACCCTCGCCTTCAGGCTCATCGCACGCTCACCTTCAAGTCCATAAGACCCGCGAGTTCAAGAACAACAGACCCTCGCCTTCACGTCCATCAGAAACTTGCCTTCAACCACAAAAGACCCTTGCATTCAAGCTCATTACACCTTCACATTCAAGACCATCAGACACTCGCTTTCAAACCCATTAGATCCTCGCCTTCCAGCCCATCATACCCCCGCATTCACGTACATAAGACACTCGCCTTCAAGCCCATTAGACCCTCGCCTTCATTCCCAATAGACCCTCGCCTTCAAGCCCAACAGACCCTACCGTTTAAGCTCATCAGACCCTCGCTTTCAAGTCAACCAGACCCTCGCATTCACGTCCATTGGACGCTCGCCTTCAAATAAATCACATTCTCGCTTTCATGCAAAACAGACCCTCGCCTTCATATCCATCAGTCCCTTGCCCTCAACCCCAATACACCCTTGCATTCAAGCTCATTACACCCTTACCTTCAAGACCGTCAGACCCATGCATCCAAGTCCTTCAGGATCATCAGACCCTCGTTGTAATTCCGAACAGACCTTCTTCTTCAAACCCATTTGTCCCTTGCCTTCAAACCCAAAAGGCACTACTCTTTAAGTTCATCACACATTCTCCTTCAAGCACATCAGACCCTCGCCTTCCAGCACATCCGACCCTCGCTTTCAAGCCCATCAGTCCCTTGCCTTCATAACCAACAGACCCTACCATTCAAGCTCATCACACCCTCACCTTCAAGCCCATCAGACCCTCACACTCATATCCATTGGATGCTCGCATTCAAACCCACCAGAAACTCGCTTTCATGCAAAAGAGACAATCGACTTCAAGTCCATTCATCCCTTGCCTTCAACCCCAACAGACCCTTGCATTCAAGTTCATCACACCCTCAACTTCAAGCCCATCAGACCCTTGTATCCAAGCCCATAAGACCCTCGCCTTCAGGCTCATTAGACTAACGTTTCAAAGCCGAACAGACCCTCTTCTTCAAGCCATCAGTCCCTTGCCTTCAAACCCAAAAGACACTACCCTTAAAGTTCATAGCATATTGACCTTCAAGCACATCAGACAATCGCCTTCAAGCACATCAGACTCTCGACTTCCAACACATCAGACCCTCGCCTTCAAGCCCAACTGACCCTAGCATCAAGCTCACCACACCCTCACCTTCAAGCCAATCACACCCTTGCATCCAAGCTCATAAGATCCTCGTGTTCAGGCCCAACATACCCTTGCCTTCAAGTCCATCAGACCCATGCATTCAAACTCAATCGACTTTAAGCTTATACACCCTCACTTTGAAGCCCATCAGGCCCTCGCATCCAAACCATTAAGACGTTCACATTAAGGCTCATCCCACCCGTGCTTTCAAGCCCATCAGCCCCTCGCATTCGCGTACATCAGACCCTCGCCTTGAAACCCATCAGACTCTCACTTTAAAGCCCAACAGACCCTATCCTTCAAGCCCATCAGTCTCTCTCTTCAAGCCCATCTCGCATTCGCATTCAGGACTATCAGACCCACGACTTTAAGCACATCAAAACCTCGCCTTCAGGCTCATCGCACGCTCACCTTCAAGTCCATAAGACCCAAAAGTTCAAGAACAACAGACCCTCGCCTTCACGTCCATCAGAAACGTGCCTTCAACCACAACAGCCCTTGCATTCAAGCTCATTACACCTTCACATTCAAGACCATCAGACACTCGCTTTCAAGTCCATTAGATCCTCGCCTTCCATCCCATCATACCCTCGCATTCACTTACATCAGACACTCGCCTTCAAGCCCATTAGACCCTTTCTTTCAAGCCCAACAGACCCTCGCCTTCAAGCCCAACAGACTCTCACGTTCAAGCTTATCACACCCTCACCTTCAAGCCAATCACACCCTCGCATTCACGTCCATTGGATGCTAGCATTCAAACCCATCAGACACTCGCTTCCATGCAAAACAGACCCTCGCCTTCAAGTCCATTCATCCCTGGCCTTCAACCTCAACAGACCCGTGCATTCAAGCTCATCACACACTTACCTTCAAGCCCATCAGACCCTTGTATCCAAGCCCATAAGACCCTCGCCTTCAGGCTCATCAGACCAACGTTTTAAAGCCGAACAGACCTTCTTCTTCAAGCCTATCAGTCCCTTGCCTTCAAACGCAAAAGACGCTACCCTTAAAGTTCATAACATATTCGCCTTCAAGTACATCACACTATCGCCTTCAAGCACATCATACTCTCCACTTCCAACACATCAGACCCTCGACTTCAAGCCCAACAGACCCTAGCCTTCAAGCTCATCAGACCCTCACCTTTAAGCCAATCAGACCCTGGCATCCAAGCTCATAAGATCCTCGTGTTCAGGCCCAGTATACCCTTGCCTTCAAGTCCATCAGTCCCTTGCCTTCAAACCCAACAGACTATAGCCTTTAAGCTTATACACCCTCACTTTGAAGCCCATCAGACCTTCGCATTCCCGTCATCAGACACTCGCCTTGAAACCCATCAGACTCTCACTTTGAAGCCCAACAGACCCTCTCCTTCAGGCCCATCAGTATCTTGCCTTCAAGCCCAACACACATTCACATTCGCATTCAGGACTATCAGACCCTCGACTTTAAGGACATCAAACCCTCACCTTCAGGCTCATCGCAGGCTCACCTTCAAGTCCATAAGAACCACGAGTTCAAGAACAACAGACCCTCGCCTTCACGTCCATCAGAAACTTGCCTTCAACCACAAAAGACCCTTGCATTCAAGCTCATTACACCTTCACATTCAAGCCCATCAGACATTCGCTTTCAAGCCCATTAGCTCCTCGTCTTCCAGTCCATCATACCCTCGCATTCACGTACATCAGACACTCGCCTTCAAGCCCATTAGACCCTTGCTTTCAAGACCAACAGAAACTCGCCTTCAAGCCCAACAGACCCTCACGTTCAAGCTCATCACACCCTCGCTTTTAAACCAATTAGACCCTCGCATTCACTTCCATTGGACACTCGCCTTTAAACCCATCAGATTCTCGATTTCATGCAAAACAGACCCTCGCCTTCAAGTCCATCAGTTCTTTGGCCTCAACCCCAACAGACCCTTGCATTCAAGCTCATTACACCCTTACGTTCACGCCCGTCAGACCCTTGCATCCAAGTCCTTCAGGCTCATCAGACCCTCGTTGTAAAGCCGAACAGGCCTTCTTCTTCAAACAAATATATCCCTTGCCTTCAAACCCAAAAGACACTACTCTTTAAGTTCATCACACATTCTCCTTCACGCACATCAGACCCTCGCCTTCCAGCACATCAGACCCTCGCTTTCAAGCCCATCAGTCCCTCGCCTTCATGCCCAACAGACCCTAGCCTTCAAGCTCATCACACCCTCACCTTCCAGCCCATCAGACCCTCGCACTCACGTCCATTGGATGCTCGCATTCAAACCCATCAGACACTCACTTTCATGCAAAACAGACCCTCGCCTTCAAGTCCATTCATCCCTTGCCTTCAACACCAACAGACCCTTGCATTCAAGCTCATCACACCCTCACCTTCAAGCCAATCAGACCTTTGCATCCAAGCTCATAAGATCCTCGTGTTCAGGCCCAAAATACCCTTGCCTTCAAGTCCATCACTCCCTTGCCTTCACGCTCATAGAATGCTCACCTTCAAGTCCATAAGACCCAAGAGTTCAAGAAACACAGACCCTCGCCTTCACGTCCATCAGAAACTTGCCTTCAACCACAACAGACCCTTGAATTCAAGCTCATTACACCTTCATATTCAAACCCATCAGACACTCGCTTTCAAGTCCATTAGATCCTCGCCTTCCATCCCATCGTACCCTCGCATTCACATACATCAGACACTCGCCTTCAAGCCCATTAGACCCTTGCTTTCAAGCCCAACAGACCCTCGCCTTCAAGCCCAACAGACTCTCACGTTCAAGCTCATCACACCCTCACCTTCAAGCCAATCAGACCCTCGCATTCACGTCCATTGGATGCTAGCTTTCAAACCCATCAGCCACTCGCTTCCATGCAAAACAGACCCTCGCCTTCAAGTCCATCAGTCCCTTGCCCTCAACCCCAACAGACTCTTGCATTCAAGCTCATTACACCCCTTACCTTCTACCCCATCAGACCATTGCATCCAAGTCCTTCAGGCTCATCAGACCCTCGTTTTAAAGCCGAACAGACCTTCTTCAAACCTATCAGTCCCTTGCCTTCAAACCCAAAAGACACTACTCTTTAACTTCATCACACATTCGCCTTCAAGCACATCAGATCCTCGCCTTCCAGCACATCAGACCCTCGCTTTCAAGCCCATCAGCCCCTCGCCTTCATGCCCAACAGACCCTAGCCTTCAAGCTCATCACACCCTCACCTTCAAGCCCGTCAGATCCTCGCATTCACGTCCATTGGGCACTCTCTTTCAAGACTATCATACCTTTACCTTCAGGCTCAACAGACCCTCGCCTTAAAGCCCATCAGACCCTCGCCTTAGAGCCCATCAGACCCTCCCATTCACGTCCATTGAACACTCGCCTTCAAATCTATCGCACACTCGCTTTCATGCAAAACAGACCCTCGCCTTCAAGTCCATCAGTCCCTTGCCTCCAACCCCACCAGACTGTAGCATTCAAGCTCATCACACCATTACCTTCAAACCCATCAGACCCTTGCATCCAAGCCCATAAGACACTTGCCTTCAGGCTCATCAGACCCTCGTTTTAAAGCCGAAGGAACATTCTTCTTCAAGCCCATCAGTCAATTGCCTTCAAACCCAAAAGACATTACCCTTCAAGTTCATCAGACATACGCCTTCAAGCACATCAGAGCCTCGCCTTCGAGCACATCAGACCCTCGCCATCAAGCATATCAGACCCTCGCCTGCCATCATAAAACCCTCGCCTTCAAGCCCATTCGTCCCCAGTCTTCTAGCCCAACAGACCCTAGCCAACAAGCTCATCACACCCTCACCTTCAAGCCCTCAGACCCTCGCCTTCAGGCCCGACAGACCCTCGCCTTCAAGTCCATCAGCCATTGCCTTCAAACCCAACAGACTATAGCCTTCAACCTTATACACCCTCACTTTGAAGCCCATCAGACCGTCGCTTCCAAGCCCATAAGAATCTCGCATTCACTCTCATCACACTCTCTCCTTAAAGCCCATCAGACCCTCGCATTCACGTCATCAGACACTCGCATTGAAACCCATCAGACACTCACTTTAAACCACAGCAGACCCTCTCCTTCAAGCCCAACAGTCTCGTGCCTTCAAGGTCATCACACATTTGCATTCAAGCCTATCAAACCCTCACTTTCAAGCACATCAGACCCTCGCCTTCAGGCTCATCACACCGTCACCTTCAAGTCCATAAGATCCACGAGTTCAAGAACAACAGACCCTCACCTTCACGTCCATCAGAAACTTACCTTCAACTCCAACAGACCCTTGCATTCAAGCTCATCACACAATCACCTTCAAGCCCATCAGACACTCGCCTTCAAGCCCATTAGATCCTCGCCTTTCACCCTACCATACCCTCGCATTCACGTCCATTAGACACTCGCCTTCAAGCAAAATTGACCATCGCTTTCAAGCCCAACCGACCCTCGCATACAAGCCCAAAAGACACAAACGTTCAAGCTCATCACATTCAGGCTCAGCAGACAATCGCCTTCAAGCCCATCAGACCCTCGCATTCACGTCCAGTGGACACTCGCCTTTAAACCCTTCAGATACTCGCTTTCATGCAAAACAGAACCTCTCCTTCAAGTCCATTTGTCCCTTGCCTTCAACCCCAACAGACCCTTGCATTCAAGGTCACCACACCCTTACCTTAAAGCCCATCAGACCCTTGCACCCAAGCCCTTCAGGCTCATCAGACCCTCGTTTTAAAGCCGAAGAAACCTTCTTTTTTAAGCCCATCAGTCCCTTGCCATCAAACCCAAAAGACACTACCCTTCAAGTTCATCACACATTCGTCTTCAAGCACATCAGACCCTCGCCTTTAAGCACATCAGACCCTCGCCTTTAACCCCATCAGGCCCTCGCCTTCAAACCCAAATGACCCTAGCCTTCAAGCTCATCTCATCCTCACCTTCAAGCCCATCACAGCCTCGCATTCACGTCAATTAGACACTCGCATTCAAACACATCAAACCCTTGCTTTCATGAAAAACAGACCCTCGCCTTCAAGTCCATCAGTCCCTTGCCTTCCATCCCAACAGACCCTTGCATTCAAGCTCATCACGCCCTCACCTTCAATCCCATCAGACACTTGTATCCAAGCCCATAAGACCCTCGCCTTCAGGCTCATCAGACCATCGTTTTAATGCCGAACAGGACTTCTTCAAGCCCATCATTCCCTTGCCTTCAAACCCAAAAGACACTACCCTTCAAATTCATCCAATATTCGCCTTCAAGCACATCAGATTCTCACCTTCAAGCACATCAGACTCTCACCTTCCAGCACATCAGACCCTCACCTTTAAGCCCAACAGACCTAGCCTTCATGCTCATCACACCTTCCCATTCAAGCCCATCAGACACTCGCATCCAAGCTCATAACATCCTCGTCTTCATTCCCAACAGACCCTAGCCATCAAGCTCATCACACCCTCACCTTCAAGACCATCAGACACTCTTATTGACGTCCATTGGATACTCGCATTCAAACGAATCGAACACTCCATTTCATGCAAAACAGACCCTCGCCTTCAAACCCATCAGTCCCTTGCCTTCAACCCAAACAAACTCTTGCATTCAAAATCATCACACCATCACCTTCAAATCCATCAGACACTCGCTTTCAAGCCCATTACATCCTCGCCTTCCAGCCCATCACACCCTCTCATTTACGGACATCATACAATCGCCTTCAAGCCCATTAGACCCTCGCTTTCAAGCCCAACAGACCCTCGAATTCAAGCCCAACAGACCCTCACGTTCAAGCACATCACACCCTCCCTTTCAAGCACATCAGACCTTCGCCTTCAGGCTTAGCAGACCGTCGCTTCAAAGCCTATCAGACCCTCGCATTCACGTACATTGGACACTCGCCTTCAAACCCGTCAGATACTCGCTTTCATGCAAAACAGACCCTCGCCTTCAAGTCCATCAGTCCCTTACCCTCAACCCCAACAGACCATTGCATTCAAGCTCATTACACCCTTCCCCTCAAGCCCATCAGACCGGTGCATCCAAGTCCTTCAGGCTCATCAGACCCTCGTGTTCAAGCCAAACCGACCTTATTCTTCAAACCCATCAGTCCCTTGCCATCAAGCCCGAGAGACACTACTCTTTAAGTTCATCACACATTCGCCTTCAAGCACATCAGACCCTCGCCTTCAAGCACATCAGAACCTCGCTTTCAAGCCCATCAATCCCACGCTATCATGCCCAACAGACCCTAGCCTTCAAGTTCATCACACTCTCACCTTCAAGCCCATCAGACCCTCGCAATCACGTCCATTGGATGCTCGCATTCAAACCCATCAGACATTTGCTTTCATGCAAAATAGACCCTTGCCTTAAAGTCCATTCATACCTTGCCTTCACCACCAACAGACCCGTGCATTCAAGCTCATCACACCCTCAACTTCAAGCCCAGCAGACACTTGTATCCAAACCCATAAGACCCTCGCCTTCAGGCTCATCACACCAACGTTTTAAATCAAAACAGACCTTCTTTTTCAAGCACATCATTCCCTTGCCTTCAAATCCAAAAGACACTACCCTTCAGGTTCATAGCATATTCGCTTTCAAGCACATCAGACTACCGCTTTCAAGCACATCAGACTCTCGATTTCCAGCACATCAGACCCTGCCTTCAAGCCCAACAGACACCTATCCTTCAAGCTCATTACACCCTCACCTTCAAGCCAATCAGACCCTTGCATCCAGCCTCATAAGATCCTCGTGTTCAGGCCCAACATACCCTTGCTTTCAAGTCCATCAGTCCTTTGCCTTCAAACCCAACAGACTATAGCCTTTAAGCTCATACACCCTCACTTTGAAGCCCATCAGACTCTCGCATCCAAGCCATTGAGACACTCACCTTAAGGCTCATACCACCCTCGCTTTCAAGCCCATCAGCCCCTCGAATTCGCGTTATCAGACACTCACCTTCAAAACCATCAGACTCTCACTTTAAAGCCCAACAGACCCTTTCCTTCAAGCCCATCAGACTCTTGCCTTCAAGCCCAACAGATATTCGCATTCGCATTTAGGCCTATTAGACCCTCGACTTTAAACACATCAGACCCTCGCCTTCAGGCTCATGGCAGGCTCACCTTCAAGTCCATAAGACCCACAATTTCAAGAACAACAGACCCTCGCCTTCACGTCCATCAGAAAATTTCCTTCAACCACAACAGACCCTTGAATTCAAGCTCATTACACCTTCATATTCAAGCCCATCAGACACTCGCTTTCAAGCCCATTAGATCCTCGCCTTTCAGCCCATCATACCCTCGCATTAACATACATAAGACACTCGCCGTCAAGCCCATTAGCCCCTTGCGTTCAAGCCGAACAGACCCTGGCCTTCAAGCCCAACAGACCCTCACGTTCAAGCTTATCACACCCTCGCTTTCAAGCCAATCAGACCCTCGCGTTCACGTCCATTGGATGCTAGCATTCAAACCCATCAGACACTCGCTTTCGTGCAAAACAGACCCTCGCGGTCAAGTCCATTCATCCCTTGCCTTCAACCCCAAGAGCCCATTGCATTCAAGCTCATCACATCCTCACCTTCAAGCCAATCAGACCCTTGCATCCAAGCTCATAAGATCCTCATGTTCAGGCCCAACGTACCCTTGCCTTCAAGTCTATCAGACCCATTCCTTCAAGCCCAACAGGCTTTAAGCTTGTACACCCTCACTTTGAAGCCCATCAGACCCTCGCATCCAACCCATTAAGACACTCACCTTAAGGCTCATCCCACCCTCGCTTTCAAGCTAATCAGACCCTTGCATTCACGTCCATTGGACACTCTCCTTCAAACTCATCAGATTCTCACTTTCATGCAAAACAGACCCTCGCCTTCAAGTCCATCAGTCCCTTGCCCTCAACCCCAACAGACCATTCATTCAAGCTAATTACACCCTTACCTTCAAGCCCATCAGACCCTTCCGTCCGAGTCCATTAGGCTCATCAGTCCCTCGTTGTCGAGCCGAACAGACCTTATTCTTCAAATCCATCAGTCCCTTGCCTTCAAACCCAAAAGACACTACTCTTTAAGCTCATCACACATTCCCCTTCAAGCACATCAGACCCTCACTTTCCAGCACATCAGACCGTCGCTTTCAAGCCCATCAGTCCCTCGCCATCATGCACAACAGACCCTAGCCTTCAAGCTCATCACACCCTCAACTTCAAGCCCATCAGACCCTCGCACTCACGTCCATTGGATGCTTGCATTCAAACCCATTAGACTCTCGCTTTCATGTAAAACAGACCCTCGCTTTCATGTCCATTCATCCCTTGCCTTCAACACCAACAGACCCTTGCACTCAAGAACATCACACCCTCAACTTCAAGCCCATCAGACACTTGTATCCAAACCCCTAAGACCCTCGCCTCCAGGCTCATCAGACCAACGTTTTAAAGCCGACCAGACCCTCTTCTTCAAGCCCATCAGTCCCTTGACTTCAAACCCAAAAGACACTACCTTTCAAGTTCATAGCATATTCGCCTTCAAGCACATCAGACTGTCGCCTTCAAGCACATCAGACTCTCGACTTCCAGCACATCAGACCATCGCCTTCAAACCCAACAGACACCTAGCCTTCAAGCTCATCACACCCGACCTTTCAAGCCAATCAGACCCTTGCATCCAAGCTCATAAGATCGTCGTGTTCAGGCCCAACATACCCTTGCCTTCAAGTCCATCAGTCCTTTGCCTTCAAACCCAACAGACTATAGCCTTTAAGCTTATACAGCCTCACTTTGAAGCCCATCAGACTCTCGCATCCAAGCCATTAAGAAACTCACCTTAAGGCTCATCCCACCCTCGCTTTCAAGCCCATCAGCCTTTCGCATTCGCGTCATCAGACACTCGCCTTGAAACCCATCAGACTCTCACTTTAAAACCCAATAGACCATCTCCTTCAAGCCCATCAGGCTCTTGCCTTCAAGCCCAACACACATTCGCATTCGCATTCAGGCCTATCAGACCCTCAACTTTAAGCACATCAGACCCTCACCTTCACGCTCATCGCACGCTCACCTTCAAGTCCATAAGACCCACGAGTTCAAGAACAACAGACCCTCGCCTTCACGTCCAACAGAAACTTGCCTTCAACCACAACAGACCCTTGCATTCAAGCTCATTACATCTTTACATTCAAGCCCATCAGACACTCGCTTTCAAGCGCATTAGATCCTCGCCTTCCAGCCTATCATACCCTCGCATTCACGTACATTAGACCATTAAACCCTTTCTTTCAAACCCAACAGACCCTCGCCTTCAAGCCCATTAAACCCTTTCTTTCAAACCCAACAGACCCTCGCCTTCAAGCCCAATAGACCCTCACGTTCAAGCTCATCACACCCTCGCTTTCAAGCCAATCAGACCCTCGCATTCACGTCCATTGGACATTCGCCTTCAAACCCATAAGATTATCGCTTTCATGCAAAACAGACCCTCGCCTACAAGTCCATCAGTCCCTTGCACTCAACCCCAACAGACTCTTGCATTCAAGCTCATTACACCCCTTATCTTCAACCCCATCACACCATTGCATCCAAGTCCTTCAGGCTCATCAGACCCTCATTTTAAAGCCGAACAGACCTTCTTCTTCAAACCTATCAGTCCCTTGCCTTCAAACCCAAAAGACACTACTCTTTAACTTCATCACACATTCGCCTTCAAGCACATCAGATCCTCGCCTTCCAGCACATCAGACCCTCGCTTTCAAGCCCATCAGCCCCTCGCCTTCATGCCCAACAGACCCTAGCCTTCAAGCTCATCACATCCTCACCTTCAAGCCCGTCAGATCCTCGCATTCACGTCCATTGGGCACTCTCTTTCAAGCCTATCATACCTTCACCTTCAGGCTCAACAGACCCTCGCCTTAAAGCCCATCAGACCCTCGCCTTAAAGCCCATCAGACTCTCCCATTCACGTCCATTGAACACTCGCCTTCTAATCTATCACACACTCGCTTTCATGCAAAACAGACCCTCGCCTTCAAGTCCATCAGTCCCTTGCCTCCAACCCTACCAGACTGTAGCATTCAAGCTCATCACACCATTACCTTCAAACCCATCAGACCCTTACATCCAAGCCCATAAGACACTCGCCTTCAAGCTCATCAGACCCTCGTTTTAAAGCCGAAGGGACATTCTTCTTCAAGCCCATCAGTCCCTTGCCTTCAAACCCAAAAGACATTACCCTTCAAGTTCATCAGACATTCGCCTTCAAGCAAACCACAGAAGACCCTCTCCTTCAAGCCCATCAGTCTCATGCCTTCAAGGTCATCACACAATTGCATTCAAGCCGATCAAACCCTCACCTTCAATCACATCAGACCCTCGCCTTCAGGCTCATCACACCGTCACCTTCAAGTCCATAAGATCCACGAGTTCAAGAACAACAGACCCTCACCTTCACGTCCATCAGAAACTTACCTTCAACTCCAACAGACCCTTGCATTCAAGCTCATCACACAATCACCTTCAAGCCCATCAGACACTCGCCTTCAAGCCCATTAGATCCTCGCCTTCCACCCTATCATGCCCTCGCATTCACGTCCATTAGACACTCGCCTTCAAACAAAATTGACCATCGCTTTCAAGCCCAACCGACCCTCGCATACAAGCCCAAAAGACACAAACGTTCAAGCTCATCACATTCAGGCTCAGCAGACAATCGCCTTCAAGCCCATCAGACCCTCGCATTCACGTCCAGTGGACACTCGCCTTTAAACCCTTCAGATACTCGCTTTCATGCAAAACAGACCCTCACCTTCAAGTCCATTTGTCCCTTGCCTTCAACCCCAACAGACCCTTGCATTCAAGGTCACCACACCCTTACCTTAAAGCCCATCAGACCCTTGCACCCAAGCCCTTCAGGCTCATCAGACCCTCGTTTTAAAGCCGAAGAAACCTTCTTTTTCAAGCCCATCAGTCCCTTGCCATCAAACCCAAGAGACACTACCCTTCAAGTTCATCACACATTCGTCTTCAAGCACATCAGACCCTCGCCTTTAAGCCCATCAGGCCCTCGCCTTCAAACCCAAATGACCCTAGCCTTCAAGCTCATCTCATCCTCACCTTCAAGCCCATCACAGCCTCGCATTCACGTCAATTGGACACTCGCATTCAAAAACATCAAACCCTTGCTTTCATGAAAAACAGACCCTCTCCTTAAAGTCCATCAGTCCCTTGCCTTCCATCCCAACAGACCCTTGCATTCAAGCTCATCACACCCTCACCTTCAATCCCATCAGACACTTGTATCCAAGCCCATAAGACCCTCGCCTTCAGGCTCATCAGACCATCGTTTTAATGCCGAACAGGACTTCTTCAAGCCCATCATTCCCTTGCCTTCAAACCCAAAAGACACTACCCTTCAAATTCATCCAATATTCGCCTTCAAGCACATCAGATTCTCACCTTCAAGCACATCAGACTCTCACCTTCCAGCACATCAAACCCTCACCTTTAAGCCCAACAGACCCTAGCCTTCATGCTCATCACACCTTCACATTCAAGCCCATCAGACACTTGCATCCAAGCTTATAACATCCTCGTCTTCATTCCCAACAGACCCTAGCCATCAAGCTCATCACACCCTCACCTTCAAGACCATCAGACACTCGCATTGACGTCCTTTGGATACTCGCATTCAAACGAATCGAGCACTCCATTTCATGTAAAACAGACCCTCGCCTTCAAACCCATCAGTCCCTTGCCTTCAACCCAAACAAACTCTTGCATTCAAAATCATCATACCCTCACCTTCAAGCCCATCAGACACTCGCTTTCAAGCCCATTACATCCTCGCCTTCCAGCTCATCACACCCTCCCATTTACGGACATCATACAATCGCCTTCAAGCCCATTAGACCCTCGCTTTCAAGCCCAACAGACCCTCGAATTCAAGCCCAACAGACCCTCACGTTCAGGCACATCACACCCTCCCTTTCAAGCACATCAGACCTTCGCCTTCAGGCTTAGCAGACCGTCGCTTCAAAGCCTATCAGACCCTCGCATTCACGTACATTGGACGCTCGCCTTCAAACCCGTCAGATACTCGCTTTCATGCAAAACAGACCCTCGCCTTCAAGTCCATCAGTCCCTTGCCCTCAACCCCAACAGACAATTGCATTCAAGCTCATTACAACCTTCCCCTCAAGCCCATCAGACCCGTGCATCCAAGTCCTTCAGGCTCATCAAACCCTCGTTTTCAAGCCAAACAGACCTTATTCTTCAAACCCATCAGTCCTTATTCAGTCAAACCCATCACACATTCGCCTTCAAGCACATCAGACCCTCCCCTTCATGCACATCAGAACCTCGCTTTCAAGCCCATCAATCCCACCCCATCATGCCCAACAGAACCTAGCCTTCAAGTTCATCACACTCTCACCTTGAAGCCCATCAGACCCTCGCAATCACGTCCATTGGATGCTCGCATTCAAACCCATCAGACATTTGCTTTCATGCAAAACAGACCCTCGCCTTAAAGTCCATTCATCCCTTGCCTTCAACACCAACAGACCCGTGCATTCAAGCTCATCACACCCTCAACTTCAAGCCCATCAGACACTTGTATCCAAACCCATAAGACCCTCGCCTTCAGGCTCATCACACCAACGTTTTAAATCAAAACAGACCTTCTTTTTCAAGCACATCATTCCCTTGCCTTCAAATCCAAAAGACACTACCCTTCAGGTTCATAGCATATTCGCTTTCAAGCACATCAGACTATCGCCTTCAAGCACATCAGACTCTCGACTTCCAGCACATCAGACCCTGCCTTCAAGCCCAACAGACACCTAGCCTTCAAGCTCATCACACCCTCACCTTCAAGGCAATCAGACCCTTGCATCCAAGCTCATAATATCCTCGTGTTCAGGCCCAACATACCCTTGTTTTCAAGTCTATCAGTCCCTTGCCTTCAAACCCAACGGACTATAGCCTTTAAGCTTATACACCCTCACTTTGAAGTCCATCAGACCCTCGCATCCAAGCCATTAAGACACTCACCTTAAGGCCCATACCACCCTCGCTTTCAAGCCCATCAGCCCCTCGCAGTCGCGTTATCAGACACTCGCCTTGAAAACCATCAGACTCTCACTTTAAAGCCCAACAGACCCTCTCCTTCAAGACCATCAGTCTCTTGCCTTCAAGCCCAACACACATTCGCATTCGCATTCAGGCCTATTAGACCCTCGACTTTAAACACATCAGACCCTCACCTTCAGGCTCATCGCACGCTCACCTTCAAGTCCATAAGACCCACGAGTTAAAGAACAACAGACCCTCGCCTTCACGTCCATCAGAAAATTGCCTTCAACCACAACAGACCCTTGCATTTAAGCTCATTAAACCTTCACATTCAAGCCCATCAGACACTCGCTTACAAGAACATTAGATCCTCGCCTTCCAACCCATCATACCCTCGCATTCACGTACATCAAACACTCGCCTTCAATCACATTAGACCCTTGCTTTCAAGACCAACAGACCCTCCCCTTCAAGCCCAATAGACCCTCACGTTCAAGCTCATCACACCCTCGCTTTCAAGCAAATCAGACCCTCGCATTCACGTCCATTGGACACTCGCCCTCAAACCCGTCAGATTCTCGCTTTCATCCAAAACAGACCCTCGCCTTCAAGTCCATCAGTTCCATGCCCTCAACCCAACAGACCCTTGCATTCAAGCTCATTACACCCTTACCGCTCATCAGACCCTCGTTTTAAAGCCGATTAGACCATCTTTTTCAAACCCATCAGTCCCTAGCCTATAAACCCAAAAGGCACTACTCTTTAAGTGCATCACACATTCGCCTTCAAGCACATCAGAACCTCGCCTTCAAGCACATCAGATCCTCGCTTTCAAGCCCATCAGCTCCTCGCCATCATGCCCAACAGACCCTACCATTCAGGGTCATCACACCCTCACCTTCAAGCCCATCAAACCCTCGTACTCACGTCCATTGGATGCTCGCATTCAAACCCATCAGACACCCACTTTCATGCAAAACAGACCCTCGCCTTCAAGTCTATTCATCTCTTGCCTTCAACCCCAACAGACCCTTGCATTCAAGCTGATCACACCCTCAACTATCAAGCCCGTCAGACCCTTGTATCCAAACCCATATGACCCTCGCCTTCAGGCTTATCAGACCAACGTTTTAAAGCCGAACAGACCTTCTTTTTCAAGCCCATCATTCCCTTGCCTTCAAACCCAAAAGACACTACCCTTCAAGTTCAGGGCATATTCGCCTTCAAGCACATCAGACTATGGCCTTCAAGCACATCAGACTCTCGACTTCCAGCACATTAGACCCTTGCCTTCAAGCCCAACAGACCCTAGCCTTCAAGCTCATCACACCCTCACCCTCAAGTTAATCAGACCCTTGTCATCCAAGCTCATAAGATCCTCGTGTTCAGGCTCAACATACCCTTGCCTTCAAGTCCCTTGCCTTCAAACCCAACAGACTATAGCCTTTAAGCTTATACACCCTCACTTTGAAGCCCATCAGACCCTCGCATCGAAGCCATTAAGACACTCACCTTAAGGCTTATACCACCCTCCCTTTCAAGCACATCATCCCCTCGCATTCGCGTCATCAGACACTCGCCCTGAAACCCATCAGACTCTCACTTTAAAGCTCAACAGACCCTCTCCTTCAAGCCCATCAGTCTCTTGCCTTCAAGCCCAACACACATTCACATTCCCACTCAGGCCTATCAGACCCTCGACTTTAAGCACATCAGACCCTCTCCTTCAGGCTCATCACACGCTCACCTTCAAGTCCATAAGACCCACGAGTTAAAGAACAACAGACCCTCGCCTTCACGTCCATCAGAAAATTGCCTTTAACCAAAACCGACCCTTGCATTCAAGCTCATGACACCTTCACATTCAAGCCCATCAGACACTCTCTTCCAAGAACATTAGATCCTCGCCTTCCAACCCATATTACCCTCGCATTCACGTACATCAAACACTCACCTTCTAGCCTATTAGACCCTTGCTTTCAAGCCCAACAGACCCTCGCCTTCAAGCCCTACACACCCTCAAGTTCAAGCTCATCACACCCTCGCTTTCAAGCTAATCAGACCCTCGCGTTCACGTCCATTGGACACTCTCCTTCAAACCCATCAGATTCTCGCTTTCATGCAAAAGAGACCTTCGCCTTCAAGTCCATCAGTCCCTTGCAATCAAACCCAACAGACCATTGCATTCAAGCTCATTACACCCTTCCCTTCAAGCCCATCAGATCCTTGCATCCAAGTCCTTCAGGCTCATCAGACCCTCGTTTTAAAGCCGAACAGAACTTCTTCTTTAAACCCATCAGTCCCTTGCCTTCAAACCCAAAAGACACAACTCTTTAACTTCATCACACATTCACCTTCAAGCACATCAGACCCTCGCCTTCCAGCACATCAGACCCTCGCTTTCAAGCCCATCAGTCCCTCGTCTTGATGCCCAACAGACCCTAGCCTTCAAGCCCATCACACCCTCACCTTCAAGCCCATTAGACACTCGCACTCATGTCCATTGGATGCTCGCATTCAAACCCATCAGACACTCGCTTTCATGCAAAACAAACCCACGCTTTCAAGTCCATTCATCCCTTGCCTTCAACCCAACAGACCCTTGCATTCAAGCTCATCACACCCTCAACTTCAAGCCCATCAGACCCTTGTATCCAAGCCCATAAGACCCTCGCCTTCAGGCTCATCAGACCAACTTTTTAAAGCCAAACAGACCTTTTTCAAGCCCATAAGTCCCTTGCCTTCAAACACAACAGACACTACCCTTCAAGTTCATAGCATATTCGCCTTCAAGCACATCAGACTATCGCCTTCAAGCACATCAGACTCTCGACTTCCAGCACATCAGACCCTCGCCTTCAAGCCCAACAGACCCTAGCCTTCAAGCTCATCACACCCTCACCTTCAAGCCAATCTGACCCCTGCATCCAAGCTCATAAGATCCTCGTGTTCAGGCCTAACATACCCTTGCCATTAAGTCCATCAGTCCCTTGCCTTCAAACCCAACACACTATAGCCTTTAAGCTTATACACCCTCAATTTGAAGCCCATCAGACCCTCGCATCCAAGCCATTAAGACACTCACCTTAAGGCTCATCCCACCCTCGCTTTCAAGCCCATCAACCCCTCGCATTAGCGTCATCAGACACTCGCCTTGAAACCCATCAGACTCTCACTTTACATCCCAACAGACCCTCTCCTTCAAACCCATCAGTCTCTTGCCTTCAACCCAAAAACACATTCACATTCCCATTCAGACCTATCAGACCCTCGACTTTAAGAACATCAGACCCTCGCCTTCAGGCTCATCGTACGCTCACCTTCAAGTCCATAAGACCCACGAGTTCAAGCTCATTACACCTTCAGGTTCAAGCCCATCAGACACTCGCTTTCAAGCCCATTAGATCCTCGCCTTCCAGCACATCATACCCTGGCATTCACTTACATCAGACACTCGTCTTCAAGCCCATTAAACCCATGCGTTCAAGCCCAACAGACCCTCGCCTTCAAGCCCTACACACCCTCACGTTCAAGCTCATCACACCCCCGCTTTCAAACCAATCAGATCCTTGCATTCACGTCCATTGGACACTCGCTTTCAAACCCATCAGATTATCGCTTTCATGCAAGACAGACCCTCGCCTTCAAGTCCATCAGTCCCTTGCCCTCAACCCCAACAGACCCTTGCATTCAAGCTCATTACACCCTTACTTTCAAGCCCATCAGACCCTTGCTTCCAAGTCCTTCAGGCTCATCAGACCCTCGTTTTCAAGCCTAACAGAGCTTCTTCAAACCCATAAGTCCCTTCCCTACAAACCCAAAAGAAACAACTATTTAAGTTCATCACACATTCGCCTTCAAGCACATCAAACCCTCGCCTTCCAGCACATCAGACCCTCGCTTTCAAGCCCATCACTCCCTCGCCTTCATGCCCAACAGACCCTAGCCTTCAAGCCCATCACACCTTCACCTTCAAGCCCATCGGACCCTCGCACTCACGTCCATTGGATGCTCGCATTCAAACCCATCAGACACTCGCTTTCATGCAAAACAGACCCTCGCCTTGAAGTCCATTCCTCCCTTGCCTTCAATCCCAACAGACCCGTGCATTCAAGCTCATCACACCCTCAACTTCAAGCCCATCAGACCCTTGTATTCAAACCTATATGACCCTCGCCTTCAGGCTTATCAGACCAACGTTTTAAAGCCGAAAAGACCTTCTTCTTCAAGCCCATCAGTCCCTTGCCGTCAAACCCAAAAGACACTACCCTTCAAGTTCATAGCATATTCGCCTTCAAGCACATCAGACTATCGCCTTCAAGCACATCAGACTCTCGACTTCCAGCACATCAGACCCTGCCCTCAAGCCCAACAGACCCTAGCCTTCAAGCTCATCACGCCCTCACCTTCAAGCCAATCAGACCCTTGCATCCAAGCTCATAAGATCCTCGTGTTCAGGCCCAACATACCCTTGCCTTAAAGTCCATCAGTCCCTTGCCTTCAAACCCAACACACTATAACCTTTAAGCTTATACACCCTCACTTTGAAGCCCATCAGACCCTCGCATCCAAGCCATCAAGGCACTCACCTTAAGGCTCATCCCACCCTCGCTTTCAAACCCATCAGCCCCTCGCATTCGCGTCATCAGACACTCGCCTTGAAACCCATCAGACTCTTACTTTAAAGCCCAACAGACCCTCTCCTTCAAGCCCATCAGTCTCTTGCCTTCAAGCCCAGCACACATTCACATTCCCATTCAGACCTATCAGACCCTCGACTTTAAGCACATTAGACCCTCTCCTTCAGGCTCATCGCACGCTCACCTTCAAGTCCATAAGACCCACGAGTTCAAGAACAACAGACCCTCGCCTTCACGTCCATCAGAAACGTGCCTTCAACCACAACAGATCCTTGCATTCAAGCTCATTACACCTTCACATTCAAGCCCATCAGACACTCGCTTTCAAGCCCATTAGATCCTCGCCTTTCAGCCCATCATACCTTCGCACTCAAGTACATCAGACACTCGCCTTCAAGCCCATTAGACCCTTGCTTTCAAGCCCAATAGACCCTCGCCTTCAAGCCCAACAGACCCTCGCGTTCAAGCTCATCACACCCCCGCTTTCAAGCCAATCAGACCCTCGCATTCAGTTACATTGCACACTCGCCTTCAAACCCATCAGATTCTCGCTTTCATGCAAAACAGACACTAGCCTTCATGTCTATCAGTCCCTTGCCCTCAACCCCAACAGACGCTTGCATTCAAGCTCATTACACCCTTACCTTCAAGCCCATCAGACCCCTGCATCCAACTCCTTCAGGCTCATCAGACCCTCGGTTTCAAGTCAAACAGACCTTCTTCTTCAAACCCGTCAGTCGCTTGCCTTCAAACCTAGAAGACACTACTCTTTAAGTTCATCACACAATCGCCTTCAAGCACATCAGATCCTCGCCATCCAGCACATCAGACCCTCGCTCTCAAGCCCATCAGTTCCTCGCCATCATGCCCAACAGACCCTAGCCTTCAAGCTCACCACACCCTCACCTTCAAGCCCATCAGACCCTCGCACTTACGTCCATTGGATGCTCGCATTCAAACCCATCACACACTCGCTTTCATGCAAAACAGACCCTCGCCTTCAAGTCCATTCATCCCTTGCCTTCAACCCCAACAGACCCTTGTATTCAAGCTCATCACACACTCAACTTCAAGCCTATCAGACCCTTGTATCCAAGCCCATAATACCCTCGCCTTCAGGCTCATCAGACCAACGTTTTAAAGACTAACAGACCTTCTTCTTCAAGCCCATCAGTCCCTTGCCTTCAAACACAAAAGACACTACCCTTCAAGTTCATAGCATATTCACCTTCAAGCACATCAGACCATCGCCTTCAAGCACATCAGACTCTCGACTTCCAGCATATCAGACCCTCGCCTTCAAGCCCAACAGACCCTAGCCTTCAAGCTCATCACACCCTCACCTTCAAGACAATCTGACCCTTGCATCCAAGCTCATAAGATCCTCGTGTTCAGACCCAACATAACCTTGCCTTTAAGTCCATCAGTTTTTTGCCTTCAAACCCAACACACTATAGCCTTTAAGCTTATACACCCTCAATTTGAAGCCCATCAGACCCTCACATCCAAGTCATTAAGACACTCACCTTAAGGCTCATCCCACCCTCGCTTTCAAGCCCATCAGTCCCTCGCCTTCATGCCCAACATACAACAGCCTTCACGCTCATCACACCCTCACCTTCAAGACCGTCAGATCCTCGCATTCACGTCCATTGGGCACTCTCTTTCAAGCCCATAATACCTTCACCTTCAGGCTCAGCAGACCCTCGCCTTCAAGGCCATCAGACCCTCGCATTCACGTCCATTGGACACGCCTTCAAATCCATCACACACTCGGTTTCATGCAAAACAGACCCTCGCCTTCAAGTTCATCAGTCCCTTGCCTCCAACCCCACCTTACTGTAGCATTCAAGCTCATCACACCATTACCTTCAAACCCATCAGACCCCCTTGCATCCAAGCCCATACGACACTCACCTTCAGGCTCATCAGACCCTAGTTTTAAAGCCGAAGGAACATTCTTCTTCAAGTCCATCAGTCCCTTGCCTTGACTATAGCCTTCAAGCTTATACATCCTCACTTTGAAGCCCATCAACCATCGCATCCAAGCCCATAAGACCCTCGCCTTCAGGCTCATCACACCCTCGCCTTCATGCCCATCAAACCCTCGCATTCACGTCATCAGACACTCGCCTTGAAATCCCTCACTCTAAAGCCAAACAAACCTTCTCCCTCAAGTACATCAGTCTCTTACCTTCAAGCACAACAGACACTAGCCTTCAAGTTCATAACGCATTCGCATTCAAGCCTATCAGACCCTCGCCTTCAAGCACATCAAACCCTCGCCTTCAAGCTCATCGAAACCCTCACCTTCAAGTCCATAAAACCCACGAGTTCAAGAACAACAAACCCTCGCCTTCACGTCCATCAGAAACTTGCCTTCAACCCCAACAGACTCTTGCATTCAAGCTCATCACACCCTCACCTTCAAGCCCAGCAGACACTCGCCTTCAAGCCCATTAGACCCTCGCCTTCCAGCCCATCATACCCTCGCATTCACGTCCATCAGACATTCGCCTTCAAGCCCAGTATACCCTTTCTTTCAAGCCCAACAGACCTTCGCCTTCAAGCCCAACAAACCCACACATTCAAGCTCATCACATCCTCGCTCTCAAGCCCATCAGACCTTCGCCTTCAGGCTCAGCAGACCATCGCCTTCAAACACATCAGACCCTCGCATTCACGTATATTGGACACTCGCCTTAAACCCATCAGACACTCGCTTTCATGCAAAACAGACCCTCGCCTTCAAGTCCATCAGTCCCTTGCCTTCAACTCCAATAGACCCTTGCATTCAAGCTCATCACACCTTACCTTCAAGCCCATCAGACCCTTTCATCCAAGCCCATAAGACCCTCTCCTTCAGGCTCATCAGACCCTCAATTTAAAGCCAAACAGACCTTTTTCTTCAAGCCCATCAGTTCTTTGCCTTCAAACCCAAAAGACACTACCCTTCAAGTTCATCAGACATTCGCCTTCAAGCACATCAGACCCTCGCTTTCAAGCACATCAGACCCTTGCCCTCCAGCATATCAGACCCTAGCCATCAAACCCATCAGTCCCTCGCCTTCAAGCCCAATAGACCCTAGCCTACAAGATCATCACACCCTCACCTTCAAGCCCATCAGACCCTCGCATCCAAGCTCATAAGACTCTCGCCTTCAGGCCCAACAGACCCTCGACTTCAAGTCCATCAGTCCCTTGCCTTCAAACCCAACATACTATAGCCTTCAAGCTTATACACCCTCACTTTGAAGCCGTCGCTTCCAAGCCCATAAGACCCTCGTTTTCAGGCTCATCACACCGTCACCTTCAAGCCAATCAAACCCTATCATTCACGTCATCAGACACTCGCCTTGAAACACATCAGACCCTCACTCTAAAGCCCAACAGACTCTCTCCCTCAAGTCCATCAGTCTTTTGCCTTCAAGCCCAACAGACACTAGCCTTCAAGTTCATCACACATTCGCATTCAAGCCTATCAGACCCTCGCCTTCAAGCACATCAAACCCTCGCCTTCAGGCCCACCGAAACCCTCACCTTCAAGTCCATAAAATCCACGAGTTCAAGAACAACAGACCCTCGCCTTCACGTCCATCAGAAACTTGCCTTCAACCCCAACAGACTCTTGCATTCAAGCTCATCACACCCTCACCTTCAAACCCATCAGACACTCGCCTTCAAGCCCATTAGACCCCCGCCTTCCAGCCCATCATACCCTCGCATTCACGTCCATCAGACATTCGCCTTCAAGCCCAATAGACCCTTCTTTTCAAGCCCAAAAGACCCTCATGTTCAAGCTCATCACATCCTCGCTCTTAAGTTCATTAGACTTTCGCCTTCAGGTTCAGCAGACCAACGCCTTCAAACACATCAGACCCTCGCATTCACGTCCATTGAACACTCGCCTTCAAACCCATCAGGCACTCGCTTTCATGCAAAACAGACCCTCCCCTTCAAGTCCACCAGTCCCTTGCCTTCAACCCCAATAGACCCTTGCATTCAAGCTCATCACATACTTACCTTCAAGCCCATCAGACCCTTCCATCCAGGCCCATAAGACCCTCGCCTTCAGGCTCATCAGACCCTCGATTTAAAGCCAAAGAGACCTTTTTCTTCAAGCCCATCAGTTCTTTGCCTTCAAACCCTTCAAACTATTGCATTCAAGCTCATCACAACCTCACCTTCAAGCCCATTAGACACTTGCCTTCAAGCCCATTAGACCCTCGCCTTCCAGACCATCATACCCTTGCATTCACGTCCATCAGACACTCGCCTTCAAGCCCAATAAACCCTTCCTTTCAAGCCCATTAGACCCTCGCCTTCAAGCCCAACGAACCCTCACGTTCAAGCTCATCACATCCTCGCTCTCAAGCCCGTCAGACCTTCGCCTTCAAGCTCAGCATACCATCGCCTTCAAACCCATCAGAAGCTCACATTCACGTCCATTGTACACTCGCCTTCAAACCCATCAGGCACTCGCTTTCATACAAAACAGACCCTCGCCTTCAAATCCATCAGTCCCTTGCCTTCAGCCCCAGCAGACCCTTGTATTCAAGCTCATCACACCCTTAACTTCAAGCCCATCAGACCCTTCGCCTTCAACAATATCAGACCCTCTCCTTCAAGCACATCAAACCCTCGCCTTCAAGCCCATCAGTCCCTCGCCTTCAAGCTCAACAGACACTAGCTTTCAAGCTCATCACATCCTCACCTTCAAGCCCATCAGACTCTCGCATCCAAGCTCATAAGACTCTCGCCTTCAGGCCCACAGACCCTCGCCTTCAAAAGCCAACCACAGACTTCTTCAGCTCATGTCCCCTTGCCTTCAAGCCCAAAAGACACTAAGCCTTCAGGCTCATCACACATCGCCTTCAGCCTATTCACCCTCGCCTCAGTCTATTGGAACCCTTCGCCCTCAAGAAATCAAGACCCTCTCCTTCAAGCCCTCAGTCCTGCCTTCAAGCCCAACAGACCAACCTTCAATTCATCACATCCATTCAAGCCCATCAGACCCTTGCATCCAAGCTCATAAGACCCTCGCCTTCAGGCCCAACAGATCTTCGCCTTCAAGTCCCTCAGTCCCCCACCTTCAAATCCAAGACTGTAGCCTTCAACCTTATACACCCTCACTTAGAAGCCCATTTGAACCTTGCATCCAAGTCTATATAACCCTCGCCTTCAGGCTCATCACACCCTCGCATTTAAGCCCATTAGACCTTCGCTTTTAAGCCCAACAGATCCTAGCCTTCAAACTCATCACACACTCGCCTTCAAGCCCATCAGACCCTCCCTTTCAGGCTCAACAGACACTCACCCTCAAGACCATTAGACCCTCGTATTCAAGCCCAACAGACCTTTGCCTTCAAACCCATTAGACCTTCGCCCTCATATCCATCAGACACTCGATTTCAAGCCCATCAGATACTCACTTTCAAGCCCAACAGAACCTCGCCTTCAAACCCATCAGACCCATGCTTCAAGCCCATCAGACCCTAGATTTCAAGCCCATCAGACCCTTGCTTCAAACCCATCAGACCCTGGCTTTCAAGCCGATCATATCCTCGCCTTCACTCTCCTTCAAGCTCATCAGACCCACGCATTCAAGAACATCAGACCCTCGCCTTCCAGCCCATCAGACCCTCGCATTCAGGCTCATCAGAAACCCGCCTTCAAGCCCATCAGGCCCAGGCTTTCAAGCCCATCAGACACCCGCTTTCAAGCCCAACAGACCCTCGCCTTCAAGCCCATCAGTCCCTCGCCTTCAAGTCCAACAGACCCTAGCCTTCAAGCTCATCACACCATCGCCTTCAAGCCTATCAGTCCCTCGCCGTCATGCCCAACAAACCCTCTCGTTCAAGCTCATCGCATCCTCGCTCTCAAGCCCACCAGACCTTTGCCTTCAGGCTCAGCAAACCCTTGACTTCAAGCCCATCACACCCTCACATTCACGTCCATTGGACACTCACCTTCAAACCCATCAGAGACTCGCTTTCAAGCCCGTAGACCTTCGCCTTCAAGTGCATCAGTCCCTTGCCCTTATGCCCTACTCGAATTCTGGCTCATCAGACCCTCGTATTCATGCCTATCAGACCCTGGAACTTAAGCCCATCAGACCTTTACCTTCACGACCATCAGAAACTCACCTTCATGGGCGCCCATCTAACCCTCGCTTTCAAGACCAATAGAACCTCGCCTTCAAGCCCATCAGACCCTCGCGTTAAAAACCATCAGACACTAGCATTCAATCCCATCAGTAACTCGCCTTTAAGCGAATCAGACCCTCGCCATCCAGCCCATCAGACCATCGCATTCACGTCCATTGGACACTCGCCTTCAAGCCCATTAGACCCTCGCTTTCAAGCCCAACAAACCCTTCCCTTCAAGCCCATCAGTCCCTCGCCGTCACGCCCAACATACCCTCGTATTCAAGCTCATCACATCCTCTCTTCTAAGACCATCAGATCTTCGTCTTCAAGCTCAGCAGACTATCGCCTTCAAGCCCATCAGAACCTCGCATTCACGTTCATCGGACACTCGCCTTCAAACCCATTAGACACTCGCTTTCAAGACCAACAGACCCTCGCCTTCAAGTCCATCAGTTCCTTGCCTTCAACCCCAACAGACCCCAACATTCAAGCTCATCACACCCGCACCTTCAAGCCCACCAGACACTTGCATCCAAGCCCATAAGACTCTCGTCTTCAGGCTCATCAGACCCTCGTTTTAGAGCCGAACACACCTTCTTCGAGCTCATCAGTCCCTTGCCTTCAAGCCCAAAAGACAGCCTTCAGGTTCATCAAACATTCGCCTTCAAGCCTATCGGACCCTCGCCTTCAAACCCATCAGACCATCACCTTCAAGCCCTTCAGTCCCTCGCCTTCAAGCCCAACAGACCATAGCCTTCAACCCCATCAAATCCCATCTTTCAAGCCCATCAGACCCATGCATCCATGTTCATAAGACCCTCGCCTTCAGGCCCAACAGATCTTCGCCTTTAAGTCCCTCAGTCCCCCACCTTCAAATCCAAGACTGTAGCCTTCAACCTTATACACCCTCACTTAAAAGCCCATTTGGCCCTTGCATCCAAGTCCATAAGACCATCGCCTTCAGGCTCATCACACCCTCGCCTTCAAGCCCAACAGACCCTCACATTTACGACATTAGACACACGCCTTGAAACCCATCAGACACTCACTTTAAAGCCTATCAGAAACTTGCATTCAAGCCCATCAGAAGCTCCCCTTTACGTCCATCAGAAACACGCATTCAAGCATATCAGGCCCTCTCCTTCCAGCCCATCAGACCCTCGTATTCAAGCCCAAAAGACCATTGCCTTCAAGCCCATCAGACCCTCGCCTTCACGTCCATCAGACCCTAGCTTTCAAGCCCAGCAGACCCTCGCTTTCAAGCCCAAGATATCCTCGCCTTCAAACCCATCAGACCCCCGCATTTACGTCCATCGGACACGCCTTCAAAACCAAAAGACACTCGCTTTCAAGCCCAACAGACCTTAGCCTTCAAGTGCATCAGTCCCTTGCCTTCAAGCCCTACTCGCATTAAAACCCATCAGACCCTCGCCTTCTGGCTCATTAGACCCTCGTATTCAAGCCTATCAGACCCTAGAATTCAAGCCCATCAGACCCTTACCTTCACGTCCATCAGAAACTCGCCATCATGCCCATCTAACCCTCCCTTTCAAGACCAATAGAACCTCGCCTTCAAGCCCATTAGACCCTCTCGTTAAAAACCATGAGACACTCGCATTCAATCCCATCAGACACTCATCTTCAAGTTCATCAGCAACTCGCATTTAAGCGAATCAGACCCTTCCCTTCCATCCCATCAGACCCTCGCATTCACGTCCATCAGACCCTAGCCTTCAAGCCCACTAGACCCTCGCTTTCAAACCCAACATACCCTCGCCTTCAAACCCATCAGTCCCTCACCGTCGAACCCAACAGACCCTTGCGTTCAAGCTCATCACGTCCTCGCTTTCAAGACCGTCAGACCTTCGTCTTCAAGCTCAGCAGACAATCGCATTCAAGCGCTTCAGAACCTTCCATTCATGTCCATCGGATGCTCTCCTTCAAACCGATCAGACACTCATTTTCAAGCCCAACAGACCCTCGCCTTCAAGGCCATCAGCCCCTTACCTTCAAGCCCTACTCGCCTTAAAACCCATCAGACACTCGATTTCGAGCCCAACAGATCTTCGCCTTCAAGTAGATGAGTCCCTTGCCTTCAGACCCCAGCATTCAAGCTCATCACACCCTCACCTTCAAGCACATGAGACCCTTGCATCCAAGCCCATAAGACCCTCGTCTTCAGGCTCATCACACCCTCGTTTTAAAGCCAAACACACCTTCTCATTCAAGCCCATCAGTCCCTTCCCTTCAAACCCAAAAGACACGTGCCTTCAGGTTCATGACATATTCGCCTTCAAGCCTATCGGACCCTCGCCTTCAAACACATTAGACCCTCGCCTTCAAGCACTTCAGTACCTCGACTTCAAGCCCAACAGACCCTGGCCTTAAAGGTCATCACACCCCCACCTTCAAGCCCATCAGACCCGCGCATCGAAGCTGAGAAGACCCTCGCCTTCAGGCTCAACAGACCCTCGCCTCCAAGTCCAACAGTCCCTTGCCTTCAGATACAAGACACACCTTATACACCCTCACTTAAAAGCCCATCAGACCCTTGCATCCAAGCCCATAAGACTCTCGCCTTCAGGCTCATCACACCTTTGCCTTCAAGCCTGTCAGACCCTCGCATTTACGTCATCAGGCACTCGCCTTGAAACCCATCAGAGCCTCACTTTAAAGCCCATCAGACCCTTCCATACAAGCCCATCAGAAACTCGCCTTTACGTCCATCAGAAACTCGCCTTCAAGCAAATCAGGTCTTCACCTTCCAGCCCATCAGACCCTCGCATTAACGCCCATCAAACATTCACCTTCGAGCCCATTAGAAACTCGCTTTCAAGCCCAACAGACCCTTGCCTTCAAGCTCATCATACCCTCGCCTTCAGGCTCATCACACCCTCGCCTTCAGGCATATAAGACCCTCGCATTCAAGCCCAACAGATCCTCGCCTTCAAGCCCATCAGACTCTCGCCTTCATGTTTATCAGAAACTCACCTTCATGTTTATCAGAAACTCGCCTTCAAGCCCAAAAAAAACTCGCTTTCAAGCCCATCAGACTTAAGTATTCACGTCCATCACACATTCGCCTTCAAGCCCATAAGACCCTCGCTTTCAAGCCCATCAAACCCTATCCTTGAAGCCCATCAGTGACACCTTCAAGCCCAACAGATCCTAGCCTTCAAGTCACACACTCGCCTCGAAGCCCATCACATCCTCGCCTTAGAGCCCTCAGACCCTCGCTTTCAGGCTCACCAGACATTCGCCTTCAAGCCCATCAGACCCTCGTATTCAAGCCTAACAGACCCTTGCCTTCAAGCCCATCACTCTCTCGCCTTCACATCCATCAGACCCTAGCTTTCAAGCCCATCCTACCCTCGCTTTCAAGCCCAAGAGATCCTCGCCTTCAAACCCATCAGACCCTCGCTTTCATGTTCATCGGACACTCGCCTTCAAATCCATCAGAGAATCGATTTCAAGCCCAACAGACCTTCACCTTCAAGTGCATCAGTCACTTGCCTTCAAGCCCTACTCGCCTTAAAACCCATCAGACCCTCGCCTTCTGGCTCATCAGACCCTCGTATTCAAGCATATCAGACCCCGGAATTCTAGCCCATCAGACCCTTGCCTTCACGTCCATCAGAAACTCGCCTTCATGCCCATCTGACCCTCGCTTTCAAGACCAATAGAACCTCGCCTTCAAACCAATCAGACCCCTCGCGTTAAAAACCATCAGCCACTCGCCTTCAATCCCATCAGACACTCGCCTTCAAGTCCATCAGTAACTCGCCTTTAAGCGAATCAACCCTTGCCTTCCAGCCCATCAGACCCTCGCATTCATGTCCATCAGACACTCACCTTCAAGCCCATTAGACCCTCGCTTTCATGCCCAACAGACCCTCTACTTCAAGCCCATCAGTCCCTCGCCGTCAAACGCAACAGACCCTCGCGTTCAAGCTCATCACATGCTCGCTTTCAAGCCCATCAGACCTTCGTCTTCAAGCTCAGCAGACCATCGCCTTCAAGCCCATCAGAACCTCTCATTTATGTACATTGGACACTCGCCTTCAAGTCCATCAGTCCCTATCCTTCAGACCCCAACAGTAAGCTCATTGCAACCTCACCTTCAAACCTATCAGACCCTTGCATCCAAGCCCATAAGACCCTCGTCTTCAGGCGCATCAGACCCGCGTTTTGAAGCCGAACACACCTTCTTCTTCAAGCCGTCAGTCCCTTGCCTTCAAGCCCTAATCGTCTCAAAATCCATCAGACACTCGATTTCGAGCCCAACGCATCCTCGCCTTCAAGTCCATCAGTCCCTTACCTTCAACCCCAACAGACCCCAACATTCAAGCTCATCACACCCACACCTTCAAGCCCATCACACCCTTGCATCCAAGCCCATATGACCCTCGTCTTCAGGCTCATCACACCCTCGTTTTAAGGCCGAACACACCTAATTCTTCAAGCACATCAGTCCCTTGCCTTCAAGCCCAAAAGATACTAGTCTTCAGGTCCATCACACATTCGCCTTCAAGCCTATCGGACCCGCACCTTCAAGCACATCAGACCCTCGCCTTCAAGAATATTAGACCCTCGCCTTCAAGCCCTTCAGTCCTTCCGATTCAAGCTCATCACACCCCCACCTTCAAGCACATCAGACCCGACCATCCAAGCTCATAGGACCCTCGTCTTCAGGCCCAACAGACCCTCGCCTTCAATTCTAATAGCCCCTTGCCTTCAAATCCAAGACAATAGTCTTCAACCTTATACACCTTCACTTAAAAGCCCATCAGACCCTTGCATCTAAGCCCGAAAGACCCTCGCCTTTAGGCTCAACACACCCTCGCCTTCAAGACCATCAGACCTTCGCATTTACGAGATCAGACACTCGCCTTGAAACCCACCAGACCATCACTTTAAAGCACATCAGACCCTTCAATTCAAGACCATCAGAAACTCGCCTTCACGTCCATCAGAAACTCGCCTTCATACAAATCAGACCCTCTCCTTCCAACTAATCAGACCCTCGCATGAACGCACATCAGACATTCGCCATCAAGCCGATTAGACCCTGGATTTCAAGCCCAACAAACCTTCGCCTTCAAGCCAATCACTCTCGCGCCGTCATGCCCAACACACCCTTGCATTCAAGCTCATCACATCCTCGCTTTCAAGCTCATCAGACGTTCGTCTTGAAGCTCAGGAGACCATCGCCTTAAAGCCCATTAGAACCTCGCATTCACATCCATCGGACACTCGCCTTCAAACCCATCAAACACTCGCTTTCAAGCCCAACAGACCCTCGCCTTCAAGTCCATCAGTCCTTTGCCTTCAACCCCAACAGACCCCAGCATTCAAGCTCATCACACCCTCACCTTCAAGCCCATCAGACCCTTGCATCCAAGCCCATAAGACCCTCGTTATCAGGCTCATAAGTCACTCGTTTTAAAGTCGAACACACGTTCTTCTTCAAGCCCAACAGTCCCTTGCCTTCAAGTTCAAAACACACTAGCCTTCAGGTTCATCACACATTCTCCTTCAAGCCTATCGGACCCTCTCCTGCAAGCACATCAGACCCTCATCTTCAAGCACAGGAGACCCTCGCCTTCAAGCCCTTCCGTCCCTCCCCTTCAAAGCCCAACAGACACTAGCTTTCAAGCTCATCACACACCCACCTTCAAGCCAATCAGACCCGCGCATCCAAGCCCACAAAACCCTCGCCTTCAGGCCCAACAGACCCTCGCCTTTAAGTCCAACAGTCCCTTGCCCTCAAATCCAAAACCATAGCCTTCAACCTTATACACCATCACTTAGAAGCCCATCACACCTTGCATCCAAGCCCATAAGACCCTCGCGTTTAGGCTCATCACACCCTCGATTTTTAAGCCGATCAAACCCTCGCATTTACGTCATGAGACACTCGCCAAAAACCCATCAGACCCTCACCTTAAAGCCCACCAGATCCTTGCATTCAAGCCCATCAGAAACTTGCCTTCATGTCCATCAGAAACTCGCCTTCAAGTATATCAGGCTCTAGCCTTCCAGCCCATCAGACCCTCGCATTAAAGCCCATTAAACATTCGCCTACAAGCCCATTAGAA
Organism: Panulirus ornatus; assembly: GCF_036320965.1. NCBI lineage: Eukaryota > Metazoa > Arthropoda > Malacostraca > Decapoda > Palinuridae > Panulirus > Panulirus ornatus. Next base: position 24,219,163 of record NC_092261.1, read on the forward strand.
CCTCGCTTTCAAGCCCAACAGATCCTCGCCTTCAAGGCCATCAATCCCTCGCCTTCAAACCCATCAATCCCTCGCCGTCAAGCCCAACAGACCCTAGCCTTCAACCTCATCAGTCATTCGCCGTCAAACCCAACAGACCCTCGCGTTCAAGGTCATCACATCCTCGCTTTCTAGCCCATCAGACCTTCGTCTTCAAGCTCAGCAGACTATCGCCTTCAAGCCCATCAGATCCTCGCATTCATGTTCATCGGACACTCGCCTTCAAACCCAGCAGGCACTTGCTTTCAAGCTCAACAGACCCTAGCTTTCAAGTCCATCAGTCCCTTACCTTCAAGCCCTACTCGCCTTAAAACCCATCAGACACTCTCTTTCTAGCCCAACAGATCCTCGCCTTCAAGTCCATCAGTCCCTTGCCTTCAACCGCAACAGACCCCAATATTCAAACTCATCACACCCTCACCTTCAAGCCCATCAGACCCGCGCATCCAAGCCCATAAGACCCTCGTCTTCAGGCTCATCAGAACCTCGTTTTAAAGCCGAACACACCTTCAAGCCCAACAGTCCCTTGTCTTCAAGCCCAAAAGACACTAGCCTTCAGGTTCACACATTCGCCTTCAAGCCTATCGGACCTTCGCCTTCAAGCACATTAGACCCTCGCCTTCAAGCCCTTCAGTCCCTCGCCTTCAAGCCCAACAGACCCTAGCCTTCAAGCTCATCACACCGCCATCTTCAAGCCCATCAGACCCGCGCATCTAAGTTCATAAGACCCTCGCCTTCAGGCCGAACAGACCCTCGCCTTCAAGTCCAACAGTCCCTTGCCTTCAAATCCAAGACTATAGCCTTCAACCTTATACACCCTCACTTAGAAGCCCATCAGACCCTTGTATCCGAGCCCATAAGACCCTCGCCTTCAGGCTTATCACACCCTCGCCTTCAAGCCCATCAGACCCTCGCATTTACGTCATCAGACACTCGCCTTGAAACCCATCAGACCCTCACTTTAAAGCCAATCACACCCTTGCATTCAAGCCCATCAGAAACTCGCCTTCACGTCCATCAGAAAGTCGCCTTCAAGCAAATCAGGCTCTCTCCTTCCAGCCCATCAGACCCTCGCATTAACGCCCATCAGACATTCGCCTTCAAGCCCATTAGAACCTCGCTTTCAAGCCCAAAAGACGCTTGCTTTCAAACCCATCAGTCCCTTGCCTTCAAAATCAACAGGCCCTTGCCTTCGAGCTCATCACACCCTCACCTTCACGTCCATAAGACCTTCGCATTCACGCCCAACAGACCCCTTGCCTTCAAGCCCATCAGACCCTCGCATTCACGTCCATCAGAAACTCAAGCCCATAAAACCCACGCTTTCAAGCCCATCAGACTTAAGCATTCACGTCCATCACACACTCGCCTTCAAGCCCATAAGACCCTCGCCTTCAGGCCCATAAGACCCTCGCCTTCAAGCCCATCAGACCCTCGCCTTCCAGCCCATCAGTGACGCCTTCAAACCTAACAGATCCTAGTCTTCCAGCTCATCACACACTCGCCTTGAACCCCATCACATCCTCGCTTTCAAGCCCATCAGACCCTCGTATTCAAACCCAACAGACCCTTGCCTTCAAGCCCATCAGACCCAAGCCTTCACGTCCATCAGACCCTCGTTTTCAAGCCCATCAGACCTTCGCTTTCAAGCCCAAGATAACCTCGCCTTCAAACCCATCAGACCCTATCTTTCAAGCCCATCAGACCCCCGCCTTCAGGCTCATCGCACCCTTGCTTCAAGCCTATCAGACCCTCGCTTTCCAGCCCATCATACCGTTGCCTTCACGCCCATCACACACTCTCCTTCAAGCCCATCAGACCCTCGCATTCAAGCCCATTAGACCCTCGCCTTCTAGCCCATCAGACCCTCGCTTTCAAGCCCAACAGAACCCTGCCTTCAAACCCATCAGACCCTAGCTTTCAAGCCCATCAGGCCCTCGCCTTCAGGCTCATCGTACCCTTGCTTCAAGCCCAGCAGACCCTCGCTTTCCAGCATATCATGCCCTTGCCTTCACGCCCATCAGACATTCTCCTTCAAGCCCATGAGACCCTCCCCTTCAATCCATCAGACCCTCACCTTCAGGCTCATCAGATCCTCTGTCCTTCAATTCTATCTGGCCTTCGCCTTCAAGCCCATCAGGCCCTCTCCTTCAAGACTATAAAGCCTGGGTTTTCAAGTCCATCAGACACTGCCTTTGAAGCCCATCAGACCCTGGCCTTGAAGCCTATCTGACCTTCGCTTTCAATCCCATCAAACCCTCGCCTTCAAGCCCATCAGTCCCTCTCCTTCAAGGCTATAAAGCCTGGACTTTCAAAGACCATCAGACACTGACCTTGAAGCCCATCAGACCCTGGCCTTGAAGCCTATCAGACCTCCCTCAATCCCATCAAACCCTCGCTATCAAGACCACCAGACCCTTTCCTTCAATCTTACCAGACCCACGCCTTCAAAACCATCAAACCCTTGTCTTTAAAGCCATCTGGCCCTCGCCTTAAAGCCCACCAAAGTCTCGTCTTCCAGCCCATCAAACTCTCGTCTTTAAGCCCATTCCATCATCGCTTCCAAGCACATTACACCCTTGCCTTCATTCCCATCAGACACACGCCTTCAAGGCCATCATACCCTCACTTTTAAACCCATGTGACCCTCGGCTTTTAGCCCATCAGAACATCGCATTTAAGCTCATCAGACCCTCGCCTTCAAAACCATCACACCCTAGTCTTTAAGCCCATCAGACCCTCACCATCCTATTAGATTCTCCTCTTGAAACCAATCACTCACTTGCCTTCAAAAGCCATCAGACCCTCGACTACAGGCCCATCAGATCCTCGCCTTCAAGCTCAACAGACCTCCGCCTTCAAACTCATCTGACCCTTACCTTTTGGCCCATCAGACACTCGTCTTCAAGCCAATCTGACCCTCGCTTTCAAGCCCATCAGTCCTTCGCCTTCAGACTCAGCAGACCATCGCCTTCAAGCCCATCAGACCCTCGCATTCACGTCCATCGGACACTCGCCTTCAAACCCATCAGACAATCGCTTTCAAGCTCAACCGACCCTCGCTTTCCAGCCCAAGAGAACCTCGCCTTCAAACCCATCACACACACTCCTTCAAGCCCATCAGACCCAGGCATTCGAGCCCATTAGACCCTGGCCTTCCAGCCCATCAGACCCTCGCATTCACGTTCATCAGACACCCGCCTTCTAGCCCATCAGACCCTCGCTTTCAAGCCCAACAGAACCCTGCCTTCAAACCCATCAGACCCTAGCTTTCAAGCTCATTAGGCCCTCGCCTTCAGGCTCATCGCACCCTTGCTTCAAGCCCATCAGACCCTCGCTTTCCAGCATATCATGCCCTTGCCTTCACGCCCATCAGACATTCTCCTTCAAGCCCATGAGACCCTCCCCTACAATCCATCAGACCCTCGCCTTCAGGCTCATCAGATTCTCTGTCCTTCAAGCCCATCTGGCCTTCGCCTTCAAGCCCATCAGGCCCTCTCCTTCAAGACTATAAAGCCTGGGTTTTCAAGTCCATCAGACACTGCCCTTGAAGCCCATCAGACCCTGGCCTTGAAGCCTATCTGACCTTTGCCTTCAATCCCATCAGACCCTCGCTTTCAAGACCACCAGACCCTTTCCTTCAATCTTACCAGACCCACGCCTTCAAAACCATCAGACCCTCGTCTTTAAAGCCATCAGACCCTCGCCTTAAAGCCCATCAAAGTCTCGTCTTCCAGTCCATCAAACTCTCGTCTTTAAGCCCATTCCATCATCGCTTCCAAGCACATTACACCCTTGCCTTCATTCCCATCAGACACACGCCTTCAAGGCCATCATACCCTCACCTTTAAACCCATGTGGCCCTCGGCTTTTAGCCCATCAGAACATCGCATTCAAGCACAGACCCTCGCCTTCAAAACCATCACACCCTCATTTTCAAGCCCATCAGACCCTCACCATCCTATTAAATTCTCCTCTTGAAACCAATCAGTCACTCGCCTTCGAAAACCATCAGACCCTCGGCCACAGGCCCATCAGACCCTCGCCTTCAGGGTCAACAGACCTTCGCCTTCAAGCTCATCTGACCCTTACCTTTTGGCCCATCAGACACTCGTCTTCAAGCCAATCTGACCCTCGCTTTCAAACCCATCAGTCCTTCGCCTTCAGACTCAGCAGACCATCGCCTTCAAGCCCATCAGACCCTCGCATTCACGTCCATCGGACACTCGCCTTCAAACCCATCAGACACTCGCTTTCAAGCTCAACAGACCCTCGCCTTCAAGTCCATCAGTCCATTGCCTTCAAGCCCTAATCGCCTTAAAACCCATCAGACACCCGCTTTCAAGCCCAAGAGATCCTCGCCTTCAAGTCCATCAGCCCCTTGCCTTCAACCCCAACAGATCCTTGCATTCAAGCTCATCACACTCTCACCTTGAAGCCCATCAGACCCTTGCATCCAAGCCCATAAGACCCTCGCCTTCAGGCTCATCGCACCCTCACATTTGGGTCCATAAGACCCACGCATTCAGTCCCAACAGACCCTTGCATTCAAGCCCATCAGAACCTCGTCTTCACGTCCATTAGAAGCTCGCCTTCAAGCAAATCAGGTCCTCGTCTTCCAGCACATCAGACCCTCGCATTCGCGTCAATCAAACATTCGCCATCAAGCCCATTAGAACCTCGCCTTCAAGCCCAACAGACCCTCGCCTTCAAGCCCATCAGTCCCTTGCCTTCAAGCCCAATAGACCCTTGCCTTCAATCTCATCACACTCTCGCCTTCAAACCCATCACACCCTCGCCTTCACGCCCATAAGACCCTCGTATTCAAGCCCAACAGATCCTCGCCTTCAAGCTCATCAGACCCTCGCCTTGAAGCCCATCAGACCTTCGCTTTGCATCTCATCTGGCTCTCGCCATCAAACCCATCTAGCCCTTATTTCAAGCAAACAGAACCTCGCCTATTGTTCATCACACCCTTCACTTCAATCCCATCAGGCAATCACCTTCAAGCAAATCAGACCCTCGCTTTCAAACCCATTAGACCCTCGCCTTCAAGCCTATCTCACCCGCGCCTTCAAGCCCATCAGACCTTCGCATTCAAGCCCATCAGATCCTGGCCCTCAAGCTTATCAGACCTTCGCCTTCAAGCCCACCAGACCCTCTCATTCAAGTCCATCAGACCCTCAACTTCAAGCCTATAACACAAATGCCTTTAAGCCCATGAGACCCTCGCTTCCAGCCCATCAAACACTCGTCTTCAAGCCCATCACACCATCGCTTTCAAGCTCATTAGACAATTGCCTTGAATCCCATCAGACACATGCCTTCGAGCCCATCATACCCTCGCCTTTAAGTCCATCTGGACCTCGACTTCAAGCCAATCACACCGTCGCCCTCAAGCCCATCAGACCCTTGCCTTCAAACACATCACAACTTCGTCTTCTAGCCAATCTGACCCTCACCTCTCCTTGGAACTATTAGCTCCTCGCCTTCAAAACCATCAGACCCTTGCCTTAAGGGTCATCATATCTTTGCCTTTAAGCCCATCAGACCCTCCCCTTTAAGCCCATCAGACCCTCGCCTTCAAGCCCATCTGGCCCTCTCCTTGAAACCCATCTGACCTTCGCCTTGAAACCCATCAGGCCCTCACCTTCAAACCCAACAGACTCTAGCCTTCAAGCCCATCAGACCTTGGCCTTGAAGCCCATCAGACCATTGCGTTGAAGCCTATCAGACCCTCGCCTTCAAGCCCATCACACCATCGCTTTCAAGCCCATTAGACACTTACCTTCAATCCCATCAGACACACGCTTTTAAGCCCATCATACCCGCGCATTTAAGCCTATCTGGCCTCGACTTCATGCCCATCAGACCGTCGCCTTTAATCCCGTCAGATCCTCACCTTCCATCCCATCAGAACCATGCCTTTATATTTATCAGACACTTGCCTTCAACCCGTCAGACCCTCGCTTCAAAGCCCATCAGACCTACGCTTTCAAGCCCACCAGACCCTCACCTTCAAACCCAACAGACTCTAGCCTTCAAGCTTATGACACCCTCGCCTTCGAGCCCTTCGAATCCACGCCTTCAAACCCAACAGACCCTCGCCTTCCGCCCCATCACACCTTCCCCTTGAAGCCCATCACGAACCTCACCTTTAAGATCATCGGACCCTAGCCTTCAATCCCATATGGCCCTCGCCTTCAAACCCATTGGCCCTCGTCTTGAAGCCCATCAGGCCCTAACATTGATGCCAATCAGGCCTTCATCTTCAAACCAATCAGACCCTGGCCTTTAAGCTCATCAGACCCTGACCTTGAAGCCTATCCGACCATCGCCTTCAAGCCCATCACACCCTTGCTTTAAAGCCCATCAAACCCGTGCCTTCAAGCACATCAAACCCGCGCATTCAAGTCTATCAGACACACGCCTTCCAGCCCATCAGATTCTCGCCTTCAAGTCAATCAGGCACTCGCCCTCAAGCCCATCAGACCCTCGACTTCAAGCCTATCAGACCCTTCCCGTGAAACCCATGAGACTCTTGCCTTAAAGCCCATCAGACCCTCACATTCAAACCCATCAGACAATCACCTTCAAGCCCATCAGATCCTCGCCTTCAAGCCCATCAGACCCTCGAGCTCAAGCCAATGAAACCCTCCCCTTGAAACCCATAAGACCCTTGCCTTTAAGCCGATTAGACCCTCGCCTTCAAGCCCATAAGACAATCGCCTTCAAGCCCATCAGATCCTCGTCTTCAATACTGACAGGCCCACGCCATCAAGGCCATCAGACCATCGCTTTCATGCCAATCACACAATCGCCTTCAAGCCCATCAAATCATCGCCTTCAGGTCCATCACACGCTTGCCTATAAGCACATCAGACTCTCGCCTTTAAACCCATCAGACCCTCGACTTGAAGCCCACCTGCCCGTTGCCATCAAGCAATTCTAACCCTCGACTTCAAGCCCATCAGACCCTCGCCTTCAAGCCCATCAGACCCTCACTTTCAAGCACATCAGACCCTCGCCTTGAAGCTCACCAGACCCTCGCCTTCAGCCCATAAAACCCTTTCCTTGAATATCATCAGGCCTTCGCCGTTAAGCCCCTCAGAACCACGACTTGAAGCTCATCTGGCCCTCGCCATCAAAGCAAACTTGTCCTCGCCTCCAAGCCCATCATACCCTCGCCTTCACGTCCAACAGACACTACCCTTCAAGCAAATCAGACCCACGCATTCAAGCCCCTCAGACCTATGCATTCACGTCAATCAGACATTCGCCTTCAAGCCTATCTGACCTTCGCATTCAAGGCCATCAGACCCTCGCCTTCAAACCCATCAAACACTCGCCTTCAAACCCATCAAACACTTGCCTTCCAGTCAATCAGACAATCGCCTTCACGTCCATCAGACACTAGCCTTCAAGCCCATCAGACCCTCGCTTTGAAGTCCAATAGACCCTCGCCTTCAAGCCCATCAAACCCTCGTCTTCAAGCCCATCAGACCCAAGCCTTCAAGCTCATTACACTTTCGCCTTCAAGACCATCACACCCACGCATTCAAGCCCATCAGACCTTGCACACTAGCCCATAAGACTCTCGCCATCTAGCCCATCAGACCCTCGCCTTCAAGTCAATCAAACACTCTTCTTCAAGCCCATCAGACCCTAGCCTTCAAGCCCATCACACCCTAGCCTACAAGTCCATCGAACCCTCGCATTCAAGCCTATCAGACACTTGTTTCAAGCCCATCACACCTTCACTTTCCAGCCCATCATAAACTCACCATTACATCCATCAGACACTATCCTTCAAGCCCATTAGACTTCACATTCACGTTCATCAGACACTCGCCTTCAAGCTCATCAGAACCCCGCCTTCAAGCCCATCAGACCCTCGCATTCAAGCCCAACAGACACAAGCCTTCAAGCTAGTAAGATCCTCGACTTCACGTCCATCAGAAACTCGCCCTCAAGCAAATCAAACCCTCACCTTCCACATCATCAGACCCTCGCATTCACGTATATCACACACTCGCCTTCAAGCCCATAAGACCCTCTCTTTCCAGCATAACAGACCCTCGCCTTCAAGCCCATCAGTCCCGCGCCTTCAAACCCGAGAAACCCTAGCCTTCAAGCTCATCACACACTCGCCTTCAAGCCCATCACATCATCGCCTTCAAGCCCATCAGACCCTCGCTTTCAGGCTCATAAGACACTCGCCTTCAAGCCTATCAGACACTCGTATTCAAGCCCAACAGACCTTAGACTTCAAGCCCACCAGACCCTGGCATTCATATCCATCAGACACTCCCCTTCAAGCCCATCAGACCCTGGCATTCACATCCATCAGACACTCCCCTTCAAGCCCATCAGACTCTAGCTTTCAAGCTCAGCAGAACCTCGCCTATAAGCCCATCAGACCCTTGTCTTCAAACCCATTAGACCTTTGCATTCAAACCCATCAGGCCCTCGCTTTCCAGCCCATCAGACCATCGCCTTCAAGTCGATCAAACGCTCTTCTTCAAGAACATCAGACCTTCACATTCAAGCCCATCAAACCCTATCGTTCAAGCCAATCACACCCTATCATACAAGCTCATGAAACACTCGCATTCAAGCCTATCGGATCCTTGCTTCAATTCCATCAGACCCTAGCTTTCCAGCCCATCAGACCCTCGCCTTCACGTCCATCAGACACTATCCTTCAAGCAATTCAGACCCACACATGCAAGACCCTCAGACCTTTGCATTCACGTCCATCAGACATTCGCCTTCTAGCCTATCAGACCTTCGCATTCAAGGACATCAAACCCTCGCCTTAAAACCCATCAAACCCTCGCCTTCAAACACATCAAACACTTGCCTTCCAGTCCATCAGACAAACGCATTCACGTCCATCAGACACTAGCCTTCAAGCCCATCAGGCCCTAGCTTTGAAGTCCAATAGACCCTCGCCTTCAAGCCCATCAGACCCTAGCCTTCAAGCTCATTACACTTTCGCCTTCAAGTCCACCACATCCACGCCTTCAAGCCCATAAGACCTTGCACACAAGCCAATAAGACTCTCGCCATCTATCCAATCTGACCCTCGCCTTCAAGTTAATCACTCTTCTTTAAGCCCATCAGACCTTCGTATTCAAGCCCAACAGACCTTAGACTTCAAGCCCATCAGACCCTGGCATTCATATCCATCAGAATCTCGCCTTCAAGCCCATCACACCATCGCTTTCAAGCCCATTAGACACTTACCTTCAATCCCATCAGACACACGCTTTTAAGCCCATCATACCCGCGCATTTAAGCCTATCTGGCCTCGACTTCATGCCCATCAGACCGTCGCCTTTAATCCCGTCAGATCCTCACCTTCCATCCCATCAGAACCATGCCTTTATATTTATCAGACACTTGCCTTCAACCCGTCAGACCCTCGCTTCAAAGCCCATCAGACCTACGCTTTCAAGCCCACCAGACCCTCACCTTCAAACCCAACAGACTCTAGCCTTCAAGCTTATGACACCCTCGCCTTCGAGCCCTTCGAATCCACGCCTTCAAACCCAACAGACCCTCGCCTTCCGCCCCATCACACCTTCCCCTTGAAGCCCATCACGAACCTCACCTTTAAGATCATCGGACCCTAGCCTTCAATCCCATATGGCCCTCGCCTTCAAACCCATTGGCCCTCGTCTTGAAGCCCATCAGGCCCTAACATTGATGCCAATCAGGCCTTCATCTTCAAACCAATCAGACCCTGGCCTTTAAGCTCACCAGACCCTGACCTTGAAGCCTATCCGACCATCGCCTTCAAGCCCATCACACCCTTGCTTTAAAGCCCATCAAACCCGTGCCTTCAAGCACATCAAACCCGCGCATTCAAGTCTATCAGACACACGCCTTCCAGCCCATCAGATTCTCGCCTTCAAGTCAATCAGGCACTCGCCCTCAAGCCCATCAGACCCTCGACTTCAAGCCTATCAGACCCTTCCCGTGAAACCCATGAGACTCTTGCCTTAAAGCCCATCAGACCCTCACATTCAAACCCATCAGACAATCACCTTCAAGCCCATCAGATCCTCGCCTTCAAGCCCATCAGACCCTCGAGCTCAAGCCAATGAAACCCTCCCCTTGAAACCCATAAGACCCTTGCCTTTAAGCCGATTAGACCCTCGCCTTCAAGCCCATAAGACAATCGCCTTCAAGCCCATCAGATCCTCGTCTTCAATACTGACAGGCCCACGCCATCAAGGCCATCAGACCATCGCTTTCATGCCAATCACACAATCGCCTTCAAGCCCATCAAATCATCGCCTTCAGGTCCATCACACGCTTGCCTATAAGCACATCAGACTCTCGCCTTTAAACCCATCAGACCCTCGACTTGAAGCCCACCTGCCCGTTGCCATCAAGCAATTCTAACCCTCGACTTCAAGCCCATCAGACCCTCGCCTTCAAGCCCATCAGACCCTCACTTTCAAGCACATCAGACCCTCGCCTTGAAGCTCACCAGACCCTCGCCTTCAGCCCATAAAACCCTTTCCTTGAATATCATCAGGCCTTCGCCGTTAAGCCCCTCAGAACCACGACTTGAAGCTCATCTGGCCCTCGCCATCAAAGCAAACTTGTCCTCGCCTCCAAGCCCATCATACCCTCGCCTTCACGTCCAACAGACACTACCCTTCAAGCAAATCAGACCCACGCATTCAAGCCCCTCAGACCTATGCATTCACGTCAATCAGACATTCGCCTTCAAGCCTATCTGACCTTCGCATTCAAGGCCATCAGACCCTCGCCTTCAAACCCATCAAACACTCGCCTTCAAACCCATCAAACACTTGCCTTCCAGTCAATCAGACAATCGCCTTCACGTCCATCAGACACTAGCCTTCAAGCCCATCAGACCCTCGCTTTGAAGTCCAATAGACCCTCGCCTTCAAGCCCATCAAACCCTCGTCTTCAAGCCCATCAGACCCAAGCCTTCAAGCTCATTACACTTTCGCCTTCAAGACCATCACACCCACGCATTCAAGCCCATCAGACCTTGCACACTAGCCCATAAGACTCTCGCCATCTAGCCCATCAGACCCTCGCCTTCAAGTCAATCAAACACTCTTCTTCAAGCCCATCAGACCCTAGCCTTCAAGCCCATCACACCCTAGCCTACAAGTCCATCGAACCCTCGCATTCAAGCCTATCAGACACTTGTTTCAAGCCCATCACACCTTCACTTTCCAGCCCATCATAAACTCACCATTACATCCATCAGACACTATCCTTCAAGCCCATTAGACTTCACATTCACGTTCATCAGACACTCGCCTTCAAGCTCATCAGAACCCCGCCTTCAAGCCCATCAGACCCTCGCATTCAAGCCCAACAGACACAAGCCTTCAAGCTAGTAAGATCCTCGACTTCACGTCCATCAGAAACTCGCCCTCAAGCAAATCAAACCCTCACCTTCCACATCATCAGACCCTCGCATTCACGTATATCACACACTCGCCTTCAAGCCCATAAGACCCTCTCTTTCCAGCATAACAGACCCTCGCCTTCAAGCCCATCAGTCCCGCGCCTTCAAACCCGAGAAACCCTAGCCTTCAAGCTCATCACACACTCGCCTTCAAGCCCATCACATCATCGCCTTCAAGCCCATCAGACCCTCGCTTTCAGGCTCATAAGACACTCGCCTTCAAGCCTATCAGACACTCGTATTCAAGCCCAACAGACCTTAGACTTCAAGCCCACCAGACCCTGGCATTCATATCCATCAGACACTCCCCTTCAAGCCCATCAGACCCTGGCATTCACATCCATCAGACACTCCCCTTCAAGCCCATCAGACTCTAGCTTTCAAGCTCAGCAGAACCTCGCCTATAAGCCCATCAGACCCTTGTCTTCAAACCCATTAGACCTTTGCATTCAAACCCATCAGGCCCTCGCTTTCCAGCCCATCAGACCATCGCCTTCAAGTCGATCAAACGCTCTTCTTCAAGAACATCAGACCTTCACATTCAAGCCCATCAAACCCTATCGTTCAAGCCAATCACACCCTATCATACAAGCTCATGAAACACTCGCATTCAAGCCTATCGGATCCTTGCTTCAATTCCATCAGACCCTAGCTTTCCAGCCCATCAGACCCTCGCCTTCACGTCCATCAGACACTATCCTTCAAGCAATTCAGACCCACACATGCAAGACCCTCAGACCTTTGCATTCACGTCCATCAGACATTCGCCTTCTAGCCTATCAGACCTTCGCATTCAAGGACATCAAACCCTCGCCTTAAAACCCATCAAACCCTCGCCTTCAAACACATCAAACACTTGCCTTCCAGTCCATCAGACAAACGCATTCACGTCCATCAGACACTAGCCTTCAAGCCCATCAGGCCCTAGCTTTGAAGTCCAATAGACCCTCGCCTTCAAGCCCATCAGACCCTAGCCTTCAAGCTCATTACACTTTCGCCTTCAAGTCCACCACATCCACGCCTTCAAGCCCATAAGACCTTGCACACAAGCCAATAAGACTCTCGCCATCTATCCAATCTGACCCTCGCCTTCAAGTTAATCACTCTTCTTTAAGCCCATCAGACCTTCGTATTCAAGCCCAACAGACCTTAGACTTCAAGCCCATCAGACCCTGGCATTCATATCCATCAGAATCTCGCCTTCAAGCCCATCAGACCCTCGCTTTCAAGTTCAGCACAACATCGTCTTCAAGCCCATCAGACCTTTGCCTTCAAAACCATCAGACCCTCGCTCTCCAGCCCATCAGACCATCGCCTTCAAGTCGATAAAACGCTCTTCTTCAAACCCATCAGACCTTCGCATTCAAGCCCATCACACCCTAACCTTCAAGCCCATCAGACCCTATCCTACAAGCTCATGAAACCCCCGCATTCAAACCTATCGGACACTTCCTTCAAGCGCATCAGACCCTCGCTTTCCAGCCCATCATACCCTCGCCTTCATGTCCATCAGACACTATCCTTCAAGAAAATCAGACCCTCGTATTCAAGCCCCTCAGACCTTTGCATTCACGTCAATCAGACATTCGCTTCAAGCCTATCAGAGCTTCGCATTCAAGGCCATCAGACCCTCGCCTTCAAGCCCATCAAACCCTCACCTTCAAACCCATCAAACACTCGCCTTCCAGTCCATCAGACAATCGCCTTCACGTCCATTAGACACTATCCTTCAAGCAAATCAGACCTACGCATTCAAACCCATAAGACCTTTGCATTCACGTCCATCAGACATTCGCCTTCAAGCCTATCAGACCTTCGCATTCAAGGCCATCAAACCATCGCCTTCAAACCCATCAAACCCTCGCCTTCAAACACATCAAACGCTTGCCTTCCTGTCCATCAGACAATCGCGCTCACGTCCATCAGACACTAGCCTTCAAGCCCATCAGACCCTCGCTCTAAAGTCCAATAGACCCTCGCCTTCAAGCCCATCAGACCCTCGCCTTCAAGATCATCAGACCCTAGCTTTCAGGCTCATTACACTTTCGCCTTCAAGCCCATCACACCCCCGCCTTCAAGCCCATCAGACCCTCGCATTCAAGCCCAACAGACACTACCCTTCAAGCCCCTCAGACCCTCGCCTTCACGTCCATCAGAAACTTGTCCTCAAGCAAATCAGACCCTCACCTTGCAGGTCATCAGACCCTCGCATTCACGTCCATCACACACTCGCCTTCAAGCCCATAAGACCCTCGCTTTCCAGCGTAACAGACCCTCGCCTTCAAGCCCATCAGTCCCGCGCCTTCAAGCCCGACAGACCCTAGCCTTCAAGCTCATCACACACCCGCCTTTAAGCCCATCACATCCTCGCCTTCAAGCCCATCACACCTTCGCTTTCAGGCTCATCAGACACTCGCCTTCAAGCCTATCAGACCTTCGTATTCAAGCCCAACAGACCTTAAACTTCAAGCCCATCAGACCCTGGCATTCACATCCATCAGACACTCATTTTCAAGCCCATCAGACCCTCGCTTTCAAGCTCAGCACAACCTCACCTTCAAGCCCATCAGACCTTTGCCTTCAAACCCATCAGACCTTTGCATTCAAACCCATCAGACCCTCGCTCTCCAGCCCATCAGACCCTCACCTTCAAGTCGATCAAACGCTCTTCTTCAAACCCATCAGACCTTCGCATTCAAGCCCATCACACCCTAATCTTCAAGCCCATCACACCCTAGCCTACAAGCTCATGCAACCCTCGCATTCAAGCCTATCGGACCCTTGCTTCAAGCGCACCAAACCTTCGCTTTCCAGACCATCATACGTCTCGCCTTCATGTCCATCAGACACTATCCTTCAAGCAAATCAGACCCTCGTATTCAAGCCTATCAGAACCTCGCATTCAAGGCCATCAGACCCTCGCCTTCAAACCCATAAAGCCCTCGCCTTCAAACACATCAAACACTTGCCTTCCAGTCCATAAGACAATCGCGCTCACGTCCATCAGACACTAGCCTTCAAGCCCATCAGACCCTCGCTCTAAAGTCCAATAGACCCTAGCCTTCAAGCCCATCAGACCCTCGCCTTCAAGCTCATCAGACCCTAGCCTTCAGGCTCATTACACTTTCGCCTTCAAGCCCATCATACTCCCGCCTTCAAGCCCATCAGACCCTCGCATTCAAGCCCAACAGACACTACCCTTCAAGCCCCTCAGACCCTCGCCTTCACGTTCATCAGAAACTTGCCCTCAAGCAAATCAGACCCTCACCTTCCAGGTCATCAGACCCTGGCATTCACGTCCATCACACACTCGCCTTCAAGCCCATAAGACCCTCGCTTTCCAGCGTAACAGACCCTCGCCTTCAAGCCCATCAGTCCCGCGCCTTCAAGCCCGACAGACCCTAGCCTTCAAGCTCATCACACACCCGCCTTTAAGCCCATCACATGCTCGCCTTCAAGCCCATCACACCCTCGCTTTCAGGCTCATCAGACACTCGCCTTCAAGCCTATCAGACCTTCGTATTCAAGCCCAACAGACCTTAAACTTCAAGCCCATCAGACCCTGGCATTCACATCCATCAGACACTCACTTTCAAGCCCATCAGACCCTCGCTTTCAAGCTCAGCACAACCTCACCTTCAAGCCCATCAGACCTTTGCCTTCAAACCCATCAGACCTTTGCATTCAAACACATCAGACCCTCGCTCTCCAGCCCATCAGACCCTCACCTTCAAGTCGATCAAACGCTCTTCTTCAAACCCATCAGACCTTCGCATTCAAGCCCATCACACCCTAATCTTCAAGCCCATCACACCCTAGCCTACAAGCTCATGCAACCCTCGCATTCAAGCCTATCGGACCCTTGCTTCAAGCGCACCAAACCTTCGCTTTCCAGACCATCATACGTCTCGCCTTCATGTCCATCAGACACTATCCTTCAAGCAAATCAGACCCT
The DNA here is from genome assembly GCF_036320965.1 of Panulirus ornatus. Taxonomy (NCBI): domain Eukaryota; kingdom Metazoa; phylum Arthropoda; class Malacostraca; order Decapoda; family Palinuridae; genus Panulirus; species Panulirus ornatus. The sequence goes on from NC_092261.1 coordinate 24,234,621, forward strand.
CGTATTCAAGCACCTCAGACCTTTGCATTCACGTCAATCAGATATTCGCCTTCAAGCCTATCAGAACCTCGCATTCAAGGCCATCAGACCCTCGCCTTCAAACCCATAAAGCCCTCGCCTTCAAACACATCAAACACATGCCTTCCAGTCCATCAGACAATCGCGCTCACGTCCATCAGACACTAGCCTTCAAGCCCATCAGACCCTCGCCTTCAAGCTCATCAGACCCTAGCCTTCAGGCTCATTACACTTTCGCCTTCAAGCTCATCATACTCCCGCCTTCAAGCCCATCAGACCTTTGCATTCAAACCCATCAGACCCTCGCTCTCCAGCCCATCAGACCCTCGCCTTCAAGTCGATCAAACGCTCTTCTTCAAACCCATCAGACCTTCGCATTCAAGCCCATCACACCCTAATCTTCAAGCCCATCACACCCTAGCCTACAAGCTCATGCAACCCTCGCATTCAAGCCTATCGGACCCTTGCTTCAAGCGCACCAAACCTTCGCTTTCCAGACCATCATACGTCTCGCCTTCATGTCCATCAGACGCTATCCTTCAAGCAAATCAGACCCTCGTATTCAAGCACCTCAGACCTTTGCATTCACGTCAATCAGACATTCGCCTTCAAGCCTATCAGAACCTCGCATTCAAGGCCATCAGACCCTCGCCTTCAAACCCATAAAGCCCTCGCCTTCAAACACATCAAACACTTGCCTTCCAGTCCATCAGACAATCGCGCTCACGTCCATCAGACACTAGCCTTCAAGTCCATCAGACCCTCGCTTTGAAATCCAATAGACCCTAGCCTTCAAGCCCATCACACCCTCGCCTTCAAGCCCGTCAGATCTTGCACAAGAGCCCATAAGACTCTCGCCATCTAGCCCATCAGACCCTCGCCTTCAAGTCAATCAAACACTCTTCTTCAAGCCCATCATACCCACGCATTCAAGTCCATCAGACCCTAGCCTTCAAGCCAATCAGACCCTAACCTACAAAACCATCAGACCCTCGCATTCAAGCCTATCAGACCCTTGCTTCAAGCCCATCATACCCTCACTTTCCAGCCCATCATACCCTGGCCTTTACATCCATCAGACACTATCCTTCAAGCCCATCAGACCTTCGCATTTACGTTCATCAGACACTCGCCTACAAGCTCATCAGACCCCCGCCTTCAAGCCCATCACACCCTCGCATTCAAGCCCATCAGATCTTCCACAAGAGCCCATAAGACTCTCGCCATCTAGCCCATCAGACCCTCGCCTTCAAGTCAATCAAACACTCTTCTTCAAGCCCATCAGACCCAGGCATTCAAGTCCATCAGACCCTAGCCTTCAAGCCAATCAGACCCTAACCTACAAAGCCATCAGACCCTCGCATTCAAGCCTATCAGACCCTTGCTTCAAGCCCATCATACCCTCACTTTCCAGCCCATCATACCCTGGCCTTTACATCCATCAGACACTATCTTTCAAGCCCATCAGACCTTCGCATTAACGTTCATCAGACATTCGCCTACAAGCTCATCAGACCCCCGCCTTCAAGCCCATCAGACCCTCGCATTCAAGCCCAACAGACACTACCCTTCAAGCCCCTCAGATCCTCGCCTTCACGTCCATCAGAAACTCGCCCTCAAGCAAATCAGACCCTCACCTTCCAGGTCATCAGACCCTCCCATTCACGTCCATCACACACTCGCCTTCAAGCCCATAAGACCCTCGCTTTCCAGCATAACAGACCCTCGCCTTCAAGTCCGAGAGACCATAGCCTTCAAGCTCATCACATACTTGCCTTCAAGCCCATCACATGCTCGCCTTCAAGCCCATCACACCCTCGCTTTCAGGCTCATCAGACACTCGCTTTCAAGCCTATCAGACCTTCGTATTCAAGCCCAACAGACCTTAGACTTCAAGCCCATAAGACGATGGCATTCACATCCATCAGACTCTCGCCTTCAAGCCCATCAGACCCTCGCTTTCAAGCTCAGCACAACCTCACCTTCAAGCCCATCAGACCCTTCTCTTCAAACCCATCAGACCTTTCCATTCAAACCCATCAGACCCTCGATCTCGAGCTCAACAGACCATCGCCCTCAAGACGATCAAACGCTCTTCTTCAAGCCCATCAGAACTTCGCATTCAAGCCCATCACACCCTAACCTTCAAGCCCATCAGACCCTATCCTACAAGCTCATGAAACCCTCGTATTCAAGCCTATCGGACCCTTGCTTCAAGCGCATCAAACCCTCGCTTTCCAGCCCATCATACCCTCGCCTTCATGTCCATCAGACACTATCCTTCAAGCAAATCAGACCCTCGTATTCAAGCCCCTCAGACCTTTGCATTCACGTCAATCAGACATTCGCATTCAAGCCTGTCAGACCTTCGCATTCAAGGCCATCAGACCCTCGCTTTCAAACCCATCGAACACTCGCCTTCAAACACATCAAACACTTGCCTTCCAGTCCATCAGACAATCGCGCTCACGTCCATCAGACACTAGCCTTCAAGCCCATCAGACCCTTGCTTTGAACTCCAATAGACCCTCGCCTTCAAGCCCATCAGACCCTCGCCTTCAAGCCCATCAGACTCTAGCCCTCAGGCTCATTACAATTTCGCCTTCAAGCCCATCACACTCACGCCTTCAAGCCCATCAGATCTTGCACAAGAGCTCATAAGACTTTCGCCATCTAGCCCATCAGACCCTCGCCTTCAAGTCAATCAAACACTCTTCTTCAAGCCCATCAGACCCACGCATTCAAGTCCATCAGACCCTAGCCTGCAAGGCCATCAGACCCTCCCTTTTAGGCTCATTAGACACTCGCCTTCAAGCCTATCAGACCTTCGTATTCAAGCCCATTAGAATTCAAGCCCATCAGACCCTGGCATGCACATCCATCAGACACTCGCCTTCAAACCCATCAGACCCTCGCCCTTAAGCTCAGCAGAACCTCGCCTTCAAGCCCATCAGACGCTTGCCTTCAAACCCATCAGACCTTTGCATTCAAGCCCATCAGACCCTCGCTTTCCAGCCCATCAGACCATCGTCTTCAAGTAGATCAAACGCTCTTCTTCAAGTCTATCAGACCTTCGCATTCAAGCCCATCAGACCCTTACCTTCAAGCCCAACAGTCCCTAGCCTAAAAGGTCATGAAACCATCGCATTCAAGGTTATAGGACCCTTGCTTCAATCCCATCAGACCATCGCTTTTTATGCCCATCATACCCTCGCCTTCACGTCCATCAAACACTATCCTTCAAGCAAATCAGACCCACGCATTCAAGCCCCTCAGACCTTTGCATTCACGTCCATCAGACATTCGCCTTCAAGCCTATCAGACCTTCGCATTCAAGGCCATCAAACACTCGCCTTTAAACCCATCAAACCCTCGCCTTCAAACACATCAAACACTTGCCCTCCAGTCCATCAGACAATCGCACTCATGTCCATCAGACACCATCTTTCAAGCCCATCAGACCTTCGCTTTGAAGTCCAATACACCCTCACCTTAGAACCCATATGACCCTCGCATTCAAGCCCAACAGACACTACCCTTCAAGCCCGTCAGATCCTCGCCTTCACGTCCATCAAAAACTCGCCCTCAAGCAAATCAGACACTCACCTTCCAGGTCATCAGACCCTCGCATTCACGTCCGTCACACACTCGCCTTCAAGCCCATAAGACCCTCGCTTCCCAGCATAACAGACCCTCGCCTTCAAGCCCATCAATCCCTCGCCTTCAAGCACGAGAGATCATAGCCTTCAAGCCCGAGAGACCATAGCCTTCAAGCTCTTCACAAACTCGCCTTCAAGCCCATCACATCCTCGCCTTCAAGCCCTTCACACCCTCGCTTTCAGGCTCATCAGACACTCGCCTTCAAGCCTATCAGACCTTCGTATTCAAGCCCAACAGATCTTAGACATCAAGCCCATCAGACCCTGGCATTCACATCCATCAGACACTCACCTTCAAGCCCATCAGACCCTCACTTTCAAGCTCAGCAGAACCTCACCTTCAAGCCCATCAGACCCCTGCCTTCAAACCCATCAGACCTTTGCATTCAAACCCATCAGACCCTCGCTCTCCAGCACATCTGACCATCGCCTTCAAGTCGATCAAACGCTCTTCTTCAAATCCATCAGACCTTCGCATTCATGCCCATCACAACCTAACCTTCAAGCCCATCAGACCCTAGCCTACAAGCTCATGAAACCCTCGCATTCAATTTATAGGACCCTTGCTTCAATCCCATCAGACCCTCGCTTTCCAGCCCATCATACCCTCGCATTCATGTCCATCAGACACTATCCTTCAAGCAAATCAGACCCTCGTATTCAAGCCCCTCAGACATTTCCATTCACGTCCATCAGACATTCGCCTTCAAGCCTATCAGACCTTCGCATTCAAGGCCATCAAACCCTCGCCTTCAAACCCATCAAACACTCGCCTTCAAACACATCAAACACTTGCCTTCCAGTCCATCAGACAATCGCGCTCACGACCATCAGTCACTAGCCTTCAAGCCCATCATACCCTCGCCTTCATTCCCATCAGACCTTTGCATTCACGTCAATCAGACATTCGCCGTAACTATCAGAAAATCGCTTTCAAGCCCATCAGACCCTAGACTTCAAGCTCATTACACATTCGCCTTCAAGCCCATCACCCCCACGACGTCAAAACCATCAGACCTTGCACAAGAGCCCATAAGACTCTCGCCATCTATCCCATCAGACCCTCGCCTTCAAGTCAATCAAACACTCTTTTTCAAGCCCATCAGACCCACGCATTCAAGTCCATCAGACCCTAGCCTTCAAGCCCATCACACCCTAGCCTACAAGCCACTCAGACCCTCGCATTCAAAACTATCAGACCCTTGCTTCAAGCCATTCAGACCCTCACTTTCCAGCCCATTATACCCTCGCTTTTATATCCATCAGACACTATCCTTCAAGCCCATCAGACCTTTGCGCTCACGTTCATCAGACATTCGCCTTCAAGCTCATCAGACATCCGCCTTCAAGCCCATCAGACCCTCGCATTCAAGCCCAACAGACACCACCCTTCAAGCCCCTCAGAATGTCGCCTTCACGTCCATCAGAAACTCGCCCTCAAGCAAATTAGACCCTCACTTTCCAGGTCATCAGACCCTCTCATTCACGTCCATCACATACTCGCCTTCAAGACCATAAGACCCTCGCTTTCCAGAATAACAGACACTCGCCTTCAAGCCCATCAGTCCCGCGCCTTCAAGACCGAGAGACCATAGCCTTCAAGCTCATCACAAACTCGCCTTCAAGCCCATCACATCCTCGCCTTCAAGCCCATCACACCCTCGCTATCAGGCTCATCAGACACTCGCCTTCAAGCCTATCAGACCTTCGTATTCAAGCCCAACAGACCTTAGACTTCAAGCCCATCAGACCCTGGCATTCATATCCATCAGACACTCGCCTTCAAGCCCATAAGACCCTCGCTTTCAAGCTCAGCAGAACCTCACCTTCAAGCCCATCAGACCCTTGCCTTCAAACCCATCAGATCTTTGCATTCAAACCCATCAGACCCTCGCTCTCCAGCCCATCAGACCATTGCCTTCAAGTCGATCAAACGCTCTTCTTCAAACCCATCAGACCTTCGCATTCAAGCCCATCACACCCTAGCCTTCAAGCCCATCAGACCCTAGCGTACAAGCTCATGAAACCCCCTCATTCAAGCCTATCGGACCCTTCCTTCAAGCCCATCAGACACTCGCTTTCCAGCCCATCATACCCTCGCATTCATGTCCATCAGACACTATCCTTCAAGCAAATCAGACACTCGTATTCAAGCCCAACAGACCTTAATCTTCAAGACCATCAGAACCTGGCATTGACATCCATCAGACACTCGCCTTCAAACCCATCAGACCCTCGCCCTTAAGCTCAGCAGAACCTCGCCTTCAAGCCCATCAGACCCTTGCCTTTAAACCCATCAGACCTTTGCATTCAAGCCCATCACACCCTCGCTTTCCAGCCCATCAGACCATCGTCTTCAAGTCGATCAAACGCTCTTCTTCAAGTCCATCAGACCTTCGCATTCAAGCCCATCAGACCCTTACCTTCAAGCCCATCAGACCCTAGCCTACAAGGTCATGAAACCATCGCATTCAAGCCTATCGGACCCTTCCTTCAAGCCCATCAGACCCTCGCTTTCCAGCCCATCATACCCTCGCCTTCACGTCCATCAGACACTATCCTTCAAGCAAATTAGACCCACGCATTCAAGCCCCTCAGACCTTTGCATTCACGTCAATCAGACATTCGCCTTCAAGCCTATCAGACCTTCGCATTCACGGCCATCAAACACTCGCCTTCAAACCCATCAAACCCTCGCCTTCAAACACATCAAACACTTGCCTTCCAGTCCATCAGACAATCGCGCTCAGGTCCATCAGACATTAGCCTTCAAACCCATCAGACCTTTGCATTCAAGCCCATCAGACCCTCGCTTTCCAGCCCAACCTTACCTTCAAGCCCATCAGACCCTAGCCTACAAGGTCATGAAACCCTCGCATTCAAGCCTATCGGACCCTTCCTTCAAGCCCATCAGACCCTCACTTTCTAGCCCAAAATGCCCTGGCCTTTAAATCCATCAGACACTATCCTTCAAGCGCATCAGACCTTCGCATTCACGTTCATCAGACACTCGCCTTCAAGCTCATCAGACACTCGCCTTCAAGCTCATCAGACCCCCTCCTTCAAGCCCATCAGACCCTCGCATTCAAGCCCAACCCTTCAAGCTCGTCAGATCCTCGCCTTCATGTCCATCAGAAACTTGCTCCTCAAGCAAATCAGACCCTCACCTTCCAGGTCATCAGACCTTTGCGTTCACGTCCGTCACACACTCGCCTTCAAGACCATAAGACTCTCGCTTTCCAGCATAACAAACCCTCGCCTTCAAGCCCATCAGTCCCTCGCCTTCAAGCCCAAGAGACCATAGCCTTCAAGCTCATCACATACTCGCCTTCAAGCTCATCACATCCTCGCCTTCAAGCCCATCATATCCTCGCTTTCAAGCCAATCACACCCTCGCATTCAGGCCCATCAGAAACTCGCCTTCAAGCCTATCAGACCTTCGTATTCAAGCCCAACAGACCTTAGACTTCAAGCCCATCAGACCCTGGCATTCACACCCATAAGACACTCGCCTTCAAGCCCATCAGACCCTCGCTTTCAAGCTCAGTAGAAACTAACCTTCAAGCCCATCAGACCTTTGCCTTCAAACCCATCAGACCTTTGTATTCAATCCCATCAGATCCTCGCTTTCCAACTCATCATACCCTCGCCTTCATGTCCATCAGACACTATCCTTCAAGCAAATCAGACGCTCGTATTCAAGCCCCTCAGACCTTTGCATTCACATCAATCAGACATTCGCCTTCAAGCCTATCAGAACTTCGCATTCAAGGCCATCAGACCCTCGCCTTCAAACCCATCAAACCCTCGCCTTCAAACCTATCAAACACTCGCCTTCCAGTCCATCAGACAATCGCCTCCACGTCCATCAGACACTATCCTTCAAGCAAATCAGACCCACGCATTCAAGCCCTTCATACCTATCCATTCACGTCCATCAGACATTCGCCTTCAAGACTATCAGACTTTCGCATTCACGGCCATCAAACACTCGCCTTCAAACCCATCAAACCCTCGCCTTCAGACACATCAAACGCTTGCCTTCCAGTCAATCAGACAATCGCGCTCACCTCCATCAGGCACTAGCCTTCAAGCCCATCAGACCTTCGCTTTGAAGTCGAATACACCCTCGCCTTCAAGCCCATCAGACACTCGCATTCAAGCCCATCAGACCCTAGCCTTCAAGCTCATTACACTTTCGCCTTCAAGCCCATCACACCCACGCCTTCAAGCCCATCAGACCTTGCACACAAGCCCATAAGACTCTCGCCATCTAGCCCATCAGACCCTCGCCTTCAAGACAATCAAACACTCTTTTTCAAGCCCATCAGACCCACGCATTCAAGTCCATCAGACCCTAGCCTTCAAGCCCATCACACCCTAGCCTACAAGCCCATCATACCCTCGCAATCAAGCTTATCAGACCCTTGCTTCAAGCCCATCAGACCCTCACTTCCCAGCCCATAATACCCTGGCCTTTACATCCATCAGACACTATCCTTCAAGCCCATCAGACCTTCGCATTCACGTTCATCAGACACTCGCCTTGAAGCTCATCAGACCCCCGCCTTCAAGCCCATCAGACCCTCGCATTCAAGCCCAACAGACACTAGCCTTCAAGCCCGTCAGATCCTCGCCTTCATGTCCATCAGAAACTTGCTCCTCAAGCAAATCAGACCCTCACCTTCCAGGTCATCAGACCCTCGCATTCACTTCCGTCACACACTCGCCTTCAAGACCATAAGACTCTCGCTTTCCAGCATAACAAACCCTCGCCTTCAAGCCCATCAGTCAATCGCCTTCAAGCCCGAGAGACCATAGCCTTCAAGCTCATCACATACTCGCCTTCAACCACATCAAATCCTCGCCTTCAAGCCCATCACACCCTCGCTTTCAGGCTCATCAGACACTCGCTTTCAAGCCTATCAGACCTTCGTATTCAAGCCCAACAGACCTTAGACTTCAAGCCCATCAGACCCTAGCATTCACATCCATCAGACACTCGCCTTCAAGCCCATCAGACCCTCGCTTTCAAGCTCAGCTGAACCTCACCTTCAAGCCCATCAAACCTTTGCCTTCAAACCCATCAGACCTTTGCCTTCAAACCCATCAGACCCTCGCTCTCCAGCCCATCTGACCATCACCTTCAAGTCGATCAAACGCTCTTCTTCAAACCCATCAGACCTTCGCATTCAAGCCCATCACACCCTAATCTTCAAGCCCATCACACCCTATCCTACAAGCTCATGCAACCCTCGCATTCAAGCCTATCGGACACTTGCTTCAATCCCATCAGACCCTCGCTTTCCAGCCCATCATACCCTCGCCTTCATGTCCATCAGACACTACCCTTCAAGCAAATCAAACCCTCGCATTCAAACCCCTCAGACCTTTGCATTCACGTCCATCAGACATTTGCCTTCAAGCCTATCAGCCCTTCGCATTCACGGCCATCAAACACGCCTTCAAAGCCATCAAACCCTCGCCTTCAAACACATCAAACACTTGCCTTCCAGTCCATCAGACAATCGCGCTCACGTCCATCAGACACTAGCCTTCAAGCCCATCAGACCTTCGCTTTGAAGTCGAATACACCTTCGTCTTCAAGCCCATCAGACCCTCGCCTTCAAGCCCATCAGACTCTAGCCTTCAAGCTCATTACATTTTCGTCTTCAAGCCCATCAGACCTTGCACAAAAGCCCATACGACTCTCGCCATCTAGCCCATCAGACACTCGACTTCAAGTCAATCAAACACTCTTCTTCAAGCCCATCAGACCCACGCATTCAAATCCATCAGACCCTAGCCTTCAAGCCCATCACGCCCTAGCCTACAAGCCCATCAGACCCTTGCTTTCAAGCTCAGCAGAACCTCACCTTCAAGCCCATCAGACCCTTACCTTCTTGCCCATCAGACCTTTGCATTCAAACCCATCAGACCCTCGCTCTCCAGCCCATCAGACCATCGCCTTTAAGTCGATCAAACGCTCTTCTTCAAACCCATCAGACCTTCGCATTCAAGCCCATCACACCCAAACCTTCAATCCCATCAGACCCTAGCCTACAAGCTCATGAAACCCCCCATTCAAGCCTATTCGGACCCTTCCCTCAAGCCCATCAGACACTCGCTTTCCAGCCCATCATACCCTCGCCTTCATATCCATCAGACACTATCCATCAAGCAAATCAGACCCTCGTATTCAAGCCCAACAGACCTTAAACTTCAAGCCCATCAGAACCTGGCATTGACATCCATCAGACACTCGCCTTCAAGCCCATCAGACCCTCGCCCTTAAGCTCAGCAGAACCTCGCCTTCAGGCCCACCAGACACTTGCCTTCAAACCCATCAGACCTTTGTATTCAAGCCCATCAGACCCTCGCTTTCCAGCCCATCAGACCATCATCCTCAAGTCGATCAAACGCTCTTCTTCAAACCCATCAGAACTTCGCATTCAAGCACATAACACCCTAGCACGCCCATCAGACCCTAGCCTACAAGCTCATGCAACCCTCGCATTCAAGCCTATCGGACCCTTGCTTCAATCCCATCAGACCCTCGCTTTCCAGCCCATCATACCCTCGCATTCATGTCCATCAGACACTATCCTTCAAGCAAATCAGACCCTCGTATTCAAGCCCCTCAGACCTTTGCATTCACGTCAATCAGACATTCGCCTTCAAGCCTATCAGAACTTCGCATTCAAGGCCATCAGACCCTCGCCTTCAAACCCATCAAACCCTCGCCTTCAAACCCATCAAACTCTCGCCTTCTAGTCCATCAGACAATCGCCTTCACGTCCATCAGACACTATCCTTCAAGCAAATCAGACCCACGCATTCAAGCCCCTCATACCTTTCCATTCACGTCCATCAGACATTCGCCTTCAAGCCTATCAGACCTTCGCATTCAAGGCCATCAAACCCTCGCCTTCAAACCCATCAAACATTTGCCTTCAAACACATCAAACACTTGCCTTCCAGTCCATCAGACAATCGCGCTCACGTCCATCAGTCACTAGCCTTCAAGCCCATCAGACCCTCGCCTCCATTTCCATCAGACCTTTGCATTCACGTCAATCAGACATTCGCCTTCAAGGCTATCAGAACTTCGCATTCAAGCCCATCAGACCCTAGCCTTCAAGCTCATTACACTTTCGCCTTCAAGCCCATCACACCCACGCCTTCAAGCCCATCAGACCTTGCACAAGAGCCCATAAGACTCTCGCCATCTAGCCCATCAGACCCTCGCCTTCAAGTCAATCAAACACTCTTTTTCAAGCCCATCAGCCCCACGCATTCAAGTCATTCAGACCCTAGCCTTAGAGCCCATCAAACCTTAGCCTACAAGCCACTCAGACCCTCGCATTCAAGCCTATCAGACCCTACCCTTCAAGCCCGTCAGATCCTCGCCTTCACGTCCATCAGAAACTCACCCTCCAGCAAATGAGACCCTCACTTTCCAGGTCATCAGACCCTCGCATTCACGTCCATCACACACTCGCCATCAAGCCCAAAAGACCCTCGCTCTCCAGCATAACAGACCCTCGCCTTCAAGCACATCAGTCCCGCGCCTTCAAGCCCGAGAGACCATATCCTTCAAGCTCATCACACACTCGCCTTCAAGCCCATCACATCCTCGCCTTCAAGCCATCACACCTCGCTTTCAGGCTCATCAGACACTCGCCTTCAAGCCTATCAGACCTTCGTATTCAAGCCCAACAGACCTTAGACTTCAAGCCCATCAGACCCTGGCATTCACATCTATCGGACACTCGCCTTCAAACCAATAAGATCCTTGCCTTTATGTTCAGCAGAACCTCACCTTCAAGCCCATCAGAACTTTGACTTCAAACCCATCAGACCTTTGCATTCAAGACCATCAGACCCTCGCTCTCGAGCCCATCAGACCATCGCCTTCAAGTCGATCAAACGCTCTTCTTCAAGCCCATCAGACCTTCGCATTTAAGCCCATCAGACCCATACCTTCAAGCCCATCAGACCCTAGCCTACAACCTCATGAAACCCTCGCATTCAAGCCTATCGGACCCTTGCTTCAATCCCATCAGACACTCGTTTTCCAGCCCATCATACCCTCGCCATCACGTCCATCAGAACTATCCTTCAAGCAAATCAGACGTACGCATTCAAGCCCCTCAGACCTTTGCATTCACGTCCATCAGACATTCCCCTTCAAGCCTATCAAAACTTCGCATTAAATGCCATCAAACCCTCGCCTTCAAACCCATCAAACCCTCGCCTTCAAACCCATCAAACCCTCGCCTTCAAACCCCTCAAACCCTCGCCTTCAAACCCATCAAACCCTCGCCTTCAAACCCTTCAAAGACTCGCCTTCAAACCCATCAAACCCTCGCCTTCAAACCCATCAAACACTCGCCTTCCAGTCCATCAGACAATCGTCTTCACGTCCATCAGACACTAGCCTTCAAGCCCATCAGACCCTCGCTTTGAAGTCCAATAGACCCTCGCCTTCAAGCCCATCTGACCCTCGTCTTCAAACCCATCAGACACTAGCCTTCAAGCTCATTACACTTTCGCCTTCAACCCCATCACACCCACGCCTTCAAGCCCATCAGACCATTCACAAGAGCCCATAAGACTCTCGCCATCTAGCTCATCAGACCCTCGCCTTCAAGTCAATCAAACACTCTTCTTCAAGCTCATCAGGCCCACGGATTCAAGTCCATCAGACCTTAGCCTTCAAGCCCATCAGACCGTAGCCTACAAGCCCATCACTCCCTCGCATTCAGGCCTATCAGACCCTTGATTCAAGCCCATCAAACCCTCACTTTCCAGACCATCATACCCTGGCCTTTACATCCATCAGACAGTATCCCTCAAGCCCATCAGACCTTCGCATTCACTTTCATCAGACACTCACCTTCAAGCTCATCAGACCCCGCCTTCAAGCCCATCAGACCCTCGCATTCAAGCCCAACAGACACTACCCTTCAAGCCCGTCAGATCCTCGCCTTCACGTCCATCAGAAACTCGCCCTCAAGTAAATCAGACCCTCACCTTCCAGGTCATCAGACCCTCGCATTCACGTCCATCACACACTCGCCTTCAAGCACATGAGGCCCTCGTTTTCCAGCATAACAGACCCTCTCCTTCAAGCCCATCAGTCCCTCGCCTTCAAGCCGGAGAGACAATAGCCATCAAGCTCATCACACACTCGCCTTCAAGCCCATCACATCCACGCCTTCAAGCCCATCACACCCTCGCTTTCAGGCTCATCAGACACTCGACTTCAAGCCTATCAGACCTTCGTATTCAAGCCCAACAGACTTTAGACTTCAAGCCCATCAAACCATGTCATTCACATCCATCAGATACTCGCCTTCAAACCAATCAGACCCTCGCCCTTAAGCTCAGCAGAACCTCGCCTTCAAGCCCATCAGACCCTTGCCTTCAAACCCATCAGACCCTGGCATTCAAGCCCATCAGACTCTCGCTTTCAAGCTCAGCAGAACTTCACCTTCAAGCTCATCAAACCCTTGCCTTCAAACTCATCAGACCTTTGCATTCAAACCCATCAGATCCTTACCTTCAAGCCCATCAGACCCTAGCCTACAAGCTCATGAAACCCTCGCATTCAGGCCTATCGGACACTTGCTTCAAGACCATCAGACCCTCAATTTCCTGCCCATCATACCCTCGCCTTCACGTCAATCAGACACTATCCTTCAAGCCCATCAGACACTCGCCTTCAAGCTCATCAGACCCAGGCTTCAAGCCCATCAGACCCTCGCATTCAAGCCCAAAAGACACTACCCTTCCAGCCCCTCAGATCCTCGCCTTCACGTGCATCAGAAACTCGCCCTCAAGCAAATCAGACCCTCACCTTCCAGGTCATCAGACCCTCCCATTCACGTCCATCACACACTCGCCTTCAAGCCCATAAGACCCTCGCTTTCCAGCGTAACAGACCCTCGCCTTCAAGCCCATCAGACCTTGCACAGAAGCCCATACGACTCTCGCCATCTAGCCCATCAGACCCTTGCCTTCAAGTCAATCAAACACTCTTCTTCAAGCCCATCAGACTCACGCATTCACGTCCATCAGACCCTAACCTTCAAGCCCATCAGACCCTAGCCTACAAGCCCATCAGACCCTCGCATTCAAGCCTATCAGACCCTTGCTTCAGGCCCATCAGACCCTCACTTTCCAGCCCATTATGCAATATCCTTTGCATCCATCAGACACTATCCTTCAAGCCCATCAGACCTTCGCATTCGCTTTCATCAGACACTCACCTTCAAGCTCATCAGACCCCTGCCTTCAAGCCCATCAGACCCTCGCATTCAAGCCCAACAGACACTACCCTTCAAGCCCCTCGGATCCTCGCCTTCACGTCCATCAGAAACTCGCCCTCAAGCAAATCAAACCCTCACCTTCCAGGTCATCAGACCCTCGCATTCACGTCCATCACACACTCGCATTCAAGCTCATAAGACCCTCGCTTTCCAACATAACAGACCATCGCCTTCAAGCCCATCAGTCCCGCGCCTCCAAGCCCGACACACCATAGCCTTCAAACTCATCACACACTCGCCTTCAAGACCATCACATCCTCGCCTTCATGCCCATCAGACCCGCTCTTTCAGGCTCATCAGACACTCGCTTTCAAGCCTATCAGACCTTTGTATTCAAGCCCATCAGACCCTGGCATACACATCCATCAGACACTCGCCTTCAAGCCCATCACACCCTCCCTTTCAGGCTCATCAGACACTCGCCTTCAAGCCTATCAGACCATCGTATTCAAACCCAACAAACCTTAGACTTCAAGCCCATCAGACCCTGGTATTCACATCCATCAGACACTCGCCTTCAAGCCCATCAGACCCTCACTTTCAACTCAGCAGAACCTTCAAACTCATCAGACCTTTGCCTTCAAACCCATCAGAGCTTTCCATTCAAGCCCAACAGACACTCGCTTTCCAGCCCATCAGACCATCGCCTTCAAGTCGATCAAACGCTCTTCTTCAAGCCCATCAGACCTTCGCATTCAAGCCCATCAGACCCTAATCTTCAAGCCCATCAGACCCTAGCCTACAAGCTCATGAAACTCTCGCATTCAAGCCTATCGGACCTTTCCTTCAAGCCCATCAGACCCGCGCTTTCCAGGCCATCATACACTCGCTTTCACGTCCATCAGACACTATCCTTCAAACAAATCAGACCCACGCATTCAAGCCCCTCAGACCTTTGCATTCACGTCCATCAGACATTCGCCTTCAAGCCTATCAGACCTTCGCACTCAAGGCCATCAGATCCTCGCCTTCAAACCCATCAAACCCTCGCCTTCAAACCCATCAAACACTTGCCTTCCAGTCCATCAGACAATCGCCTTCACGTCCATAAGACACTAGCCTTCAAGCCCATCAGACGCTCGCTCTTAAGTTCAATAGACCCTCGCCTTCAAGAACATCAGACCCTCGCCTTCAAGCCCAACAAATCAGAGCCTTCAAGCTCATTACACTTTCGCCTTCAAGCCCATCACACCCACGCCTTCAAGCCTGTCAGACCTTGTACACAAGCCAATAAAACTCTCGCCATCTAGCCCATCAGACCCTCGCCTTCAAGTTAATCAATCACTCTTCAAGTCGATCAAACGCTCTTCTTCAAGCCCATCAGACCCTCGTTTTAAAGTCCAATAGACCCTAACCTTCAAGCCCATCACACCCTAGCCTTCAAGCTATTTACACTTTCGCCTTCAAGCCCATCACACCCACGACTTCAAACCCATCAGACCCTCGCTTTCAAGCTCAGCACAACCTCGCCTACAAGCCCAACAGACAGTTGCCTTCAAACCCATCAGACCTTTGCATTCAAGCCCATCAGACTCTCACTTTCCAACCCATCAGACCATCGCCTTCATGTCGATCAAACGCTCTTCTTTTGCATTCACGTCCATCAGACATTCGCCTTCAAGCCTATCAGACCTTCGCATTCAAGCCCATCAGACCCTAACCTTCAATCCCATCAGGCCCTAGCCTACAAGCTCAGGAAACCCTCGCATTCAAGCCTATCAGACCCTTGCTTCAAGCTCATCAGAACCTCGCTTTCCAGCCCATCATACACTCGCCTTCACATCCATCAGACACTATCCTTCAAGCAAATCAGACCCACGCATTCAAGCCCCTCAGACCCTTGCATTCTCGCCCATCAGACATTCGACTTCAAGCCTATCAGACCTTCGCATTCAAGGCCATCAGATCCTCACCTTCAAACCCATCAAACCCACTTCTTCAAACCCATCATCCACTCGCCTTCCAGTCCATCAGACAATCGCGCTCACGTCCATCAGACACCAGCCTTCAAGCCCATCAGACCCTCGCTTTGAAGTCCAATAGACCCTCGCCTTAAAGCCCATCAGACCCTCGTCTTCAAGCCCATCAGACCCTAGCCTTCAAGCTCATAACACTTTCACCTTCAAGCCCATCACACCCACGCCTTCAAACCCATCAGACCTTGCACACAAGCCCATAAGACTCTCACCATCTAGCCCATTAGACCCTCGCCTTCATTTCAATCAAACACTCTTCTTCAAGACCATCAGACCCACGCATTCAAGTCCATCAGAGCCTAGCCTTCCAGCACATCAGACCCTAGCGTACAAGCTCATCAGACCCTCGCATTCAAGCTTCTCAGACCCTTGCTTCAAGCCCATCAAACCCTAACTTTCCACCCCATCATACACTCGCCTTTACATTTATCAGACACTATCCTTCAAGTCAATCAGACCTTCGCATTCACGATCATCAGACACTCGCCTTCAAGCTCATCAGACCCCCGCCTTCAAGCCCATCAGACCCTCGCATTCAAGCCCAACAAACACTCGCCTTCAAGCCCGTCAGATCCTCGCCTTCAGTCAAATCAGACCCTCGCCTTCCAGGCCATCAGACACTCGCATTCACGTCCATCACACGCTCACCGTCAAGCCCATAAGACCCTGACTTTCCAGCATAAGAGACCCTCGCCTTCAAGCCCATCGGTCCCTCGCCTCTAAACCCGAGAGACCCTAACCTTCAAGCTCATCACACACTCGCCTTCAAGCCCATCACATCCTCGCCTTCAAGCCCATCAGATCCCCGCTTTCAAGGTCATCAGACACTCGCCTTCAAGCCTATCAGACCGTCGTATTCAAGCCTAACATACCTTAGACTTCAAGCCCATCAGACACTGGCATTCACATCCATCAGACACTCGCCTTCAGGCCCATGAGACCCTCGTTTTCAAGCTCAGCAGAACATCGCCTTCAAGCCCATCAGACACTCGCCTTCAAGTCCATCAGAAATTCGCCTTCAGGCATATCAGACACTCGCCTTCCAGGCCATCAGACTCTCGCACTCACGTCCATCACACGCTCACCGTCAAGCCCATAAGACCCTGAGTTTCCAGCATAAGAGACCCTCGCCTTCAAGCCCATCGGTCCATCGCCTTTAAACCCGAGAGACCCTAACCTTCAAGCTCATCACACACTAGCCTTCAAGCCCATCACATCCTCGCCTTCAAACCCATCAGATCCTCGCCTTCAAGCCTATCAGACCTTCGTATTCAAGCCTAACATACCTTAGACTTCAAGCCCATCAGACACTGGCATTCACATCCATCAGACACTCGCCTTCAGGCCCATGAGACCCTCGTTTTCAAGCTCAGCAGAACCTCGCCTTCAAGCCCATCAGACCCTAGCCTTCAAACCCATCAGACCTTTGCATTCAAACCCATCAGACCCTCGCTTTCCAGCCCATCAGACCATCGCCTTCAAGTCGATAAACGCTCTTCTTCAAGGCCATCACACCTTTGCATTCAAGCCCATCAGACCCTAACCTTCAAGCCCATCAGACCCTAGCCTACAAGCTCAGGAAACCCTCGCATTCAAGCCTTCCGGACCCTTCTTTAAGCTCATCAGACCCTCGCTTTCCAGCCCATCATACCCTCGCCTTCACGTCCATCAGACACTATCCTTCAAGCCCCTCAGACCTTTGCATTCATGTCCATCAGACATTCGCCTTCAAGCCTATCAGACCTTCGCATTCAAGGACATCAGATCCTTGCCTTCAAACCCATCAAACCCTCGCCTTCAAAACAATCAAACAATTGCTTTCCAGTCTATCAGACAATCGCCTTCACGTCCATCAGACCCTAGCCTTCAAGCCCATCAGACCCTCGCTTTGAAGTCCAATAGAACCTAGCCTTCAAGCCCATCAGACCCTCGCATTCAAGCCCAACAGACACTAACCTTCAAACCCGTCAGATCCTCGCCTTCACGTCCATCAGAAACTCACCTTCAGACAAATCAGACCCTCGCCTTCCAGGCAATCAGACCCTCGCATTCACGTCCATCACACACTCGCCTTCAAGCCCATAAGACCCTCGCTTTCCAGCAAAACAGACCCTCGCCTTCAAGCACATCAGTCCCTCGCCTTCAAGCCCGAGAGACCCTAGCATTCAAGCTCATCACACACTCTCCTTCAAGCCCATCACATCCTCGCCTTCAAGCCCATCAGACCCCAGCCTTCAAGCTCATTGCACTGTCGCCTTCAAGCCCATCACACCCACGCCTTCAAGCCCATCAGACCTTGCACACAAGCCCATAAGACTCTCGCCCATCGGACCCTCGCCTTCAAGTCAATCAAACACTCTTCCTCAAGCCCATCAGACCAACGCATTAAAGTCCATCTGGCCCATCGGACCCTCGCCTTCAAGTCAATCAAACACTCTTCTTCAAGCCCATCAGACCAACGCATTAAAGTCCATCTGACCCTAACCTTCAACGCAATCAGACCCAGCATTCAAGCTCATTACACTTTCGCCCCAGAGACCATCACACCAAAGCCTTAAAACCCATCAGACCTTGCACTCAAGCCCAAAAGACTCTCACCATCTAGCCCATCAGACCCTCGCCTTCAAGTCAATCAAACACTCTTCTTCAAGCCCATCAGACCCACGCAATCAAGTCCATAAGACCCTAGCCTTCAAGCCCATCAGATCCTAGCCTAAAAGCCCATCAGATCCTCGCATTCAACCCTATCAGACCCTTGCTTCAAGCCCATCAGACCCTCACTTTCCACCCCATCATACCCTCGCCTTTACATCTATCAGACACTATCCTTCAAGCCCATCAAACCTTCGCATTCACGTTAATCAGACACTCGCCTTCAAGCTCATCATACCCACGTTTTCAAGCCCATCAAACCCTCGCATTCAAGCCCAACAGACACTAGCCTTCAAGCCCGTCAGACCCTCGTCTTCAGTCAAATCAGACCCTCGCCTTCCAGGCCATCAGACCCTCGCATTCACGTCCATCATACACTCGCCTTCAAGCCCATAAGACCCTCGCTTTCCACCATAACAGAACCTCGCCTTAAAGCCCATCAACCTTTCGCATTTAAACCCGAGAGACCCTAGCCTTCAAGCTCATCACACACTCGCCTTCAAGCCCATCACATCCTCGCCTTCAAGCCCATCAGACCCTCGCTTTCAGGCTCATCAAACACTCGCCTTCAAGCCTATCAGACCTTCGTATTCAAGCCCAACAGACCTTAGGCTTCAAGCATATCAAACCCTGTCATTCACATCCATCAGACACTCACCGTGAAGCCCATCAGACCCTCGATTTCAAGCTCAGCAGAACCTTGCCTTCAAGTCCATCAGACACTTGCCTTCAACCCCATCAGACCTTTGCATTCAAACCCATCAGACCCTCGCTTTCCAGCACATCAGACCATCGCCTTCAAGTCGATCAAACGCTCATCCTCAAGCCCATCAGACCCTCGCTTTGAAGTCCAATAGACCCTCGCCTTCAAGCACATCAGATCCTCGTCTTCATGCCCATCAGACCCTAACATTCAAGCTCATTACACTTTCGCCTTCAAGCCCATCAGACCTTGCACACAAGCCCATAAGACTCTCGCCATCTGGCCCATCAGACACTTACCTTCAAGTCAATCAAACACTCTTCTTCATGCCCATCAGACCCACGCATTCAAGCCCATCAGACCCTAGCCTTCAAGCCCATCAGACCCCAGCCTACAAGGTCATCAGACCCGTGCATTCAAGCCTATCAGACCCTTGCTTCAAGCCCATCAGACCCTCACTTTCCACCCCATCATACACTCGCCTTTACATCCATCAGACACTATCCTTCAAGCCAATCAGACCTTCGCATTCACGTTCATCAGACACTCGCCTTCAAGCTCATCAGACCCCGTCTTCAAGCCCATCAGACCCTCGCATTCAGGCCCAACAGAAAATATCCTTCAAGCTCGTCAGATCCTGGCCTTCACGTCCATCAGAAACTCACCTTCAGGCAAATCATACCCTCGCCTTCCAGGCCATCAGACCCTCGCATTCACGTCCATCGAACACTCGCCTTCAAGCCCATAAGACCCTCACTTTCCAACATAAGAGACCCTCGCATTAAATCTCATCAGTCCCTAGCCTTTAAACCCGAGAGACCCTCGCATTCAAGCTCATCACACACTCGCCTTCAAGCCCATCACATCCTCGCCTTCAAGCCCATCAGACCCTCGCTTTCAGGCTCATCAGACACTCGCCTTCAAGCCTATCACACCTTCGTATTCAAGCCCAACAGACCTTAGACTTCAAGCCCATCAGATCCTGGCATTCACATTCATCAGACAATCGCCTCCAAGCCCATCAGACCCTCGCTTTCAAGCTCAGCAGAACCTCGCCTTCAAGCCCATCGTACTCTAGCCTTCAAATCCATCAGATCTTTGCATTCAAACCCATCAGACCCTCGCTTTCCAGCCCATCAGACTTTCGCCTTAAGGTCGATCAAATGCTCTTCTTCAAGGCCATCAGACCTTCGCATTCAAGCCCATAAGACAATAACCTTCTAGCCCATCAGACCCTAGCCTACAAGCTCATGAACCCCTCACATTCAAGCCTATCGGATCCTTGCTTCAAGCCCATTAGACCATCGCTTTCCAGCACATCATACCCTCGCCTTCACTTCCATCAGGCACTATCCTTCAAGCAGATCAGACCAACGCATTCATGCCCCTCAGACCTTTGCATTCACGTCCATCAGACATTCGCCTTCAAGCCTATCAGACCTTCGCATTCAAGGGCATCAGACCCTCCCCTTCAAACCCATCAAACAATCGCCTTCAAAGCCATCAAACACTCGCCTTCCAGTCCATCAAACAATCGCCTTCACGTCCAAAAGACCTTCGCCTTCAAGCCCATCAGACCCTCGCCTTCAAGCCCAACAGACACTAGCCTTCAAGCCCGTCAGATCCTCGCCTTCACGTCCATCAGAAACTCGCCTTCAGACAAATCAGACCCTCGCCTTCCAGGCCATCAGACCCTCGCATTCACGTCCATCACAAACTCGCCTTCAAGCCCATAAGACCCTCGCTTACCAGCCCAACAAACCATCGCCTTCAAGTAGATCAAACGCCCTTCTTCAAGCCTATCAGACCCTCGCTTTGAAGTCCAATAGACCGATAACATTCAGGCCCATCAGACCCTGGTCTTCATGCCCATCAGACCCTAGCCTTCAAGCTTATTACACTTTCGCCTTCAAGCCCATCACACCCAGGACTTCAAGCCCATCATTACCTTGGACTAAAGCCCATAAGACTCTCGCCATCTAGCCCATCAGACCCTCGCCTTCAAGTCAATCAAACACTCTTCTTCATGCCCATCAGACCCACGCATTCACGTCCATCAGACCCTAGCCTACAAGCCCATCAGACCATCGCATTCAAGCCTATCGGACACTTGCTTCAAGCCCATCAGACACTCACTTTCCAGCCCATCATACAATAGCCTTTACATCCATCAGACACTATCCTTCAAGCCCATTAGACCCTCGCATTCAAACCCAATAGACACTAGCCTTGAAGCCCGTCAGATCCTTGCCTTCACGTCCATCAGAAACTCGCCCTCAAGCAAATCAGACCCTCACCTTCCAGGTCATCAGACCCTCGCATTCACATCCATCACACACTCGCCTTCGAGCCCATAAGACCCTCGCTTTCCAGCATAATAGACCCTCGCCTTCAAGCCCATCATTCCCTCGCCTTCAAGCCCATCATTCCCTCGCCTTCAAGCCCATTACATCCTCGCCTTCAAGCCAATCAGATCCGCTCTTTCAGGCTCATCAGACACTCGATTTCAAGCCTATCAGACCTTCGCATTCAAGCCCAAAAGACTTTAGACTTCAAGCCCATCAGACCCTGGCATACACATCCATCAGACACTCGCCTTCATGCCCATCAGACTCTCGCTTTCAAGCTCAGCAGAACCTCGCCTTCAAGCCCATCAGACCCTTGCCTTCAAACCCATCAGACCTTTCCATTCAAACCGATCAAACTCTCGCTTTCCAGCCCATCAGCCCATCGCCTTCAAGTCGATCAAACGCTCTTCTTCAAGCCCATCAGACCCTCGTTTTAAAGTCCAATAGACCCTAACCTTCAAGCCCATCAGACCCTAGCCTTCAAGCTCATTACACTTTCGCCTTCAAGCCCATCACACCCACGCCTTCAAGCCCATCAGACACTCGCTTTCAAGCTCAGCACAACCTCGCCTTCAAGCCCATCAGACACTTGACTTCAAACCCATCACAACTTTACATTCAAGCCCATCAGACCCTCGCTTTCCAGCCCATCTGACCATCGCCTTCAAGTCGATCAAACGCTCTTCTTCAAGGCCATCAGACCTTCGCATTCAAGCCCATCAGACCCTAACCTTCAAGCCCATAAGGCCCTAGCCTACAAGCTCAGGAAACGCTCGCATTCAAGACTATCGGACCCTTGCTACAAGCTCATCAGACATTCGCTTTCCAGCCCATCATACAATCGCCTTCACGTCCATCAGACACTATCCTTTAAGCAAATCAGACCCACGCATTCAAGCCCCTCAGACCCTTGCATTCTCGTCCATCAGACATTCGCCTTCAAGCCTATCAGACCTTCGCATTCAAGGCCATCAGATCCTCACCTTCAAACCCATCAAACCCACTTCTTCAAACCCATCATACACTCGCCTTCCAGTCCATCAGACAATCACCTTCACGTCCATCAGACACTAGCCTTCAAGCCCAACAGACACTAGCCTTCAAGCCCGTCAGATTCTCGCCATCACGTCCATCAGAAACTCGCCCTCAGGCAAATAATACCCTCGCCTTCCAGGCCATCAGACCCTCGCATTCACGTCCATCACACACTCGCCTCCAAGCCCACAAGACCCTCGCTTTCCAGCAAAACAGACCCATTACACTTTCACCTTCAAGCCCATCACACCCACGCCTTCAAGCCCGTCAGACCTTGCACATAAGCCCATAAGACTCTCGCCGTCTACCCGATCAGACCCTCGCCTTCAAGACAATCAAACGCTCTTCTTCAAGCCCATCAGACCCACGCATTCAAGTAAATCAGACCCTAGCCTTCAAGTCCAACAGACCCTAGCCTACTAACCCATCAGACCCTCGCATTCAAACCTATCAGACCCTAGCTTCAAGCCCATCAGACCCTCACTTTCCACCCCATCATACCCTCGCCTTTACATCCATCAGACACTATCCTTCAAGCCCATCAGACCTTCGCATTCACGTTCATCAGACACTCGCCTTCAAGCTCATCAGACCCCCGTCTTCAAGCCCATCAGACCCTCGCATTCAAGCCCAACAGACACTACCCTTCAAGCCCGTCAGATCCTCGCCTTCACGTCCATCAGAAACTTGCCTTCAGGCGAATCATACCCTCGCCTTCCAGGCCATCAGACTGTCGCACTCACGTCCATCACACACTCGCCTTCAAGCACATAAGACCCTCACTTTCCAGCATAACAGACCCTCGCCTTCAAGCCCATCAGTCACTCCCCTTTAAACCCGAGAGGCCCTAGCCTTCAAGCTCATCACACACTCGCCTGCAAGCCCATCACATCCTCGCCTTCAAGCCCATCACATCCTCGCTTTCAAGCTCATCAGACACTCGCCTTCAAGCCTATCACACCTTCGTATTCAAGCCAAAAAAACCTTAAACTTCAAGCCCATTAGACCTTAGCATTCACATCCATTAGACACTCGCCTAAAGGCCCATCAGACCATCGTTTTCAAGCTCAGCAGAACCTCGCCTTCAAGCCCATCAGACCCTAGCCTTCAAACCCATCATACCTTTGCATTCAAACCCATCAGACCCTCGCTTTCCAGCCCATCAAACCATGGCCTTCAAGTCGATAAACGCTCTTCTTCAAGGCCATCACACCTTTGCATTCAAGAACGTCAGACCCTAACCTTCAAGCCCATCAGACCCTAGCCTACAAGCTCATGAAACCCTCGCATTCAAGCATATCGGACCCTTGCTTTAAGCCCATCAGACCCTCGCTCTCCAGCACATCTTACCCTCAACTTCACGTCCATCAGACACTATCCTTCAAGCCGATCAGACACACGCGTTCAAGCCCCTCAGACCTTTGCATTCACGTCCATCAGACATTCGCCTTCAAGCCTATCAGACCTTCGCATTCAAGGCCATCAGATCCTCGCCTTCAAACCCATCAAACCCTCCCCTTCAAACCCATCAAACATTCGCTTTCCAGTTCATCAGACAATCGCCTTCACGTCCATCAGACACTAGCCGTCAAGCCCATCAGACCATCGCTTTGAAGTCCAATAGAACCTAGTTTTCAAGCCCATCAGACCCTCGCATTCAAACTCATCAGACACTAGCCTTCAAGCCCGTCAGATCCTCGCCTTCACGTCCATCAGAAACTAGCCTTCAGGCAAATAATACTCTCGCCTTCCAGGCCATTAGACCCTCACATTCACGTCTATCACACATTCGCCTTCAAGCCCATAAGACCCTCGCTTTGCAGGAAAACAGACCCTCGCCTTCAAGCCCATCAGTCCCTCGCCTTCAAGCCCGAGAGACCCCAGCATTCAAGCTCATCACACACTCGCCTTCAAGCCCATTATATCCTCGCCTTCAAGCCCATTAGACCCTACCCTTCAAGCTCATTACACTTTCGGCTTCAAGCCCGTCACACCAAAGCCTTCAAACCCATCAGACCTTGCACTCAAGCCCATAAGACTCTCGCCATCTAGCCCATCAGACCCTCGCCTTCAAGTCAATCAAACAATCTTCTTCAAGCCCATCAGACCCACGCAATCAAGTCCATCAGACCCTAGCCTTCAGGCCCATCAAACCCTAGCCTATAAGCACATCAGATCCTCGCATTCAACCCTATCAGACCCTTGCTTTAAGCCATCAGACCCTCACTTCCCACCCCATCATACCCTCGCTTTTACATCCATCAGACACTATCCTTCAAGCCCATCAGACCTTCCCATTCACGTTCATCAGACACTCGCCTTCAAGCTCATCAGAACCCCGCCTTCAAGCCCATCAAACCCTCGCATTCAAGCCCAACAGACACTAGCCTTCAAGCCCGTCAGATCCTCGCCCTCAGTAAAATCAGACCCTCTCCTTCCAGGCCATCAGACCCTCGCATTCACGTCCATCATACACTCGCCTTCAAGCCCATCACATCCTCGCCTTCAAGCCCATCAGACACTCTCTTTCAGGCTCAACATACACTCGTCTTCAAGCCTATGAGACTTTCGTATTCAAGCCCAACAGACCTTAGACTTCAAACCCATCAAACCCTGTCATTCACATCCATCAGACACTCACCGTCAAGCCCATCAGACCCTCGATTTCAAGCTCAGCAGAACCTCGCCTTCAAGCCCATCAGACACTTGCCTTCAAACCCATCAGACCTTTGCATTCAAACCCAAAAGACCCTCGCTTTCCAGCCCATCAGACCATCGCCTTCAAGTCGATCAAATGCTCTTCTTCAAGGCCATCAGACCTTCGCATTCAAGCCCATCAGACAATAACCTTCAAGCCCATCAGACCCTAGCCTACAAGCTCATGAAACCCCCGCATTCAAGCCTATCGGATCCTTGCTTGAAGCCCATCAGACCATCGCTTTCCAACCCGTCATACCCTCGCCTTCACGTCCATCAGAAACTATCCTTCAAACAAATCAAACCCACGCATTCATGCCCCTGAGACCTTTGCATTTACGTCCATCAGACATTCGCCTTCAAGCCTATCAGACCTTCGCATTCAAGGCCATCAGACCCTTCCCTTCAAACCCATCAAACCCTCGCCTTGAAACCCATCAAACACTCGCCTTCCAGTCCATCAGACAATCGCCTTCACGTCCATTAGACACTAGCCTTCAAGCCCATAAGACCCTCGCTTTGAAATTCAAAAGACCCTTCCCTTCAAGCCCATCAGACCCTAGCCTTCAAGCCCAACAGACACTACCCTTCAAGCCCGTCAGATCCTCGCCTTCACGTCCTTCAGAAACTCGCCTTCAGGCAAATCAGACCCTCGCCTTTCAGGCCATCAGACCCTCGCATTCACGTCCACCACACACTCGCCTTCAAGCCCATAAGTCCCTCGCTTTCCAGCATAACAGACCCTCGCCTTCAAGCCCGAGAGACCCTAGCATTCAAGCTCATCAGACACTCGCCTTCAAGCCCATCACATCCTCGCCTTCAAGCCCATCAGACCCTCTCTTTCAGGCTCATCAGACACTCGCCTTCAAGACTATCAGACCTTCGTATTCAAGCCCAACAGACCTTAGACTTCAAGCCCATATGACCCTGGCATTCACGTCCATCAGACACTAACCTTCAAGCCCATCAGACCCTCGCTTTGAAATCCAAAAGACCCTCCCCTTCAAGCCCATCAGACCCTCGCTTTGAAATCCAAAAGACCCTCCCCTTCAAGCCCATCAGACCCTAGCCTTCAAGCCCAACAGACACTAGCCTTCAAGCCCGTCAGATCCTCGCCTTCACGTCCATCGGAAACTCGCCTTCAGGCAAATCAGACCCTCGCCTTCCACGTCATCAGACCCTCCCATTCACGTCCATCACGCACTCGCCTTCAAGCCCAGAAGACCCTCGATTTCCAGCATGACAGACCCTCGCCTTCAAGCTAATCAATCCCTCGCCTTCAAGCTAATCAGTCCCTCGCCTTTAAACCCGAGAGACCTTAGCCTTCAAGCTCATCACACACTCGCCTTCAAGCCCATCACATCCTCGCCTTCAAGCCCATCACACACTCGCTTTGAGGCTCATCAGACACTCGCCTTCAAGGCTATTACACTTTCGTATTCAAGCCCAACAGACCTTAAACTTCAAGCCCATCAGACCCTGGCATTCACATCCATCAGGCACTCGCCTTCAAGCCCATCAGACTCTCGCTTTCAAGCTCAGCAGAACTTAGCCTTCAAGCCCATCAGACCCTTGCCTTCAACCCATCAGACCTTTGCATTCAGGCCCATTAGACCCTCGCTTTCCAGCCCATCAGACCATCGCCTTCAAGTCAGTCAACGCTCTTCTTCAAGGCCATCAGACCTTCGCATTCAAACCCATCAGACCCTAACCTTCAAGCCCATCAGACCCTAGCCTACAAGCTCATGAAACCCTCGCATTCAAACCCATCGGACCCTTGCTTCAAGCCCATCAGACCCTCGCTTTCCAGCCCATTATACATTCGCCTTCAAGTCCATTAGACACTATCCTTCAAGCAAATCAGACCAACGCATTCAAGCCCCTCAGACCTTTGTATTCTCGTCCATCAGACATTCGCCTTCAAACCTATCAGACCTTCTTATTCAAGCTCATCAGACCCACGCCTTCAAACCCATCAAACCCTCGCCTTCAAACCCATCAAACACTCGCCTTCACGTCCATCAGACACTAGCATTCAAGCCCATCAGACCCTAGCCTTCAAGCCCAACAGACCCTCGCCTTCAAGCGCATTAGACCCTAGCCTTTAAGCTCATTACACTTTCGCCTTCAAGTCTATCACACCCACGCCTTCAAACCCATCAGAACTTGCACACAAGCCCATAAGACTCTCGCCATCTAGCCCATCAGAACCTCGCCTTCAAGTTAATCAAACACTCTTCTTCAAGCCCATCAGACCCACGCATTCAATTCCATCAGACCCTAGCCTTCAAGCCCATCAGACCCTAACCTACATGCCTATAATGCCCTCTCATTCAAGACTATCAGACACTATCTTCAAGCCCCTTAGACATTTGTATTCACGTTCATCAGACCTCGCCTTCAAGGTCATCAGACCCCCGCCGCCTTCAAGCCCATCAGACCCTCGCATTCAAACCTAAAAGACACTAGCCTTCAAGCCCGTCAGATCCTAGCCTTCAAGTCCATCAGAAACTCGCCTTCAGGCAAATCAGACCCTCCCCTTCCAGGCCATCAGACCCTCGCATTCACGTCCATCACACACTCGCTTTCAAGCCCATCACACACTCGCTTTGAGGCTCATCAGACACTCGCCTTCAAGGCTATTACACTTTCGTATTCAAGCCCAACAGACCTTAAACTTCAAGCCCATCAGACCCTGGCATTCACATCCATCAGGCACTCGCCTTCAAGCCCATCAGACTCTCGCTTTCAAGCTCAGCAGAACTTAGCCTTCAAGCCCATCAGACCCTTGCCTTCAACCCATCAGACCTTTGCATTCAGGCCCATCAGACCCTCGCTTTCCAGCCCATCAGATCATCGCCTTCAAGTCAGTCAACGCTCTTCTTCAAGGCCATCAGACCTTCGCATTCAAACCCATCAGACCCTAACCTTCAAGCCCATCAGACCCTAGCCTACAAGCTCATGAAACCCTCGCATTCAAACCCATCGGACCCTTGCTTCAAGCCCATCAGACCCTCGCTTTCCAGCCCATTATACATTCGCCTTCAAGTCCATTAGACACTATCCTTCAAGCAAATCAGACCAACGCATTCAAGCCCCTCAGACCTTTGTATTCTCGTCCATCAGACATTCGCCTTCAAACCTATCAGACCTTCTTATTCAAGCTCATCAGACCCACGCCTTCAAACCCATCAAACCCTCGCCTTCAAACCCATCAAACACTCGCCTTCACGTCCATCAGACACTAGCATTCAAGCCCATCAGACCCTAGCCTTCAAGCCCATCAGTCCCTCGCCTTTAAACCCGAGATATCCTAGCCTTCAAGCTCATCACACACTCGCCTTCAAGCCCATCACATCCTCGCCTTCAAGCCCATCACACCCTCGCTTTCAGGCTCATCAGACACTCGCCTTCAAGCCTATCACACCATCGTATTCAAACCCAACAGACCTTAGACTTCAAGCACATGAAACATTGGCATTCACATCCATCACACACTCGCCGTCAAGAACATCAGACCCTCGATTTCAAGCTCAGCAGAACCTCGCCTTCAAGCCCATCAGACACTTTCCTTCAAATCCGTCAGACCTTTCCATTCAAACCCATGAGACCCTCGCTTTCCTGCCCATCATACCATCGCCTTCACGTCGATCAAACGCTCTTTTTCAAGGCCATCAGACTTTCGCATTCAAGCATATCAGACCCTAACCTTCAAGCCTATCAGACCCTAGCCTACAAGCTCATGAAACCAACGCATTCAAGCCTATCGGACACTTGCTTCAAGCGCATCAGACCATCGCTTTCCAGCCCATCATACCCTCGCCTTCACGTCCATCAGACACTATCCTTCAAGCAAATCAGACCCACGCATTCAAGCCCCTCAGACCTTTGCATTCACGTCCATCAGACATTCCCCTTCAAACCTATCAGACCTTCGCATTCGAGGCCATCAGACCCTCGCCTTCAAACCCATCAAACCCTCGCCTTCAAACCCATCAAACACTCGCCTTCCAATCCATCAGACAATCGCCTACAGGTCCATCAGACACTAGCCTTCAAGGCCATCAGACCCTCGCTTTGAAGTCCAATAGAACTTCGCCTTCAAGCCCATCAGACCCTCACCTTCAAGCCCATCAGACCCTCGCCTTCAAGCCCTTCAGACCCTAGCCTTCAAGCTCATTACACTTTCGCCTTCAAGCCCATCACACCCACGCCTTCAAGCCAATCAGACTTAGCACACAAACCCATAAGACTCTCGCCATCTAGCCCATCAGACCCTCGCCTTCAAGTCAATCAAACACACTCCTTCAAGCCTATCAGACCCATGCATTCAAGTCCATCAGACCATAGCCTTCAATCTCACCAGACCCTAGCCTACACGACGATCAGACCCTCGCATTCAAGACTATAAGACCCTTGCTTCAAGCCCTACAGACCCTCACTTTCAACACCATCATACCCTCGCC
Source organism: Panulirus ornatus (assembly GCF_036320965.1). NCBI lineage: Eukaryota > Metazoa > Arthropoda > Malacostraca > Decapoda > Palinuridae > Panulirus > Panulirus ornatus. Next base: position 24,264,509 of record NC_092261.1, read on the forward strand.
TTTAGATCCATCAGACACTATCCTTCAAGCCCATCAAACCTTCTCATTCACGTTCAGCAGACACTCACCTTCAAGCTTCTCAGCCCCTCGCATTCAGGCCCAACAGACACTAGCCTTCAAGCCCGTCAGATCCTCACATTCACGTCCATCAGAAACTCGCCTTAAGGTAAATTAGACCCTCCCCTTCCAGGCCATCAGACCCTCGCATTCACGTCCATCACACACTCGCCTTCAAGCCCATAAGACCCTCGCTTTCCAGCATAACAGACCGTCGCTTTCAAGCCCATCAGTCCCTCGCCTTTAAACCCGAGAGACTATAGCCTTCAAGCTCATCACACACTCGCCTTCAAGCCCATCACATCCTCGCCTTAAAGCCCATCAGACCCTCGCTTCCAGGCACATCAGACACTCGCCTTCAAGCCTATCACAACTTCGTATTCAAGCCCAACAGACCTTAGACTTCAAGCCCATCAGACCCTGGCATTCACATCCATCAGACACTCGCCTTCAAGCCGATCAGACCCTCGCTTTCAAGCTCAGCAGAACCTCGCCTTCAAGCCCATCAGACCCTAGCCTTCAAACCCATCAGACACTTCAGACACATCAAACGCTCTTCTTCAAGGCCATCAGACCTTCGCATTCAAGCCCATCAGACAATAACATTCAAGCCCATCAGATCCTAGCCTACAAGCTCATGAAACCCTCGCATTCAAGCCTATCGGATCCTTGCTTCAAGCCCATCAGACCCTCGCTTTCCAGCCCGTCGTACCCTCGCCTTCACGTTCATCGTCTTCAAGCCTAACAGACCTTCCCATTCAAGGCTATCAGACCCTTCCCTTCAAACCCATCAAACCCTCGCCTTCAAACCCATCAAACACTCGCCTTCCAGTCAATCAGACAATCGCCTTCACGTCCATCAGACACTAGCCTTCAATCACATCAGACCCTCGCTTTGAAATCCAACAGACCCTCCCCTTCAAGCCCATCAGACCTTCGCCTTCATGCCCAACAAACACTACCCTTCAAGCCCGTCAGATCCTCGCCTTCATGTCCATCAGAAACTCACCTTCAGGCAAATCAGACAATCGCCTTCCAGGCCATCAGACACTCGCATTCACGTCCATCACACACTCGCCTTCAGACCCTCACATTCAAGCCCAACAGACACTAGCCTTCAAGCCTGTCAGATCCTCGCATTCATGTCCATCAAAAACTCGCCTTCAGGCAAATCAGACCCTCGCCTTCCAGGCCATCAGACCCTGGCATTCACGTCCATTACACACTCGCCGTCAAGCCCATAAGACCCTCGATTTCCAGCATAACAGACCCTCGCCTTCAAGCCCATCAGTCCCTCACCTTCAAGCCCGAGAGACCATAGCATTCAAGCTCATCACACCCTCGCCTTCAATCCCATCACATCCTCGCCTTCAAGCCTATCACACCCTCGCTTTGAGGCTCATCAGACACTCGCCTTCAAGACTATCAGACCTTCGTATTCAAGCCCAACAGACCTTAGACTTCAAGCCCATCAGACCCTGGCATTCACGTCCATCAGACACTCGCCTTCAAGCCCATTAGACCCTAGCCTTCAAGCTCATTACACTTTTGCCTTGAAGCCCATCACACGCACGCCTTCAAGCTTATCAGCCCTTGCACACAAGCCCTTAAGACTCTCGCAATCTAGCCCATCAGACCCTCGCCTTCAAGTCAATCAAACACTCTTCTTCAAACCCATCAGACCAACGCATTCAAGTCCATCAGACCCTAACCTTCAAGTCCATCACACCCTAGCCTTCAAGGTCATTGCACTTTCGCCTTCAAGCCCATCACACCCACGCCTTCAAACCCATCAGATCTTGCACTCAAGCCCATAAGACTCTCGCCATATAGCCCATCAGACCCTCGCCTTCAATTCAATCAAACACTCTCCTTCAAGGGCATCAGACCCACGCATTCAAGTCCATCAGACCCTAGCCTTGAAGCCCATCAGACCCTAGCCTACAAGCCCAGCAGACCCTCGCATTCAAGCCTATCAGACCCTTGCTTCAAGCCCATCAGACCCTCACTTTCCAGCCCATCATACCATCGCCCTTACATCTATCAGACACTATCCTTCAAGCCCTCAGACCTTCGCATTCACGTTCATCAGACACTCGCCTTCAAGCTCATCAGACCCCCGTCTTCAAGCCCATCAAACCCTCGCATTCAAGCCCAACAGACACTAGCCTTCAAGCCAGTCAGATCCTCGCCTTCACGTCCATCAGACACTCGCCTTCAAGCAAATCATACTCTCGCCTTCCAGGCCATCAGACCCTGGCATTCACGTCCATCACACACTCGCCTTCAAGCCCATAAGACCTTCGCCTTCAAGCCCATCAGACCCTCGCTTTCAGGCTTTAAACCCGAGAGACACTAGACTTCAAGCTCATCACACACTCGCCTTCAAGCCCATCACATCCTCGCCTTCAAGCCCATCAGACCCTTGCTTTCAGGCTCATCAGACACTCGCCTTCAAGTCTATGAGACCTTCGTATTCAAGCCCAACATACCTTAGAATTCAAGCCCATCAAACCCTGCCATTCACGTCCATCAGACCCTCGCCTTCAAGCCCATCAGGTCTTCGCTTTCAAGCTCAGCAGAACCTCGCCTTCAAGCCCTAAAACCCTTGCCTTAAAACCCATCACACCTTTGCATTCAAGCCGATCAGAACCTCGCTTTCCGGACCATCAGACCATCGCCTTCAAGTCGATCAAACGCTCTTCTTCAAAGCCATCAGACCTTTGCATTCAAGCCCATCAGACCCTAACCTTCAAGCCCATCAGACCTTACCCTACAAGCTCATGAAATCCTCGAATTCAAACCTATCGGACCCTTGCTTCAAGCCCATCAGACCCTCGCTTTCCAGCCCATTATACCCTCACCTTCACATCCATCAGACACTATCCTTCAACCAAATCAGACCCACGCATTCAAGCCCCTCAGACCTTTGAATTCACGTCCAACAGACATTCACCTTCAAGACTATCAGACCTTCGCATTCAAGGCCATCAGACCCTCGCCTTCAAACCCATCAAACCCTCGCCCTCAAACCCATCAAACACTCGCCTTCCAGTCCATCAGACAATCTCCTTCTCATCTATCAGACACTAGCCTTCAAGCCCATCAGACCCTCGCTTTGAAGTCCAATTGACCCTCGCCCTCAAGCCCATCAAACCCTCGTCTTCAAGCCCATCAGACCTTAGCTCATTACACTTTCGCCTTCAAGCCCATCACACCCACGCCTTCAAGCCCATGAGACCTTGCACTCAAGCCCATACGACTCTCGCCATCTAGCCCATCAGACCCTCGCCTTCAAGTCAATCAAACACTCTTCTTCAAGCCCATCAGACCAACACATTCAAGTCAATCAGACACTAACCTTCAAGCCCATCAGACACTCGTCTTCAAGCCCATCAGACCCTCGCCTTCAAGCTCATTACACTTTCGCCTTCAAGCCCAGTACACCCACGCCTTCAAGCCCATCACACCTTGCACTCAAGCCAATAAAACTCGCCATCTAGCCCATCTGACCACTCGCCTTCAAATCAATCAAAATCTCTTCTTCAAACCCATCAGACTCACGCAATCAAGTCCATAAGACCCTAGCCTTCAAGCTCATCAGACACTAGCCTGCAAGCCCATCAGACCCTCACTTTCCAGCCCATCATTCACTAGCCTTTACATCCATCAGACACTATCCTTCAAGCCCATCAGACCTTCGCATTTACGTTCATCAGACACTCGCATTCAAGCTCATCAGACCCCAGCCTTTAAGCCCATCAGACCCTCGCATTCAAGCCCAACAGACACTAGCCTTCAAGCCCGTCAGATCCTCGCCTTCACGTCCATCAGAAACTCGCCTTCAGGCAAATCATACCCTCGCCTTCCAGGCCATTAGACCCTGGCATTCACGTCCATCACACACTCGCCTTCAAGCCCATAAGACCCTCGATTTCCAGCATAACAGACCCTCGCCTTCAAGCCCATCAGTCCCTCGCCTTTTAACCTGAAAGACTCTAGCCTTCAAGCTCATCACACACTCGCCTTCAAGCCCATCATATCCTCGCCTTCAAGCCCATAAGACCCTCGCTTTCAGGCTCATCAGACACTCGCCTTCAAGTCTATCAGACGTTCGTATTCAAGCCCAACATACCTTAGACTTCAAGCCCATCAGACCCAGGCATTCACATCCATCATACATTCGCCTTCAAGCCCATCAGACCCTTGCTTTCAAAGTCAGCAGAGAACCTCGCCTTCAAGCCCATCAGACACTTGCCTTCAAACCCATCAGACCTTTGCATTCAAGCCCATCAGACCCTCGCTTTCCCGCCCATCAGATCATCGCCTTCAAGTCGATCAAATGCTCTTCTTCAAGGCCATCAGACCTCAGCATTCAAGCCCATCAGACCCTAACCTTCAAACCCATCAGACCTTACCCTACAAGATCATGAAACCCTCGCATTCAAGCCTATCGGTCCCTTGCTTCAAGCCCACCAGACCCTCGCTTTCCAGCCCATTATACCCTCGCCTTCACGTCCATCAGACACAATCCTTGAAACAGATCAGAGCCACGCATTCAAGCCTCTCAGACCTTTGAATTCACGTCCATCAGATTTTCACCTTCAAGACTATCAGACCTTCGCATTCAAGGCCATCAGACCCTCGCCTTCAAACCCATCAAACACTCGCCTTAGAGTCCATCAGACAATCGCCTACACGTCCATCAGACACTAGCCTTCAAGCCCATCACACTCGATTTGAAGTCTAATAGACCCTCGCCTTCAAGCCCATCAGACCCTCGTCTTCAAGCCCATCAGACCCTAGCCTTCAAGTTCATTACACTTTCGCCTTCAAGCCCATCACACCAATGCCTTCAAGCCCATCAGACTTGCACTCAAGCCCATAAGATTCTCGCCATCTAGCCCATCAGACCCTCGCCTTCAAGTCAATCAAACACTCTTCTTCAAGCCCATCAGACCAACGCATTCAAGTCCATCAGACCCTAACCTTCAAGCCAATCAGACCCTCGTCTTCAAGCCCATCACACCCTAGCCTTCAAGCTCATTACACTTTCGCCTTCAAGCCCCATTACACCCACGCCTTCAAGCCCATCACACCTTGCACTCAAGCCAATAAAACTCGCCATCTAGCCCATCAGACCACTCGCCTTCAAGTCAATCAAACACTCTTCTTCAAACCCATCAGACCAACGCAATCAAGTCCATCAGACCCTAGCCTTAAAGCTCATCAGACCCTAGCCAACAAGTCCATCAGACCCTCGCATTCAAGCCTATCAGACCCTTCCTTCAAGCCCAAAAGACCCTCACTTTCCACCCCATTATAACCGCACCTTTACATCCATCAGATACTATCCTTCAAGCCCATCAGACCTTCGCATTCACGTTCATCAGACACTCGCCTTCAAGCTCATCAGACCCCAGCCTTCAAGCCCATCAGACCCTTGCATTCAAGCCCAACAGACACTAGCCTTCAAGCCTGTCAGATCCTCGCCTTCACGTCCATCGGAAACTCGCCTTCAGGCAAATCAGACAACGCCTTCCAGCCATCAGACCCTCGCATTCCACGTCCATCACACACTCGCCTTCAAGCCCAGAAGACCCTCGCTTTCCGCATAACAGACCCTCGCTTCAAGCCCATCAGTCCCTCGCCTTTAAACCCGAGAGACCCACCTTCAAGCTCATCACACAGTCGCCTTCAAGCCCATCACATCCTCGCCTTCAAGCCCATCAGACTCTCGCTTTCAGGCTCATCAGACACTCCGCTTTCAAGCCTATCAGACCTCTTATTCAAGCCCAACAGACCTTAGACTTCAAGCCCATCAGACCCTCGCATTACATCCATCAGACACTCGCCTCGACCCCTCAATTCCTCGCTTTCAAGCTCAGCAGACTCGCCTCAAGCCATCAGACTCTTGCCTTCAAACCCATCAGACTTTGCATTCAAATTCAAAAGATCTCCTTTCCAGCCTATCAGACCCGCCTTCAGTCGACCAAACGCTCTCTCAAGCCATCAGACCCAGGCTTTGAAGTCCCAAAAGACCTTCAGCCATCAGACCCTTGTCTCAAGCCATCAAGACCGACCTTCAAGCTCATTACCTTCGCCTTCAAGCCCATCACACCCACGCCTTCACGTCTTAGACCTGTCACAAGCCATAGACCTCGCATCAGCCCATCAGACCCTCGCATTCAATCAAACATTCTTCAAGCCCATCAGACCACGCATTCACGTCCATCAACCTAGCCTTCAACCCATCCACCTAGCCTAAACCATCAGACCCTCGCATTCATGCCTTTAGACATTGCTTCAAGCCATCAGACACTCACTTTACAGCCATCAACCTCGCTTTAATCCATAGACACTATCCTCCAAGCCCATCAGACCTTGCATTCACGTTCATCAGACCATCACCTCAAGCTCATAGATCCCCGCCTCAAGCCTATCAGACCCTCGCATTCAAGCAAACAGACACTAGCCTTCAATGCGTCAGATCTCGCTTCACGTCATCAGAACCCTTCACAATTAGACACTCGCCTTCCAGCCATCAGACCCTCGCATTCACGTCCATTACACTTGCCTTCAAGCCCAGAAGACCCCCTTTCCCATCAGACCTTGCCTTCAAGCCATCAGTCCCTCGCTTTAACCCGAAGACCCACCTTCAAGTCATCACACACCCTTCAAAACCCATCACACCACGCCTTCAAGCCCATCAGACCTCGCTTCAGGCTCATCAGACACCTCCCACTAGCCATCAGACCTTGATTCAAGCCAAAAGACCTTTGCTTCAAGCCCATCAAACCGCATTCACTCCATCAGACCTCGCCCTCAAGGCATCAGACCTTTTCAAGCCTCAGAGACCTCGCTTCAGCCCATCAGACCTTGCCTTCAACCATCAGACTTCATTCAATCCATCAGATCCTCGCTTCAGCCCTCCGACCTCGCTTTCAGTCGATCAACGCTCCTTCATCAGGCCATCAACCTTGCATTCAATCCATCAGACAATACCTTCAAGCCCATCAGACCTTTTTTTTTTTTTTTTTTTTTTTTTTTTTTTTTTTTTTTTTTTTTTTTTTTTTTTTTTTTTTTTTTTTTTTTTTTTTTTTTTTTTTTTTTTTTTTTTTTTTTTTTTTTTTTTTTTTTTTTTTTTTTTTTTTTTTTTTTTTTTTTTTTTAAAAAAAAAAAAAAAAAAAAAAAAAAAAAAAAAAAAAAAAAAAAAAAAAAAAAAAAAAAAAAAAAAAAAAAAAAAAAAAAAAAAAAAAAAAAAAAAAAAAAAAAAAAAAAAAAAAAAAAAAAAAAAAAAAAAAAAAAAAAAAAAAAAAAAAAAAAAAAAAAAAAAAAAAAAAAAAAAAAAAAAAAAAAAAAGCATAACAGACCCTCGCCTTCAAGCCCATCAGTCCCTCGCCTTTAAACCCGAGAGACCCTAGCCTTTAAGCTCATCACACACTCGCCTTCAAGCCCATCACATCCTCGCCTTCAAGCCCAACAGACTCTAGCTTTTAGGCTCATCAGACACTCGCCTTCAAGCCTATCAGACCTTCTTATTCAGGCCCAACAGACCTTAGACTTCAAGCCCATCAGACCCTCTCATTCACATCCATCAGACACTCGCCTTCAAGCCCATCAATTCCTCGCTTTCAAGCTCAGCAGAACCTCGCCTTCAAGCCCATCAGACTCTTCCCTTCAAACCCATCAGACCTTTGCATTCAAATTCAAAAGACCCTCCCTTTCCAGCCCATCAGACCTCCGCCTTCAAGTCGACCAAACGCACTTCTTCAAGCCCATCAGACCCCCGCTTTGAAGTCCAATAGACCCTCGCCTTCAAGCCCATCAGACCCTCATCTTCAAGCCCATCAGACCCTAGCCTTCAAGCTCATTATACTTTCGCCTTCAAGCCCATCACACCCACGCCTTCATTCTCTTCAGACCTTGTACACAAGCCCATAAGACTCTCGCCATCTAGCCCATCAGACCCTCGCCTTCAAGTCAATCAAACACTCTTCTTCAAGTCCATCAGACCCACGCATTCACGTCCATCACACCCTAGCCTTCAAGCCCATCAAACCCTAGCCTACAAGTCCATCAGACCCTCGCATTCAAGCATATCAGGCCCTTGCTTCAAGCCCATCAGACCCTCATTTTCGACCCATCATACCCTCGCCTTTACATCCATCAGACACTATCCCTCAAGCCCATCAGACCTTCGCATTCACGTTCATCAGACACTCGCCTTCAAGTTCATCAGATCCCCGCCTTCAAGCCCATCAGACCCTCGCATTCAAGCACAACAGACACTAGCCTTCAAGCCTGTCAGATCCTCACCTTCATGTCCATCAGAAACTCGCCTTAAGGCAAATTAGACAATCGCCTTCCAGGCCATCAGACCCTCGCATTCACGTCCATCACACACTCGCCTTCAAGCCGATAAGACCCTCGCTTTCCAGCATAACAGACCCTCGCTTTCAAGCCCATCAGTCCCTCGCCTTTAAACCCGAGAGACCCTAGCCTTCAAGCTCATCACACAGTCGCCTTCAAGCCCATCACATCCTCGCCTTCAAGCCCATCAGACTCTCGCTTTCAGGCTCATCAGACACTCGCTTTCAAGCCTATCAGACCTTCTTATTCAAGCCCAACAGACCTTAGACTTCAAGCCCATCAGACCCTCTCATTCACATCCATCAGACACTCGCCTTCAAGCCCATCAATTCCTCGCTTTCAAGCTCAGCAGAACCTCGCCTTCAAGCCAATCAGACTCTTGCCTTCAAACCCATCAGACCTTTGCATTCAAATTCAAAAGATCCTCCCTTTCCAGCCTATCAGACCCCCGCCTTCAAGTCGACCAAACGCTCTTCTTCAAGCCCATCAGACCCAGGCTTTGAAGTCCAATAGACCCTGCCTTCAGGCCCATCAGACCCTTGTCTTCAAGCCCATCAGACCGTAGCCTTCAAGCTCATTACACTTTCGCCTTCAAGCCCATCACACCCACGCCTTCAAGCTCTTCAGACCTTGTACACAAGCCCATAAGACTCTCGCCATCTAGCCCATCAGACCCTCGCATTAAAGTCAATCAAACACTCTTCTTCAAGCCCATCAGACCCACGCATTCACGTCCATCTCACCCTAGCCTTCAAGCCCATCTCACCCTAGCCTACAAGTCCATCAGACCCTCGCATTCAAGCCTATCAGACCCTTGCTTCAAGCCCATCAGACACTCACTTTACAGCCCATCAGACCCTCGCCTTTACATCCATCAGACACTATCCTCCAAGCCCATCAGACCTTCGCATTCACGTTCATCAGACACTCACCTTCAAGCTCATCAGATCCCCGCCTTCAAGCCTATCAGACCCTCGCATTCAAGCACAACAGACACTAGCCTTCAAGCCTGTCAGATCCTCGCCTTCACGTCCATCAGAAACTCGCCTTCAGGCAAATTAGACACTCGCCTTCCAGGCCATCAGACCCTCGCATTCACGTCCATCACACACTTGCCTTCAAGCCCAGAAGACCCTCGCTTTCCGGCATAACAGACCCTCGCCTTCAAGCCCATCAGTCCCTCGCCTTTAAACCCGAGAGACCCCAACCTTCAAGCTCATCACACAGTCGCCTTCAAACCCATCACATCCTCGCCTTCAAGCCCATCAGACCCTCGCTTTCAGGCTCATCAGACACTCTCCCACAAGCCTATCAGACCTTGTATTCAAGCCAAACAGACCTTTGACTTCAAGCCCATCAAACCCTGGCATTCACATCCATCAGACACTCGCCCTCAAGGCCATCAGACCCTCGCTTTCAAGCTCAGCAGAACCTCGCCTTCAAGCCCATCAGACCCTTGCCTTCAAACCCATCAGACATTTGCATTCAAATTCCATCAGATCCTCGCTTTCCAGCCCATCAGACCATCGCTTTCGAGTCGATCAAACGCTCTTCATCGAGGCCATCAGACCTTAGCATTCAAACCCATCAGACAATAACCTTCAAGCCCATCAGACCCTAGCCTACAAGCTCATGAAACATTTGCAGTCAAGCCTAGCGGACCCTTGCTTCAAGCCCATCAGACCGTCGCTTTCCAGCCCATCATACCCTCGCCTTTACGTCCATTAGACACTATCTTTCAAGCAAATCAGACCCTCGTATTCAAGCCCCTCAGACCCTTGCATTCACACCACCAGACATTCGCCTTCAAGCCAATCAGAGCTTCGCATTCAAGGACATCAGACCCTCGCCTTCAAACCCATCAAACCCTAGCCTTGAAACCCATCAAACACTCGCCTTCCAGTTCATCAGACAATCGCCTTCACGTCCATCAGGCACTAGCCTTCAAGCCCATCAGAACCTCGCTTTGAAGTCCAATAGACCCTCGCCTTCAAGCCCATCAGACCCTCGTCTTCAAGCATATCAGACCTTCCACTCAAGCCCATAAGACTCTCGCCATCTAGCCCATCAGACCCTCGCCTTCAAGTCAAACAAACACTATTCTTCAATTCCATCAGACAAACGCATTCACGTCCATCACACGCTAACCTTCAAGCCCATCAGACCCTCGCCTTCAAGCCCATCAGACCCTAGCCTTCAAGCTCATTACACTTTCGCCTTCAAGCCCATCACACCCACCCATTCAATCCCATCAGACCTTGCACTCAAGCGGTTAAGACTCTCGCAATCTAGCCCATAAGACCCTCGCCTTCAAGTCAATCAAACACTCTTCCTAAAACTCATCAGACCCACGCAATCAAGTCCATCAGACCCTAGCCTTCAAGCCCATCAGACCCTAGCCTACTAGCCCATCAGACCCTCGCATTCAAGCCCATAAGACCCTTGCTTCAAGCCCATCAGACCCTCACTTTCCACTCCATCATACCCTCGCCTTTACATCTATCAGACACTATCATTCAAGCCCATCAGACCTTCGCATTCACGTTCATCAGACACTCGCCTTCAAGCTCATCAGACCTTCACATTCAAGCCCAACAGACACTAGCCTTCAAGCCCTCCGATCCTCGCCTTCAGGCAAATTAGACCCTCGCCTTCCAGGCCATCAGACCCTCGCATTCACGTCCATCACACACTCGCCTTCAAGCCCATAAGACCCTCGCTTTCCAGCATAACAGACCCTCGCCTTCAAGCCCATCAGTCCCTCGCCTTTAAACCCGAGAGACCCTAGCCTTTAAGCTCATCACACACTCGCCTTCAAGCCCATCACATCCTCGCCTTCAAGCCCAACAGACTCTAGCTTTTAGGCTCATCAGACACTCGCCTTCAAGCCTATCAGACCTTCTTATTCAGGCCCAACAGACCTTAGACTTCAAGCCCATCAGACCCTCTCATTCACATCCATCAGACACTCGCCTTCAAGCCCATCAGTCCCTCGCTTTCAAGCTCAGCAGAACCTCGCCTTCAAGCCCATCAGACTCTTCCCTTCAAACCCATTAGACCTTTGCATTCAAATCCAAAAGACCCTCGCTTTCCAGCCAATCAGACCATCGCCTTCAAGTCGACCAAACGCTCTTCTTCAAGCCCATCAGACCCGCGCTTTGAAGTCCAATTGACCCTCACCTTCAAGCGAATCAGACCCTCGTCTTCAAGCCCATCAGACCCTAGCCTTCAAGCTCATTATACTTTCGCTTTCAAGCCCATCACACCCCACGCCTTCACGTTCCAGCCAATCATACCCTCGACTTTACACCCATCAGACACTATCCTTCAAGCCCATCAGACCTTCGCATATACGTTCATCAGACACTCGCCTTCAAGCCCATCAGAACATCGCATTCAAGCCAAACAGACACTAGCCTTCAAGCCCGTCAGATCCTCGCCTTCACGTCCATCAGAAAGTCGCCATCAAGCAAATCAGACCCTCACATTCCAGGTCATCATACCCTCGCATTCACGTCCACCACACTCTCGCCTTCAAGCCCATAAGACCCTCGCTTTCCAGAATAACAGACCCTCGCCTTCAAGCCCATCAGTCCCTCGCCTTCAAGCCCGAGAGACCATAGCCTTCAAGCTCATCACAAACTCACCTTCAAGCCCATCACATCCTCGCCTTCAAGCCCATCAGACACTCGCTTTCAGGCTCATCAGACACTCGCCTTCAAGCCTATCAGACCTCGTATTCAAGCCCAACAGACCTTAGACTTCAAGCACATCAGACCCTGGCATTCACATCCATCAGACACTCCCTTTCAAGCTCATCAGACCCTCGCTTTCAAGCTCAGCAGAATCTCGCATTCAAGGCCATCAGAACCTTGCCTTCAAACCCATCAGACCTTTGCATTCAGGCCCATCAGACCCTCGCTTTCCAGCCCATCAGACCATCGCCTTCAAGTCGATCATACGCTCTTCTTCAAGCCCATCAGACCTTCGCATTCAAGCCCATCAGACCCTAACCTTCAAGCACATCAGACCTTAGCCTACAAGCTCATGAAACCCTCGCATTCAAGTCTATCAGACCCTTATATCAAGCCCATCAGACCCTCGCTTTCCAGCCCATCATACGATCGCCTTCACGTCCATCATACACTATCCTTCAAGCGAACCAGACACACGCATTCAAGCCCATCAGACCTTTGCTTTCACGTCCATCAGACATTCGCCTTCAAGCCTATCAGACCTTCGTATTCAAGGCCATCAGACCCTCGCCTTCAAGCCCATCAGACCCTCGCTTTCAGGCTCATCAGACACTCGCCTTCAAGCCTATCAGACCTTCGTAATCAAGCCCAACAGAAATTAGACTTCAAGCCCATCAGACCCTGGCATTCACATCCATCAGACACTCGCCTTTAAGCCCATCAGTCCCTCGCTTTCGAACTCAGCAGAACCTCGCCCTCAAGCCCATCAGACCCTCGCCTTCAAACCAATCAGGCCTTTGCATTCAAACCCTAAAGACCCACGCTTTCCAGCCCATCAGACCATCGCCTTCAAGTTGATCAAACGGTCTTCTTCAAGCCCATCAGACCCTCGCTTTTAAGTCCAATAGACCCTAACCTTCAAGCCCATCAGTCCCTCGCCTTAAAGCCCGAGACGACCCTAGCCTAAGCGTCATCACACACTCAGCCTTCAAGCCCATCACATCCTCGCCTTCAAGCCCATCAGACCCCGCTTTCAAGGCTCTTCAGACACTCGCCCTCAAGGCCTATCAGACCTTCGACTTCAAGCCCACAGAACCTTAGGCATTCAGCACCTCAGACACCTGGCGTTCCACAACATCAGACTCGCTCAAGCCCATCAGCTGTTTCATGCTCAGCAAACCTCGCTATTCCAAGCCCATCAGACCCTAGCCCTCAACCCATCAGCACCTTTGCATTCAAAGCCGCATCAGGACCCTCGTTTCCAGCCTATCATACCATCGCCTTCAAGTCGATCAAAAGCTCTTCTTCAAGCCATCTGACCTGCAGCATTTCAAGCCATCAGACCCTACCTTCAAGCCTATGAGGAACCTAGGCCCACAAAGCTTATGAAACCCTCGCTTTCAGGCCTATCGGACAATTCCTTCAAGCCCATCAGACCCTCGCTTTCCAGCCCATGATACCCTCGCCTTCACGTCCATCAGACACTATCCTTCAAGCAAATCAGACCCACGCATTCAAGCCCCTCAGACATTTGCATTCACGTCCATCAGACATTCGCCTTCAAGCCTATAAGACCCTCGCATTCAAGGCCGTCAGACCCTCGCCTTCAAACCCATCAAACCCTCGCCTTCAAACCCATCAAACACTCGCCTTCCAGTCCATCAGACAATCGCCTTCACGTCCATCAGACACTAGCCTTCAAGCCCATCAGACCCTCGCTTTGAAGTCCAATAGACCCTCACCTTCAATCCCATCAGAACATCGCATTCAAGCCCAACAGACACTAGCCTTTAAGCCCGTCAGATCCTCGCCTTCACGTCCTTCAGAAACTCGCCTTCAGGCAAATCAGACCCTCACCTTCCAGGCAATCAGAACCTCGCATTCACATCCATCACACAGTCGCCTTCAAGCCCATAAGACCCTCGCTTTCCAGCATAACAGACCCTCGCCTTCAAGCCCATCAGTCCCTCGCCTTTAAACCCGAGAGACTCTAGCCTTCAAGCTCATCACACACTCGCCTTCAAGCCCATCACATCCTCGCCTTCAAGTACATCAGACCCTCGCTTTCAGGCTCATCAGACACTCGCCTTCAAGCCTATCAGACCTTCGTATTCAAGCCCATCAGACCTTAGAATTCAAGCCCATCAGACACTGGCATTCACATCCATCAGACACGTGACTTCAAGCCCATCAGACCCTCGCTTTCAAGCTCAGCAGAACCTCGCCTTCAAGCCCATCAGACCAACGCATTCAAACCCATCAAACCTTTGCATTCAAGCCCATCAGACACTCGCCTTCAAGCCTATCAGACCCTAGCCTTCAGGCTCATTACACTTTCGCCTTCAAGCCCATCACACCCACGCCTTCAAGCACATCAGACCTAGCACACAAGCCCATACGAGTTTCGATATCTAACACATCAGACCCTCGCCTTCAAGTCAATCAAACACTCTTCTTCAAGCCCATCTGACCCACGCATTCAAGTCCAATAGACCCTAGCCTTCAAGCCCATCAGACCCTAGCCTAAAAGCCCATCAGACCCTCGCATTGAAGCCTATCAGACCCTTGCTTCAAGCCCATCAGACCCTCACTTTCCAGACCATCATACCCTCGCCTTTACATCCATCAGACACTATCTTTCAAGCCTATCAGACCTTCGCATTCAAGCCCAACAGACATTAGACTTCAAGCCCATCAGACCCTGGCATTCACTTCCATCAGACACTCGCCTTCAAGCCTATCAGGCCTTCGTATTCAAGCCCAACAGACCTTAGACTTCAAGCCCATCAAACACTGGCATGCATATCCATTAGACTCTCGCCGTCAATCCCATAAGACCCTCGATTTCAAGCTCAGCAGAACCTCGCCTTCAAGCCCGCTAGACACCTTCAAGTCGATCAAACACTGTTCTTCAATTCCATCAGACCCTCGCTTTTAAGTAAAATTGACCCTCGTTTTCAAGCCCATCAGACCCTCGTCTTCATGTCCATAATACCCTAGCCTTCAAGCTCATTACACTTTCGCCTTCAAGCCCATCACACCTACGCCTTCAAGCCCATCAGACCTTGCACTCAAGCCCATAAGACTCTCGCCATTTAGCCCATCAGACCCTCGCCTTCAAATCAATCAAACACTCTTCTTCAAGCCCATTAGATCCACGCATTCAAGTACATCAGTCCCTAGCCTTCAAGCCCATCAGACCCTAGCCTACAAGCCCATCAGATCCTCGCATTCAAGCCTATCAGACCCTTGCTTAAAGCCCATAAGACCCTCACTTTCCAGCCCATCATAACCTTGCATTTGCATCCATCAGACACTATCCTTCAAGCCCATCAGACCATCGCATTCACGTTCATCAGACACTCGCCTTCAAGCTCATCATACCCCCGCTTTCAAGCCCATCAGACCCTCGCATTCAAGCCCAACAGACACTAGCCTTCAAGCCCGTCAGATCCTCGCCTTCACGTCCATCAGAAACTCGCCTTCAGGCAAATTAGACACTCGCCTTCCAGGTCATCAGACCCTCGCATTCACGTCCATCACACACTCACCTTCAAGCCCAAAAGACCCTTGCCTTCCACCATAAAAGACCCTACCCTTCAAGCCCATCAGTCCCTCGCCTTTAAACCCGAGACACCATAGCCTTCAAGCTCATCACACACTCGCCTTCAAGCCCATCACATCCTCGCCTTCAAGCCCATAAGACCCTCGCTTTCAGGCTCATCAGACACTCGCCTTCATGCCTATCAGACCTTCGTATTCAATACCAATAGACCTTAGACTTCAAGCCCATCAGACCCTGGCATTCACATTAATCAGACACTCGCCTTCAAGCAAATCAGACCCTCGTTTTCGAGCTCAGCAGAACATCGCCTTCAAGCCCATCAGATCCTAGCCCTCAAACCCATCACACCTTTGCTTTCAAATGCATCAGACCCTCGCTTTCCAGCCCATCAGACCATCGCCTTCACGTCCATCAGACATTATCCTTCAAGCAAATCAGACCCACGCATTCAAGCCCCTCAGACATTTGCATTCACGTCTATCAGACATTAGCCTTCAAGCCTATCAGACCTTCGCATTCAAGGCCGTCACCCCATCGCCTTCAAACCCATCAAACCCTCTCCTTCAGACCCATCAAACACTCGCCTTCCAGTCCATCAGACAATCGCCTTCACGTCCATCAGACACTAGCCTACAACCCCATCAGACCCTCGCTTTGAAGTAAAACAGACCCTCGCCTTCAAGCCCATCAGAACATCGCATTCAAGCCCAACAGACACTAGCCTTCAAGCCCGTCAGATCCTCGCCTTCAGGCAAATCAGACCCTCGCCTTCCAGGCCATCAGACCCTCGCATTCACATCCATCACACACTCGCCTTCAAGCCTATAAGACTCTCGCTTCCCAGCATAACAGACCCTCGCCTTCAAGCACATCAGTCCCTCGCCTTTAACCCCGAGACACCCTAGCCTTCAAGCTCATCACACACTCGCCTTCAAGCCCATCACATCCTCGACTTCAAGCCCATCAGACTCTCGCTTTCAGGCTCATCAGACACTCGCCTTCAAGCCTATCAGACCTTTGTATTCAAGCCCATCAGACCTTAGACTTCAAACCCATCAGACCCTCGCATTCACATCCATCAGACACGGGACTTCAAGCAAATCAGACCCTCGTTTTCAACCTCAGCAGAACCTCACCTTCAAACCCATCAGACCCTTGCCTTCAAACCCATCAGACCTTTGCATTCAAGCCTATCAGACCCTCGCTTTCCAGCCTATCAGACCATCGCCTTCAAGTCAGTCAAACGCTTTTCTTCAAGGCCATCAGACCCTCGCATTCAAGCCCATCAGACCCTAACCTTCAAGCCCATCAGACACTAGCCTACAACCTCATGAAACCCTCGCATTCAAGCCTATAGAACCCTTGCTTCAAGCCCATCAGACCCTCGCTTTCCAGCCCATCATACCGTCACCTTCACGTCCATCCGACACTATCATTCAAGCAAATCAGACCCTCGCATTCAAGCCCATCAGACCCTCGCCTTCAAGCCCATCAGACCCTCGCCTTCAAGACCATCAGACCCTCGCCTTCAAGCCCGTCAGACCCTAGCCTTCAGGCTCATTACACTTTCGCCTTCAAGCCCATCACACCTACGCCTTCAAGCACATCAGACCTTGCACACAAGCCCATAAGACTATCGCCATCTAGCCCATCAGATACTCGCCTTCAAGTCAATCAAACACTCTTCTTCAAGCCCATCAGAATCACTATTTCAAGTCCACCAGACCCGAGCCTTCAAGCCCATCAGACCCTAGTCTACAAGCCCATCAGACACCCGCATTCAAGCCTATCAGACCCTTGCTTTCCAGCCTATCAGACCATCGCCTTCAAGTCAGTCAAACGCTCTTCTTCAAGGCCATCAGACCCTCGCATTCAAGCCCATCAGACCCTAACCTTCAAGCCCATCAGACACTAGCCTACAACCTCATGAAACCCTCGCATTCAAGCCTATAGAACCCTTGCTTCAAGCCCATCAGACCCTCGCTTTCCAGCCCATCATACCGTCACCTTCACGTCCATCCGACACTATCATTCAAGCAAATCAGACCCTCGCATTCAAGCCCATCAGACCCTCGCCTTCAAGCCCATCAGACCCTCGCCTTCAAGACCATCAGACCCTCGCCTTCAAGCCCGTCAGACCCTAGCCTTCAGGCTCATTACACTTTCGCCTTCAAGCCCATCACACCTACGCCTTCAAGCACATCAGACCTTGCACACAAGCCCATAAGACTATCGCCATCTAGCCCATCAGATACTCGCCTTCAAGTCAATCAAACACTCTTCTTCAAGCCCATCAGAATCACTATTTCAAGTCCACCAGACCCGAGCCTTCAAGCCCATCAGACCCTAGTCTACAAGCCCATCAGACACCCGCATTCAAGCCTATCAGACCCTTGCTTCAAGCCCATCAGACCCTCACTTTCCAGCCCATCAGACCCTCAATTTCCAGCCCATCATACACTCGCATTTACATCCATCAAACACTATCCTTCAAGCCCATCAGACCTTCGCATTCACGTTCATCAGACCCCCGCCTTAAAGACCATCAGACCCTCCCATTCAAGCCCAACAGACACTAGCCTTCAAGCACGTCAGATCCTCGCCTTCACGTCCATCAGAAACTAGCCTTCAGGCAAATAAGACCCTCGCCTTCCAGGCCTCAGACCCTCGCATTCACGTCCATCACACATTCGCCTTCAAGCCCATGAGACCCTCGCTTTGAAGTCCAATAGACCCTTGCCTTCAAGCCCATCAGACCCTCGCATTCAAGCCCAACGGAGACTAGCCTTCAAGCCCGTCAGATCCTCGCCTTCATGTCCATCAGAAACTCGACATCAGGCAAATCAGATTCTCGCCTTCCAGGCCATCAGACCCTCGCATTCACGCCCATCACACACTCACCTTCAAGCCCATAAGACCCTCGCTTTCCAGCATAACAGACCTTCGCCTTCAAGCCCATCAGTCCCTCGCCTTTAAACCCGAGAGACCCTAGCCTTCAAGCTCATCACACACTCGCCGTTAAGCCCATCACATCCTCGACTTAAAGCCCATCAGACCCAGGCTTTTAAGTCCATTAGACCCTCGCCCATCACACCCTAGCCTACAAGCCCATCAGACCCTCGCATTCAAGCCTATCAGACCCTTGCTTCAAGCCCATAAGACCCTCACTTTCCACCCCGTCATACCCTCTCCTTTACATCCATCAGACACTATCCTTCAAGCCCATCAGACCTTAGCATTAATCAGACACTCATATTCAAGCTCATCAGACCCCCGCCTTCAAACCCATCAGACCCTCGCATTCAAGCCCAACACACACTAGCCTTCAAGCCCGTCAGATCCTCGCCTTCAAGTAATCAGAAACTCGCCCTCAATCAAATCAGACCCTCACCTTCCAGGTCATCAGACCCTCGCATTCATGTCCATCACAAACTCGCCTTCAAGCCCATAAGACCCTCGCTCTCCAGCATAACAGACCCTCGCCTTCAAGCCCATCAGTCCCTCGCCTTCAAGCCCGAGAGACCCTAGCCTTCAAGCTCATCACACACTCACCTTCAAACACATCACATCCTCGCCTTCAAGCGAATAAGACCCTCGCTTTCAGGCTCATCAGACACTCGCCTTCAAGCCTATCAGACATTCTCTTTCAAGCTCAGAAAAACCTCCCCTTCAAGCCCATCAGACCCTTGCCTTCAAACCCATCAGACCTTTGCATTCAAGCCCATCATACCCTCGATTTCCAGCCCATCAGACCATCGCCTTCAAGTCGATCAAACGCTCTTCTTCAAGGCCATCAGACCTTCGCATTCAAGCCCATCAAACCCTATGCTTCAAGCCTATCAATCCCCAGCCTACAATCTCATGAAACCCTCGCATTCAAGCCTGTCGGGCTCTTGCTTCAAGCCCATCAGACCCCCGCTTTCCTGCCCATCAGACCCCCGCTTTCCTGCCCATCATACCCTCGCCTTCACGTCCATCAGACACTATCCTTCAAGCAAATTAGACCCACGCATTCAAGCCTCTCAGACCTTTGCATTCATGTCCATCAGACATTCCCCTTCAAGCCTAACAGACCTTCGCATTCAAGACCATCAGACCCTCGCCTTCAAACCCATCAAACCCTTGCCTTCAAACCCATCAAACACTCGCCTTCCAGTACATCAGACAATCGCCTTCACGTCCATCAGACACTATCCTTCAAGACCATCAGACCCTCGCTTTAAATTACAATAGACCCTCGCCTTCAAGCCCATCAGACACTCGCCTTCAAGCCCATCAGACACTAGCCTTCAAGCTCATTACACTTTCGTCCTCAACCCCAT
Organism: Panulirus ornatus; assembly: GCF_036320965.1. NCBI lineage: Eukaryota > Metazoa > Arthropoda > Malacostraca > Decapoda > Palinuridae > Panulirus > Panulirus ornatus. The sequence continues at coordinate 24,284,521 of NC_092261.1, forward strand.
CACACCCACGCCTTCAAGCCCATCAGACCTTGCACACAAGCCAATACGACTCTCGCCATGTAACCCATCAGACCCTCGCCTTCAAGTCAATCAAACACTCTTCTTCAAGCCCTTCCGGACCACGCATTCAAGTCCATCAGACCCTAGCCTTCAAGCCCATCACACCCTAGCCTACAAACCCATCAGACCCTCGCATTCAAGCCTATCAGACCCTTGCTTCAAGCCCATCAGACCCTCACTTTCCAGACCATCATACCCTCGCCTTTACATCCATCAGACACTATCCTTCAAGCCCATCAGACCTTCGCATACACGTTCATCAGACACTCGCCTTCAAGCTCATCAGACCCCCGCCTTCAAGCCCATAAGACCCTGGCATTCAAGCCCAACAGACACTAGCCATCAAGCCCGTCAGATCCTCGCCTTCACGTCCATCAGAAATTCGCCTTCAGGTAAATTAAACCCTCGCCTTCCAGGCCATCAGACCCTCGCATTCACGTCCATCACACACTCGCCTTCAAGCCCATAAGACCCTCGCTTTCCAGCATAACAGACCTTCGCCTTCAATCCCATAAGACCCTCGCCTTTAATCCCGAGAGACACTAGCCTTCAAGCTCATCATACACTCGCCTTCAAGCCCATCACATCCTCGCCTTCAAGCCCATCAGACCCTCGCTTTCAGGCTCATCAGACACTCGCCTTCAAGCCTATCAGACCTTCGTATTCAACCCCAACAGACCTTAGACTTCAAGCCCATCAGACCCTGACATCCACATCCATAAGACACTCGCCTTCAAGCCCATCAGTCACTCGCTTTCAAGCTCAGCAGAACCTCGCCTTCAAACCCATCAGACCCTTACCTTCAAACTCATCAGACCTTTGCATTCAAACCCATCAGACCCTCGCTTTCCAGCCCATCAGAACATCGCCTTCAAGTCGATCAAACTCTCTTCCCCAAGCCCATCAGACCCTCGCTTTGATGTCCAATAGACCCTAACCTTCAAGCCCATCAGACTCTCGTCTTCAAACCCATCGGACCCAAGCTTTTAAGCTCATTAAATTTCGCCTTCAAGCCCATCACACCCACGCCTTCAAGCACATCAGACCTTGCACTAGAGCCCATACGACTCTCGCCATCTAGCCCATCAGACCCTCACCTTCAAGTCAATTAAACACTCTTCTTCAAGCCCTTCAGCCCCACGCATTCAAGTCCATCAGACCCCAGCCTTCAAGCCCATCACACCCTGGCCTACGAGCCCATCAAATCCTCGCATTCAAACCTATCAGACCCTTCTTCAAGCCCATCAGACCCTCACTTTCCATCCCATCATACCCTCGACTTTACATCAATCAGACACTATCCTCAAAGCCCATCAGACCTTCGCATTCACGTTCATCAGACACTCGCCTTCAAGCTCATCACATCCCCGCCTTCAAGCCCATCAGACCCTTCGCATTCAAGCCCAACAAACACTAGCCTTCAAGCCCGTCAGATCCTCGCCGTCACGTCCATCAGAACCTCGTCATCAAGCAAATCAGACTCTCACCTTCCAGGTCATCAGACCATCGCATTCACGTCCATCACGCACACGCCTTCAAGCCCAAAAGACCCTCGCTTTCCAGCAGAACAGACCCTCGCCTTCAAGCCCGACAGACCCTAGCCTTCAAGCTCATGACACACTTGCCTTCAAGCCCATCGCATCCTCGCCTTCAAGCCCATCAGACCCTCGCTTTCAGGCTCATCAGACAATCGCCTTCAAGCCTATCAGACCTTCGTATTCAAGCCCAACAGACCTTAGACTTCAAGGCCATCAGACGCTGGCATTCACATCCATCAGACAATCGCCTTCAAGCCCATCAGACCCTCGCTTTCAAGCTCAGCAGAACCTTGCCTTCAAGCCCATCAGACCCTTGCCTTCAAACCCATCAGACCTTTGCATTCAAACCCATCAGACCTTCGCATTCAAGCCCATCAGACCCTAACCTTCAAGCACATCAAACCCTAGCCTACAACCTCATGAAACCCTCGCATTCAAGCCTATTGGACCCTTGCTTCAAGCCCTTCAGACACTCGCTTTCCAGCCCATCATACCCTCGCCTTCACGTACATCAGACACTATCCTTCAAGCAAATCAGACCCAGGCATTCAAGCCCCTCAGACCTTTGCATTCACGTCCATCAGACATTCGCCTTCAAGCCTATCAGACCTTCCCACTCAAGGCCATCAGACCCTCGCCTTCAAACCCATCAAACCCTCGCCTTCAAACCCATCAAACACTCGAATCCTGTGCATCAGACAATCGCCTTCACGTCCATCAGACACTAGCCTTCAAGCCCATCAAACCTTCGTCTTCAAGCCCATCAGACCCTAGCCTTCGAGCTCATTACACTTTCGCCTTCAACCCCATCACACCCTCGCCTTCAAGCCCGTCAGACCTTGCACTGAAGCCCATAAGACTCTCGCCATCTAGCCCATCAGACCCTCGCCTTCAAGTCAATCAAACACTCTTTTTCAAGCCCATCAGACCAACGCATTCAAGTCCATCAGACCCTAACCTTCAACCCCATAAGACCCTCGTCTTCAAGCCCAAAAGACCCTAGCCTTCAAGCTCATTACACTGTCGCCTTAAAGCCCATCACACCCACTCCTTCAAGCCCATCAGACCTTGCACTCAAGCCCATAAGACGCTTGCCATTTAGCCCATTAGACCCTCGCCTTCAAGTCAATCAAACACTCTTCTTCAAGCCCATCAGACCCACGTAATCAAGTCCATCAGACGCTGGCATTCACATCCATCAGACAATCGCCTTCAAGCCCATCAGACCCTCGCTTTCAAGCTCAGCAGAACCTTGCCTTCAAGCCCATCAGACCCTTGCCTTCAAACCCATCAGACCTTTGCATTCAAACCCATCAGACCTTCGCATTCAAGCCCATCAGACCCTAACCTTCAAGCACATCAAACCCTAGACTACAACCTCATGAAACCCTCGCATTCAAGCCTATCGGACCCTTGCTTCAATCCCTTAAGACACTCGTTTTCCAGCCCATCATACCCTCGCCTTCACGTACATCAGACACTATCCTTCAAGCAAATCAGACCCAGGCATTCAAGCCCCTCAGACCTTTGCATTCATGTCCATCAGACATTCGCCTTCAAGCCTATCAGACCTTCGCAATCAAGGCCATCAGACCCTCGCCTTCAAACCCATCAAACCCTCGCCTTCAAACCCATCAAACACTCGAATCCTGTGCATCAGACAATCGCCTTCACGTCTATCAGACACTAGCCTTCAAGCCCATCAAACCTTCGTCTTCAAGCCCATCAGACCCTAGCCTTCGAGCTCATTACACTTTCGCCTTCAATCCCATCACACCCACGCCTTCAAGCCCATCAGACCTTGCACTGAAGCCCATAAGACTCTCGCCATCTAGCCCATCAGACCCTCGCCTTCAAGTCAATCAAACACTCTTTTTCAAGTCCATCAGACCAACGCATTCAAGTCCATCAGACTCTAACCTTCAACCCCATAAGACCCTCGTCTTCAAGCCCATCAGACCCTAGCCTTCAAGCTCATTACACTGTCGCCTTAAAGCCCATCACACCCACTCCTTCAAGCCCATCAGACCTTGCACTCAAGCCCATAAGACGCTCGCCATCTAGCCCATTAGACCCTCGCCTTCAAGTCAATCAAACACTCTTCTTCAAGCCCATCAGACCCACGTAATCAAGTCCATCAGACCCTAGCCTTCAAGCCCATCAGATCCTAGCCTACAAGCCCATCAGACCCTCGCATTCAAGCCTATTAGAAACTTGCTTCAAGCCCATCAGACTTTCGCATTTACGTTCAACAGACACTCGCCTTCAAGCTCATCAAACCCCCGCCTTCAAGCCTATCACACCCTCGCATTCAAGCCTAACAGACACTAACCTTCAGGACAGTGAGATCCTCGCCTTCACGTCCATAAGAAACTCGCCTTCAGGCAAATAAGACCCTCGCCTTCCAGGCCATCAGACCCTCGCATTCACGTCCATCACACACTCGCCTTCAAGCCCATAAGACCTTCGCTTTCCAGCATAACAGACACTCGCCTTCAAGTCGATTAAACGCTCTTCTTCAAGGCCATCAGACCTTCGCATTCAAGCCCATCAGACCCTAACCTTCAAGCCCACCAGACCCTAGACTACAACCTCATGAAACCCTCGCCTTCAAGCCTATCGGACCCTTGCTTCAAGCCCATCAGACCCTCGCTTTCCTGCCCACCATACCCTCGCCTTTACGTCCATCAGACATTATCCTTCAAGCAAATTAGACCCACGCATTCAAGCCTCTCAAACCTTTGCATTCACATCCATCAGACATTCGCCTTCAAGCCTATCAGACCTTCGCATTCAAGGCAATCAGACCCTCGCCTTCAAACCCATCAAACCCTCGCCTTCAAACCCATCAAACACTCGCATTCCAGTCCATCAGACAATCGCCTTCACGTCCCTTAGACCCTCGATTTAAATTACAATAGACCCTCGCTTCCAAGCCCATCAGACACTCGCCTTCAAGCCCATCAGACACTAGCCTTCAAGCTCATTACACTTTCGCCTTCAAGAACATCCACCTACGCCTTCAAGCCCATCAGACCTTGCACACAAGCCAATATGACTCTCGCCATCTGGCCGATCAGACTCTCGCCTTCAAGTCAATCAAACACTCTTCTTCAAGCCCTTCCGAACCACGCATTCAAGTCCATCAGACCCTAGCCTTCAAGCCCATCACACCCTAGCCTACAAGCCCATCAAACCCTCGCATTCAAGCCTATCAGACCCTTGCTTCAAACCCATCAGACCCTCACTTTCCACCCCATCATACCCTCGCCTTTACATCCATCAGACACTATCCTTCAAGCCCATCAGACCTTCATGTAACACTTGCCTTCAAGCTCATCAGACCCCCGCCTTCAAGCCCATAAGACCCTCGCATTCAAGCCCAACAGACACTAGCCTTCAAGCCCGTCAGATCCCCGCCTTCATGTCCATCAGAAATTCGTCTTTAGGTAAATTAGACCCTCGCCTTCCAGGCCATCAGACCCTCGCATTCACGTCCATCACACACTCGCCTTCAAGCCCATAAGACCCCCGCTTTCCAGCATAACAGACCTTCGCCTTCAATCCCATCAGACCCTCAACTTTAAACCCGAGAGACCCTAGCCTTCAAGCTCATGACACACTCGCCTTCAAGACCATCAGACCCTAGCTTTCAGGCTCATCAGACACTCGCCTTCAAGCCTATCAGACCTTCGTATTCAACCCCAACAGACCTTAGACTTCAAGCCCATCAGACCCTAGCATCCACATCCATCAGACACTCGCCTTCAAGCCCATCAGTCCCTCACTTTCAAGCTCAGCAGAACCTCGCCTTCAAACCCATCAGACCCTTGCCTTCAAACTCATCAGACCTTTGCATTCAAACCCATAAGATCCTTGCTTTCCAGCCCGTCAGAACATCACCTTCAAGTCGATCAAACGCTCTTCTTCAAGCCAATCAGACCCTCGCTTTGAAGTCCAATAGACCCTAACCTTCAAGCCCATCAGACTCTCGTCTTCAAACCCATCGGACCCTAGCCTTTAAGCTCATTAAACTTTCGCCTTCAAGCCCATCACACCCACGCCTTCAAGCACATCAGACCTTGCACTAGAGCCCATACGACTCTCGCCATCTAGCCCATCAGACCGTCGCCTTCAAGTCAATCAAACACTCTTCTTCAAGCCCTTCAGATCCACGCATTCAAGTCCATCAGACCCTAGCCTTCAAGCCCATCACACCCTGGCCTACGAGCCCATCAAATCCTCGCATTCAAACCTATCAGACCCTTCTTCAAGCCCATCAGACCCTCACTTTCCACCCCATCATACCCTCGACTTTACATCCATCAGACACTATCCTCAAAGCCCATCAGACCTTCGCATTCACATTCATCAGACACTCGCCTTCAAGCTCATCACATCCCCGCCTTCAAGCCAACCACACCCTTCGCATTCAAGCCCAACAGACACTAGCCTTCAAGCCCGTCAGATCCTCGCCGTCACGTCCATCAGAATCTCGTCATCAAGCAAATCAGACCCTCACCTTCCAGGTCATCAGACCCTCGCATTCACGTCCATCACGCACTCGCCTTCAAGCCCAAAAGACCCTCTTTCCAACAGAACAGACCCTCGCCTTCAAGCTCATCAGTCCCTCGCCTTCAAGCCCGACAGACCCTAGCCTTCAAGCTCATCACACACTCGCCTTCAAGCCCATCACATCCTCGCCTTCAAGCCCATCAGACCCTCGCTTTCAGGCTCGTCAGACACTCGCCTTCAAGCCTATCAGACCTTCGTATTCAAGCCCAACAGACCTTAGACTTCAAGGCCATCAGACGCTGGTATCATATCCATCAGACACTCGCCTTCAAGCCCATCAGACCCTCGCTTTCAAGCTCAGCAGAACCTTGCCTTCAAGCCCATCAGACTCTAGCCTTCAAACACTCGCCTTCAAACCCATCAAACACTCGAATCCAGTCCATTAGACAATCGCCTTCACGTCCATCAGACACTAGCCTTCAAGCCCATCAGACCCTCGCTTTGAAGTCCAATAGATCTTCGGCTTCAAGCCCATCAAACCTTCGTCTTCAAGCCCATCAGACCCTAGCCTTCAAGCTCATTACACTTTCGCCTTCAACCCCATCACACCCTCGCCTTCAAGCCCATCAGACCTTGCACTGAAGCCCATAAGACTCTCGCCATCTAGCCCATCAGACCCTCGCCTTCAAGTCAATCAAACACTCTTTTTCAAGCCCATCAGACCAACGCATTCAAGTCCATCAGACCCTAACCTTCAACCCCATAAGACCCTCGTCTTCAAGCCCATCAGACCCTAGCCTTCAAGCCCATCACACCCACGCCTTCAAGCCCATCAGACCTTGCACTCAAGCCCATAAGACTCTCCCCATCTAGCCCATTAGACCCTCGACTTCAAGTCAATCAAACACTCTTTTTCAAGCCCATCAGACCCACGTAATCAAGTCCATCAGACCCTAGCTTTCAAGCCCATCAGACCCTAGCCTACAAGCCCATCAGACCCTCGCATTCAAGCCTGTTAGACCCTTGCTTCAAGCCCATCAGACCTTCGCATTTACGTTCAACAGACACTCGCCTTCAAGCTCATCAGATCCCCGCCTTCAAGCCAATCAGACCCTCGCATTCAAGGATAACAGACACTAGCCTTCAGTACCGCGAGATCCTCGCCTTCACGTCCATAAGAAACTCGCCTTCAGGCAAATAAGACCCTCGCCTTCCAGGCCATCATACCCTCGCATTCACGTCCATCACACACTCGCGTTCAAGCCCATAAGACCTTCGATTTCCAGCATAGACGACACTCGCCTTCAAGCTCATCAGTCCCTCGCCTTTAAACCCGAGAGACCCTAGCCTTCATGCTCATCACACACTCGCCTTCAAGCCCATCACATCCTCGCCTTCAAGCCAATCAGACCCCCGCTTTGAAGTCCAATAGACCCTCGCCTTCAAGCCAATCAGACCCTCATCTTCAAGCCCATCAGACCCTAGCCTTCAAGCCCATCAGACCCTCGCATTCATATCCATCAGACACTCACCTTCAAGCAAATCAGACCCTGGCTTTCAAGCTCAGCAGAACCTCGCCTTCAAGCCCATCAGACCCTAGCCCTCAAATACATCAGACCTTTGCATTAAAACGCTTCAGACCCTCGCTTTCCAGCCCATCAGACCACCGCCTTCAAGTCGATTAAACGCTCTTCTTCAAGGCCATTAGACCTTCGCATTCAAGCCCATCAGACCCTAACCTTCAAGACCACCAGACCCTAGCCTACAACCTCATGAAACCCTCGCAATCAAGCCTATCAGACCCTTGCTTCAAGCCCATCAGACCCTCGCTTTCCAGCCCATCATACCCTCGCCTTTACGTCCATCAGACACTATCCTTCAAGCAAATCAGACCCACGCATTCAAGCCCCTCAGACCTTTGCATTCACGTCCATCAGACATTCGTCTTCAAGTCTATCAGACCTTCGCATTCAAGGCCATCAGACCCGTGCTTTCAAACCCATCAAACCCTCGCCTTCAAACACATCAAACACTCACCTACCAGTCCATCAGACAATCGCCTTCACGTCCATCAGACATTAGCCTTCAAGCTCATCAGACCCTCGCTTTGAAGTCCAATAGACCCTCGCCTTCAAGCACATCAGACCCTCGCATTCAAGCCCAACAGACACTAGCCTTCAAGCACGTCAGATCCTCGCCTTCATGTCCATCAGAAACTCACCTTCAGGCAAATCAGACCCTCGCTTTCCAGGCCATTAGACCCTCGCATTCACATCCATCACACACGCGCCTTCAAGCCATAAGACCCTTGGTCTCCAACACAACAGACCCTCGCCTTCAAGCCCATCAGTCCCTCGCCTTTAAACCCGAGAGATCCTAGCCTTCAAGCTCATCAGACACTCGCCTTCAAGCCCATCACATCCTCGACTTCAAGCCCATCAGACCCTCGCTTTCAGGTTCATCAGACACTCGCCTTCAAACCTACCAGACCTTCGTATTCAAACCCAACAGACCTTAGACTTCAAACCCATCAGACCCTGGCATTCACATCCATCAGACACTCGCCTTCAAGCTCATCAGACCCTCGCTTTCAAGCTCAGAAGAGCCTAGCCTAAAAGCCCATCAGACACTTGCCTTCAAACCCATCAGACCTTTGCATTCAAGCCCATCAGACCCTCGCTTTCCAGCCCTTCAGACCATCGCCTTCAAGTCGGTCAAACGCTCTTCTTCAAGGCCATCAGACCTTAGCATTCAAGCCCATCAGACCCTAACTTTCAAGCCCATTAGACCCTAGCCTACAACCTCATTAAACCCGCGCATTCAAACCTATAGGACCCTTGCTTCAAGCCCATCAGACCCTCGCTTTCATAATACCCACGCCTTCACGTCCATCAGACACTATCCTTCAAGCAAATCAGACCCACGCATTCAAGCCCATCAGACCCTAGCCTACAAGCCCATCAGACATTCGGCTTCAAGCCTGTCAGACCTTCGCACTCAAGGCCATCAGACCCTCCCCTTCAAACCCATCAACCCCTCGCCTTCAAACCCATCAAACACTCGCCTTCCAGTCCATCAGACAATGGCCTTCACATCCATCAGACACTAGCCTTCAAGCCCATCAGACCCTAACCTTCAAGCCCATCAGACCCTCGCCCTCAAGCCCATCACACCCACGCCTTCAAGCCCATCAGACCTTGCACTCAAGCCCATAAGACTCTCGCCATCTAGCCTATCAGACCCTCGCCTTCAAGTCAATCAAACACTCTTCTTCAAGCCCATCAGACCCACGCATTCAAGTCCATCAGACCCTAGCCTTCAAGCCCATCACACCCTAGCCTACAAGCCCATCAGACCCTCGCACTCAAGCATATCAGACCCTTGCATCAAGCCCCTCAGACCCTCACTTTCCACCCCATCATACCCTCGAAATTACATCCATCAGACACTATCCTTCAAGCCCTCAGACCTTCGTATTCACGTTCATCAGACACTCGCCATCAAGCTCATCAGACCCCCTCCTTCAAGCCCATCAGGCACCCGCATTCAAGCCCAACGGACACAAGCCTTCAAGCCCGTCAGATCCTCGCCTTCACGTCCATCAGAAACTCGCCTTCAGGCAAATAAGACCCTCGCCTTCCAGGCCATCAGACCCTCGCATTCACGTCCATCACACACTCGCCTTCAAATCCATAAGACCCTCGCTTTCCAGCATAACAGACCCTCGCCTTCAAGCCCATCAGTCCCTCGCCTTTAAACCCGAGAGACACTAGCCTTCAAGCTCATCACACACTCGCCTTCAAGCCCATCACATCCTCGCCTTCAAACCCATCAGACCCTCGCTTTCAGGCTCATCAGACTCTCGCCTTCAAGCCTATCAGACTTTCGTATTCAACCCCAACAGACCTTAGACTTCAAGCCCATCAAACCCTGGCATTCACATCCATCAGACCCTCGCCTTCAAGCCCATCAGACCCTCGATTTCAAGCTCAGCAGAACCTCGCCTTCAAGCCCATCAGACACTTGCCTTCAAACCCATCAGACCTTTGAATTCAAACCCATTAGACCCTCGCTTTCCAGCCCATCAGACCATCGCCTTCACGTCCATCAGACACTACCCTTCAAGCCCATCAGACCCTCGCTTAGAAGTCCAATAGACCCCCGCCTTCAAGCCCGTTAGACCCTCGCATTCAAGCCCAACAGACACTAGCCTTCAAGCCCGTCAGATCCTCGCTTTCACGTCCATCAGAAACTCGCCTTCAGGTAAATCAGACCCTCGCCTTCCAGGACATCAGACCCTCGCATTCACGTCCATCACGCACTCACCTTCAAGCCCATAAGACCCTCGCTTTCCAGCATAACAGACCCTCGAATTCAAACCCATCAGTCCTTCGCCTTCAAGCCCTAGAGACCCTAGCATTCAAGCTCATCACACACTCGAGTTCAAGCCCATCACATCCTCGCTTTCAAGCCCATCAGACCCTCGCTTTCAGGCTCATCAGACCCTCGCCTTCAAGCCTATCAGACCTTCGCATTCAAGGCCATCAGACCCTTGCCTTCAAACCCATCAAACCCTCTCCTTCAAACCCATCAAACACTCACCTTCCAGTCCATCAGACAATCGCCTTCACGTCCATCAGACACTAGCCTTCAAGCCCATCAGGCCCTCGCTTTGAAGTCCAATAGACCCTCGCCTTCAAGCCTATCAGACACTCGCCTTCAAAACCATCAGACCCTAGCCTTCAAGCTCATTACACTTTCGCCTTCAAGCCCATCACACCCAAGCCTTCAAGCCCATCAGACCTCGCACACAAGCCTATAAGACTCTCGCCATCTAGCCCATCAGACCCTCGTCTTCAAGTCAATCAAACACTCTTCTTCAAGCCCATCAGACCCACGCATTCAAGTCCATCAGACCCTAGCCTTCAAGCCCATCACACCCTAGCGTCCAAGCCCGTCAGACCCTCGCATTCAAGCCTATTACACCCTTGCTTCAAGCATTCAGACCCTTACTTTTCAGGACATCATACCCTCGCCCTTACATCCATCAGACACTATCCTTCAAGCCCATCAGACCTTCGCATTCACGTTCATCAGACACTCGCCTTCAAGCTCATCAGACCCCCGCCTTCAAGCCCATCAGACCCTCGCATTCAAGCCCAAAAGACACTAGCCTTCAAGCCCGTCAGATCCTCGCCTTCACGTCCATCAGAAACTCGCCTTCAGGCAAATCAGACCCTCGCCTTCCAGGCCATCAGACCCTCGCATTCACGTCCATCACGCACTCACATTCAAGCCCATAAGACCCTCGCGTTCCAGCATAACAGACCCTCGCCTTCAAGCCGATCAGTCCTTCGCCTTCAAGCCCTAGAGACCCTAGCACTCAAGCTCATCACACACTCGCCTTCAAGCCCATCACATCCTCGCTTTCAAGCCCATCAGACCCTCGCTTTCAGGCTCATCAGACACTCGCCTTCAAGCCTATCAGTCCTTCGCATTCAAGGCCATCAGACTCGCCTTCAAACCCATCAAACCCTCGCCTTCAAACCCATCAAACACTCCCCTTCCAGTCCATCAGACAATCGCCTTCACGTCCATCAGACACTAGCCTTCAAGCCCATCAGACACTCACTTTGAGGTCCAATAAACCCTCGCCTTCAAGCCTATCAGACGCTCGCCTTCAAGCCCATTAGACCCTAGCCTTCAAGCTCATTGCACCTTCGCCTTCAAGCCCATCACACCCAAGGCTTCAAGCCCATCAGACCTTGCACACAAGCCCATAAGACTCTCGCCATCTAGACCATCAGACCCTCGTCTTCAAGTCAATCAAACACTCTTCTTCAAGCCCATCAGACCCACGCATTCAAGTCCATCAGACCCTAGCCATCAAGCCCATCAGACCCTAGCCTACAAGCCCGTCAGACCCTCGCATTCAAGGCTATTAGACCCTTGTTTTAAGCCCTTCAGACCCTCACTTTTCAGGACATTATACCCTCGCACTTACATCCATCAGACACTATCCTTCAAGCCCTCAGACCTTCGCATTCACGTTCATCAGACACTCGCCTTCAAGCTCATCAGACCCCCGCCTTCAAGCCCATCAGACCCTCGCATTCAAGCCCAACAGACACTAGCCTTCAAGCCCGTCAGATCCTCGCCTTCACGTCCATCAGAAATTCGCCTTCAGGTAAATCAGACCCTCGCCTTCCAGGCCATCAGACCCTCGCATTCACATCCATCACGCACTCAACTTCAAGCCCATAAGACCCTCGAGTTCCAGCGTAACATACCCCTCGCCTTCAAGCCGATCAGTCCTTCGCCTTCAAGCCCTAGAGACACTAGCATTCAAGCTCATCACACACTCGCCTTCAAGCCCATCACATCCTCGCCTTCAAGCCGATCAGACCCTCGCTTTCAGGCTCATCAGACACTCGCCTTCAAGCCTATCAGACCTTCGCATTGAAGGCCATCAGACCCTCGCCTTCAAACCCATCAAACCCTCTCCTTCAAACCAATCAAACACTCACCTTCCAGTCCATCAGACAATTGCCTTCACGTCCATCAGACACTAGCCCTCAACCACATCTGACCCTCGCTTTGAAGTCCAATAGACCCTCGCCCTCAAGCCTATCAGACACTCGCCTTCAAGACCATCAGACCCTGGCCGTCAAGCTCATTACACTTTCCCCTACAAGCCCATCACACCAACGCCTTCACGCCCATCAGACCTTGCACACAAGGCCATAAGACTCTCGCCATCTAGCCCATCAGACGCTCGTCTTCAAGTCAATCAAACACTCTTCTTCAAGCCAATCAGATCCACGCATTCAAGTCCATCAGACCCTAGCCTTCAAGCCCATCAGACCCTTGCCTACAAGCCCGTCAGACCCTCGCATTCAAGCCTATTAGACCCTTGCTTCAAGCCCATAAGACCCTCATTTTCAGGACATCATACCCTCGCCCTTACATCCATCACACACTATCCTTCAAGCCCTTAGACCTTCGCATTCACGTTCATCAGACACTCGCCTTCAAGCTCATCAGACCCCCGCCTTCAAGCCCATCAGACCCTCGCATTCAAGCCCAAAAGACACTAGCCTTCAAGCCCGTCAGATCCTCGCCTTCACGTCCATCAGAAACTCGCCTTCAGGTAAATCAGACCCTCGCCTTCCAGGCCATCAGACCCTCTCGCATTCACGTCCATCACGCACTCGCCTTCAAGCCCATACGACCCTCGCGTTCCAGCATAACAGACCCTCGCCTTCAAGCCATCAGTACTTCGCCTTCAAGCCCGAGAGACCCTAGCATTCAAGCTCATCACACACTCGCCTTCAAGCCCATCACATCCTCGCTTTCAAGCCCATCAGACCCTCGCTTTCAGGCTCATCAGACACTCGCCTTCAAGCCTATCAGACCTTCGCATTCAAGGCCATCAGACCCTCGCCTTCAAACCCATCAAACCCTCTCCTTCAAACCCATCAAACACTCACCTTCCAGTCCATCAGACAATCGCCTTCACGTCCATCAGACACTAGCCTTCAAGCCCATCAGGCCCTCGCTTTGAAGTCCAATAGACCCTCGCCTTCAAGCCTATCAGACACTCGCCTTCAAAACCATCAGACCCTAGCCTTCAAGCTCATTACACTTTCGCCTTCAAGCCCATCACACCCAAGCCTTCAAGCCCATCAGACCTCGCACACAAGCCTATAAGACTCTCGCCATCTAGCCCATCAGACCCTCGTCTTCAAGTCAATCAAACACTCTTCTTCAAGCCCATCAGACCCACGCATTCAAGTCCATCAGACCCTAGCCTTCAAGCCCATCACACCCTAGCGTCCAAGCCCGTCAGACCCTCGCATTCAAGCCTATTACACCCTTGCTTCAAGCATTCAGACCCTTACTTTTCAGGACATCATACCCTCGCCCTTACATCCATCAGACACTATCCTTCAAGCCCATCAGACCTTCGCATTCACGTTCATCAGACACTCGCCTTCAAGCTCATCAGACCCCCGCCTTCAAGCCCATCAGACCCTCGCATTCAAGCCCAAAAGACACTAGCCTTCAAGCCCGTCAGATCCTCGCCTTCACGTCCATCAGAAACTCGCCTTCAGGCAAATCAGACCCTCGCCTTCCAGGCCATCAGACCCTCGCATTCACGTCCATCACGCACTCACATTCAAGCCCATAAGACCCTCGCGTTCCAGCATAACAGACCCTCGCCTTCAAGCCGATCAGTCCTTCGCCTTCAAGCCCTAGAGACCCTAGCACTCAAGCTCATCACACACTCGCCTTCAAGCCCATCACATCCTCGCTTTCAAGCCCATCAGACCCTCGCTTTCAGGCTCATCAGACACTCGCCTTCAAGCCTATCAGTCCTTCGCATTCAAGGCCATCAGACTCGCCTTCAAACCCATCAAACCCTCTCCTTCAAACCCATCAAACACTCACCTTCCAGTCCATCAGACAATCGCATTCACGTCCATCAGACACTAGCCTTCAAGCCCATCAGACACTCACTTTGAGGTCCAATAAACCCTCGCCTTCAAGCCTATCAGACGCTCGCCTTCAAGCCCATTAGACCCTAGCCTTCAAGCTCATTGCACCTTCGCCTTCAAGCCCATCACACCCAAGGCTTCAAGCCCTTCAGACCTTGCACACAAGCCCATAAGACTCTCGCCATCTAGACCATCAGACCCTCGTCTTCAAGTCAATCAAACACTCTTCTTCAAGCCCATCAGACCCACGCATTCAAGTCCATCAGACCCTAGCCATCAAGCCCATCAGACCCTAGCCTACAAGCCCGTCAGACCCTCGCATTCAAGGCTATTAGACCCTTGTTTTAAGCCCTTCAGACCCTCACTTTTCAGGACATTATACCCTCGCACTTACATCCATCAGACACTATCCTTCAAGCCCTCAGACCTTCGCATTCACGTTCATCAGACACTCGCCTTCAAGCTCATCAGACCCCCGCCTTCAAGCCCATCAGACCCTCGCATTCAAGCCCAACAGACACTAGCCTTCAAGCCCGTCAGATCCTCGCCTTCACGTCCATCAGAAATTCGCCTTCAGGTAAATAAGACCCTCGCCTTCCAGGCCATCAGACCCTCGCATTCACATCCATCACGCACTCAACTTCAAGCCCATAAGACCCTCGAGTTCCAGCGTAACATACCCCTCGCCTTCAAGCCGATCAGTCCTTCGCCTTCAAGCCCTAGAGACACTAGCATTCAAGCTCATCACACACTCGCCTTCAAGCCCATCACATCCTCGCCTTCAAGCCGATCAGACCCTCGCTTTCAGGCTCATCAGACACTCGCCTTCAAGCCTATCAGACCTTCGCATTGAAGGCCATCAGACCCTCGCCTTCAAACCCATCAAACCCTCTCCTTCAAACCAATCAAACACTCACCTTCCAGTCCATCAGACAATTGCCTTCACGTCCATCAGACACTAGCCCTCAACCACATCTGACCCTCGCTTTGAAGTCCAATAGACCCTCGCCCTCAAGCCTATCAGACACTCGCCTTCAAGACCATCAGACCCTGGCCGTCAAGCTCATTACACTTTCCCCTACAAGCCCATCACACCAACGCCTTCACGCCCATCAGACCTTGCACACAAGGCCATAAGACTCTCGCCATCTAGCCCATCAGACGCTCGTCTTCAAGTCAATCAAACACTCTTCTTCAAGCCAATCAGATCCACGCATTCAAGTCCATCAGACCCTAGCCTTCAAGCCCATCAGACCCTTGCCTACAAGCCCGTCAGACCCTCGCATTCAAGCCTATTAGACCCTTGCTTCAAGCCCATAAGACCCTCATTTTTCAGGACATCATACCCTCGCCCTTACATCCATCACACACTATCCTTCAAGCCCTTAGACCTTCGCATTCACGTTCATCAGACACTCGCCTTCAAGCTCATCAGACCCCCGCCTTCAAGCCCATCAGACCCTCGCATTCAAGCCCAAAAGACACTAGCCTTCAAGCCCGTCAGATCCTCGCCTTCACGTCCATCAGAAACTCGCCTTCAGGTAAATCAGACCCTCGCCTTCCAGGCCATCAGACCCTCTCGCATTCACGTCCATCACGCACTCGCCTTCAAGCCCATACGACCCTCGCGTTCCAGCATAACAGACCCTCGCCTTCAAGCCATCAGTACTTCGCCTTCAAGCCCGAGAGACCCTAGCATTCAAGCTCATCACACACTCGCCTTCAAGCCCATCACATCCTCGCTTTCAAGCCCATCAGACCCTCGCTTTCAGGCTCATCAGACACTCGCCTTCAAGCCTATCAGACCTTCGCATTCAAGGCCATCAGACCCTCGCCTTCAAACCCATCAAACCCTCTCCTTCAAACCCATCAAACACTCACCTTCCAGTCCATCAGACAATCCCCTTCACGTTCATCAGACACTAGCCTTCAAGCCCATCAGACCCTCGCTTTGAAGTCCAATAGACCCTCGCCTTCAAGCCTATCAGACGCTCGCCTTCAAGACCATTAGACCCTAGCCTTCAAGCTCATTACAATTTCGCCTTCAAGCCCATCACACCCAAGCCTTTAAGCCCATCAGACCTTGCACACAAGCCCATAAGACTCTCGCCATCTAACCCATCAGACCCTCGTCTTCAAGTCAATCAAAAACTCCTCTTCAAGCCCATGAGACCCACTCATTCAAGTCCATCAGACCCTAGCCATCAAGCCCATCAGACCCTAGCCTACAAGCCCGTCAGACCCTCGCATTCAAGGCTATTAGACCCTTGTTTCAAGCCCTTCAGACCCTCACTTTTCAGGACATTATACCCTCGCACTTACATCCATCAGACACTATCCTTCAAGCCCTCAGACCTTCGCATTCACGTTCATCAGACACTCGCCTTCAAGCTCATCAGACCCCCGCCTTCAAGCCCATCAGACCCTCGCATTCAAGCCCAACAGACACTAGCCTTCAAGCCCGTCAGATCCTCGCCTTCACGTCCATCAGAAATTCGCCTTCAGGTAAATAAGACCCTCGCCTTCCAGGCCATCAGACCCTCGCATTCACGTCCATCACGCACTCAACTTCAAGCCCATAAGACCCTCGAGTTCCAGCGTAACATACCCCTCGCCTTCAAGCCGATCAGTCCTTCGCCTTCAAGCCCTAGAGACACTAGCATTCAAGCTCATCACACACTCGCCTTCAAGCCCATCACATCCTCGCCTTCAAGCCGATCAGACCCTCGCTTTCAGGCTCATCAGACACTCGCCTTCAAGCCTATCAGACCTTCGCATTCAAGGCCATCAGACCCTCGCCTTCAAACCCATCAAACCCTCTCCTTCAAACCGATCAAACACTCACCTTCCAGTCCATCAGACAATTGCCTTCACGTCCATCAGACACTAGCCTTCAACCACATCTGACCCTCGCTTTGAAGTCCAATAGACCCTCGCCCTCAAGCCTATCAGACACTCGCCTTCAAGACCATCAGACCCTGGCCTTCAAGCTCATTACACTTTCCCCTACAAGCCCATCACACCAACGCCTTCAAGCCCATCAGACCTTGCACACAAGGCCATAAGACTCTCGCCATCTAGCCCATCAGACGCTCGTCTTCAAGTCAATCAAACACTCTTCTTCAAGCCAATCAGATCCACGCATTCAAGTCCATCAGACCCTAGCCTTCAAGCCCATCAGACCCTAGCCTACAAGCCCGTCAGACCCTCGCATTCAAGCCTATTAGACCCTTGCTTCAAGCCCATAAGACCCTCACTTTTCAGGACATCATACCCTCGCCCTTACATCCATCACACACTATCCTTCAAGCCCTTAGACCTTCGCATTCACGTTCATCAGACACTCGCCTTCAAGCTCATCAGACCCCCGCCTTCAAGCCCATCAGACCCTCGCATTCAAGCCCAAAAGACACTAGCCTTCAAGCCCGTCAGATCCTCGCCTTCACGTCCATCAGAAACTCGCCTTCAGGTAAATCAGACCCTCGCCTTCCAGGCCATCAGACCCTCTCGCATTCACGTCCATCACGCACTCACCTTCAAGCCCATACGACCCTCGCGTTCCAGCATAACAGACCCTCGCCTTCAAGCCCATCAGTACTTCGCCTTCAAGCCCGAGAGACCCTAGCATTCAAGCTCATCACACACTCGCCTTCAAGCCCATCACATCCTCGCTTTCAAGCCCATCAGACCCTCGCTTTCAGGCTCATCAGACACTCGCCTTCAAGCCTATCAGACCTTCGCATTCAAGGCCATCAGACCCTCGCCTTCAAACCCATCAAACCCTCTCCTTCAAACCCATCAAACACTCACCTTCCAGTCCATCAGACAATCCCCTTCACGTTCATCAGACACTAGCCTTCAAGCCCATCAGACCCTCGCTTTGAAGTCCAATAGACCCTCGCCTTCAAGCCTATCAGACGCTCGCCTTCAAGACCATTAGACCCTAGCCTTCAAGCTCATTACACTTTCGCCTTCAAGCCCATCACACCCAAGCCTTTAAGCCCATCAGACCTTGCACACAAGCCCATAAGACTCTCGCCATCTAACCCATCAGACCCTCGTCTTCAAGTCAATCAAAAACTCTTCTTCAAGCCCATGAGACCCACTCATTCAAGTCCATCAGACCCTAGCCATCAAGCCCATCAGACCCTAGCCTACAAGCCCGTCAGACCCTCGCATTCAAGCCTATTAGACCCTTGCTTCAAGGCCATAAGACCCTCACTTTTCAGGACATTATATCCTCGCACTTACATCCATCAGACACTATCCTTCAAGCCCTCAGACCTTCGCATTCACGTTCATCAGACACTCGCCTTCAAGCTCATCAGACCCCCGCCTTCAAAGCCATCAGACCCTCACATTCAAGCCCAACAGACACTAGCCTTCAAGCCCGTCAGATCCTCGCCTTCACGTCCATCAGAAATTCGCCTTCAGGTAAATAAGACCCTCGCCCTCCAGGCCATCAGACCCTCGCATTCACGTCCATCACGCACTCAACTTCAAGCCCATAAGACCCTCGAGTTCCAGCGTAACATACCCTCGCCTTCAAGCCGATCAGTCCTTCGCCTTCAAGCCCTAGAGACACTAGCATTCAAGCTCATCACACACTCGCCTTCAAGCCCATCACATCCTCGCCTTCAAGCCGATCAGACCCTCGCTTTCAGGCTCATCAGACACTCGCCTTCAAGCCTATCAGACCTTCGCATTGAAGGCCATCAGACCCTCGCCTTCAAACCCATCAAACCCTCTTCTTCAAACCCATCAAACACTCACCTTCCTGTCCATCAGACAATCGCCTTCACGTCCATCAGACACTAGCCTTCAAGCCCATCAGACCCTCGCTTTGAAGTCCAACTGACCCTCGCCTTCAAGCCTATCAGACACTCGCCTTCAAGACCATCAGACCCTAGCCTTCAAGCTCATTACACTTTCGCCTTCAAGCCCATCACACCCACGCCTTCAAGCCCATCAGACCTTGCATACAAGCCCATAGGACTCTCGCCCCCTAGCCCATCAGAACCTCGTCTTCAAGTCAATCAAACACTCTTCTTCAAGCCCATCAGACCCACGCATTCACGTCCATCAGACCCCAGCCTACAAGCCCATCAGACCCTCGCATTCAAGCCTATTACACCCTTGCTTCAAGCCCTTCAGACCCTCACTTTTCAGGACATCATACCCTCGCACTTACATCCATCACACACTATCCTTCAAGCCCTCATACCTTCGCATTCACGTTCATCAGATACTCGCCTTCAACCTCATCAGAACCCTGCCTTCAAGCCCTTCAGACCCTCGCATTCAAGCCCAACAGACACTAGCCTTCAAGCCCGTCAGATCCTCGCCTTCACGTCCATCAGAAACTCGCCTTCAGGCAAATCAGACCCTCGCCTTCCAGGCCATCAGACCCTCGCATTCACGTCCATCACACACTCACCTTCAAGCCCATAAGACCCTCGATTTCAAGCATAACAGACCCTCGCCTTCATGCCCATCAGTCCCTCGCCTTTAAACCAGAGAGACCCTAGCCTTCAAGCTCATCACACACTCGCCTTCAAGACCATCACATCCTCGCTTTCAAGCCCATCAGACCCTCGCATTCAGGCTCATCAGACACTCGCCTTCAAGCCTATCAGACCTTCGTATTCAAGCCCAACAGACCTTAGACTTCAAGCTCATCAAATCCTAGCATTCACATCCATCAGACATTCCCTTTCAAGCCTATTGGACCCTCTCTTTCAAACTCAGCAGAACCTTGCCTTCAAGCCCATCACACCCTTGCCTTCAAACCCATCAGACCTTTGCATTCAAACCCATCAAACCCTCGCTTTCCGGCCCATCAGATCATCGCAATCAAGTCGATCAAACGCTCTTCTTGAGGGCCATCATACCTTCGCATTCAAGCCCAACAGACACTAGCCTTCAAGCCCGTCAGATCCTCGCCTTCACGTCCATCAGACACTCGCCTTCAGGCAACTCAGACCCTCGCCTTCCAGGCCATCAGACCCTCGCATTCACGTCCATCACACACTCGCCTTCAAGCCCGTAAGACCCTCGCTTTCCAGCATAACACACCCTCGCCTTCAAGTCCATCAGACCCTCGCCTTTAAACCCGAGAGACACTAGCCTTTAAGCTCATCACACACTCGCCTTCAAGCCCATCACATCCACGCCTTCAAGCACATCAGACCCTCGCTTTCACGCTCATCAGACACTCGCCTTCAAACCTATCAGACCTTCGTATTCAAGCCCAACAGAACTTAGACTTCAAGCCCATCAGACCCTGGCATTCATATCCATCAGACACTCGCCTTCAAGCCCATCAGACCCTCGCTTTCAAGCTCAGAAGAACCCCGCTTTCAAGCCCATCAGACCCTCGCCTTCAAACCCATCAGACCTTTGCATTCAAGCCCATCAGACCCTCGCTTTACAGCCCATCAGACCATCGCCCTCAAGTCGATCAAACGCTCTTCTTCAAGCCCAACAGACCCTCGCATTAAAGTCCAATAGGCCCTAACCTTCAAGCCCAAAAGACCATCGTCTTCAAGCCGATCAGACCATAGCCTTCAAGCTCATTACACTTTCGCCTTCAAGCCCATCACACCCACGCCTTCAAGCCCATCACATCCACGCCGTCTAGCCCATCAGACCTTGCACTCAAGCCAATAAGACTCTTGCCATCTAGCCCATCCGACACTCTCAATCAAACACTCTTCTTCAAGCCCATCAGACCCACGCATTCAAGTCCATCAGACCCTAGCCTTCAAGCCCATCACACCCTAGCCTACAAGCCCATCAGACTCTTGCATTCAATCCTATCAGGCCCTTGCTTCAAGCCCATCAGACCCTCACTTTCCAGCCCATCATACCCTCGCCTTTACATCCATCAGACTCTATCCTTCAAGCCTATCAGACCTTCGCATTCACGTTCATCAGACACTCGACTTCAAGCTCATCAGACCCCCGCCTTCAAGCCCATCAGACCTTCGCATTCACGTTCATCAGACACTCGACTTCAAGCTCATCAGACCCCCGCCTTATAGCCCATCAGACCCTCGCATTCCAGCCCAACAGACACCATCCTTCAAGCCCGTCAGATCCTAGCCTTCACGTCCATCAGAAACTCACCCTCAAGCAAATCACACCCTCACCTTCCAGGTCATCAGACCCTCGCATTCACGTCCATCACACACTCGCCTTCAAGCCCTAAAGACCCTCGCTTTCCAGCATAATAGACCCTCGCCTTCAAGCCCATCAGTCCCTCGCCTTCAAGCCTGAGAGAACCTAGCCTTCAAGCTCATCACACACTCGCATTCAAGCCCATCACATCCACGCCTTCAAGCCTATCAGATCCTCGCTTTCAGGCTCATCAGACACTTGCCTTCAAGCCTATCAGACCTTCGTATTCAAGCCCAACAAACCTTAGACTTCAAGACCATCAAACCCTGGCATTCACATCCATCAGACACTCGCCTTCAAGCCCATCAGACCCTCGCTTTCCAGCCCATCAGACCATCGCCTTCAAGTCGATCAAACGCTCTTCTTCAAGCCCATCAGACCCTCGCTTTAAAGTCCAATAGACTCTCGCCTTCAAGCCCATCAGACCATAGCCTTCAAGCTCATTACACTTTCGCCTTCAAGCCCATCACACCCATGCCTTCAAGCCCATCAGACCTTGCACTCAAGCATATAAGACTCTCGCCATCTAGCCCATCAAACACTCGCCTTCAAGTCAATCAAACACTCTTCTTCAAGCCCATCACACCCACGCATTCAAGTCCATCAGACCCTAGCCTTCAAGCTCATAAGACCCTAGCATACAATCCCATCAGATCCTCGCATTCAACGCTATCAGGCCCGTCCTTCAAACCAATCAGACCCTCACATTCAACCCCATCATACCCTCGCATTTACATCCATCAGACACTATCCTTCAAGCCCATCAAACCTTCGCATTCACGTTCATCAGACACTCGCCTTCAAGCTCATCAGATTCTCGCCTTCACGTCCATCAGAAACTCGCCCTCAAGCAAATCACACCCTCACCTTCCAGGTCATCAGGCCCTCGCATTCACGTCCATCACACACTCGCCTTCAAGCCCATAAGACCCTCGCCTTCCAGCATAAAACACACCCTCGCCTTCAACCCCATCAGTCCCTCGCCTTTAAGCTCGAGATACCCTAGCCTTCAAGCTCATCACACACTCGCCTTCAAGCCCATCACATCCTCGCCTTCAAGCCCATCAGACCCTCGCTTTCAGGCTCATCAGACACTTGCCTTCAAGCCTATCAGACTTTCGTATTCAAGCCCAACAGACCTTAGACTTCAAGCCCATCAAACCCTGGCATTCACATCCATCAGACACTCGCATTCAAGCCCATCAGACCCTCGCTTTCAAGCTCAACAGAACCTCGCCTTCAAGCCCATCAGACACTTGCCTTCAAACCCAACAGACCTTTGTATTCAAACCCATCAGACTCTCGCTTTCCAGCCCAACAGACCATCGCCTTCAAGTCGATCAAACGCTTTTCTTCAAGCCCATCAGACCCTCGCTTTAAAGTCCAATGGACCCTCGCCTTCAAGCCCGTCAGACCCTCGTCTTCAAGCCCATCAGACCATAGCCTTCAAGCTCATTACACTTTCGCTTTAAAGCCCGTCACATCCATGCCTTCAAGCCCATCAGACCTTCCACTCAAGCCCATAAGACTCTATCCATCTAGCCCATCAGACCATCGCCTTCAAGTCAATCAAACACTCTTCTTCAAACCCAGCACACCCACGCATTCAAGTCCATCAGTCCCTAGCATTCAAACCCATCAGACCCTAGCCTTCAAGCCCATCACACCCTCGCATTCAAGCCTATCAGAACCTTGCTTCAAGCCCATGAGACCCTCACTTTCCAGACCATCATACCCTCGCCTTTACATCCATTAGACACTATCCTTCAAGCCCATCAGACCTTCGCATTCACGTTCATCAGACACTCGCCTTCAGGCTCATCAGACCCCCGCCTTCAAGCCAATCAGACTATCGCATTAAAGCCCAACAGACACTATCCTTCAAGCACATCAGACCCTCGCATTCACGTCCATCAGAAACTCGCCCTCAAGCAAACCACACCCTCACCTCAAGGTCATCAGACCCTCGCATTCACGTCCATCACACACTCGCCTTCAAGCCCATAAGACCCTCACCTTCAAGCCCATCAGTCCCTCGCCTTCAAGCTCATCACACACTCGCCTTCAAGCCCATCACATCCTCGCCTTCAAGCCCACCACATCCTCGCCTTCAAGCCCATCAGACCCTCGCTTTCAGGCTCATCAGACACTCAATTTCAAGAATATCAGACCTTCGTATTCAACCCCAACAGACCTTAGACTTCAAGACCATCAGACCCTGGCATTCACATCCATCAGATACTCGCCTTCAAGACCATCAAACCCTAGCTTTCAAGCTCAGTAGAACCTCGCCTTCAAGCCCATCAGACCCTTGCCTTCAAACGCATCAGATCTTTGCATTCAAGCCCATCAGACCCTCGCTTTCCAGCCCATCAGACCATCGCCTTCAAGTCGATCAAACGCTCTTCTTCAAGCCCATCAGACCTTCGCATTCAAGCCCGTCAGACCCTAACCTTCAAGCCCATCAGCCCCTAGCCTACAAACTCATGAAACCCTCGCATTCAAGCCTATCGGACCCTTGCTTCAAGCCCACTTGACCCTCGCTTTCCAGCCCATCATACCCTCGGCTTCACGTCCATCAGACACTATCCTTCAAGCAAATCAGACCCACGCATTCAAGCCTCTCAGACCTTTGAATTCACGTCCATCAGACATTCGCCTTCAAGCCTATCAGACCTTCGCATTCAAGGCCATCAGACCCTCGCATTAAAACCCATCAAACCCTAGCCTTCAATCCCATCAAACACTCGCCTTCCAGTCCATCATACAATCGCATCATACAGTCCATCATACAATGCATTCAAGTCCAGACCCTAGCCGATCAGATCCTAGCCTACAAGCCCATCAGACCCTAGCATTCAGGCCTATCAGATCCTTGCTTCAAGCCCATCAGACCCTCACTTTCCAGACCATCATACCCTAGCCTTTACATCCATCAGACACTATCCTTCAAGCCTATCAGACCTTCGCATTCACGTTCATCAGACACTCGCCTTCAAGCTCATCAGACCCCCGCCTTCAAGCCCATCAGACCCTTGCATTCAAGCCCAACATACACTAGCCTTCAAGCTCGTCAGATCCTCGCCTTTACGTCCATCAGAAACTCGCCCTCAAGCAAATCACACCCTCGCCTTCCAGGCCATCAGACCCTCGCATTCACGTCCATCGCACACTCGCCTTCAAGCCCATAAGACCCTAGCTTTCCAGCATAACAGACCCTCGCCTTCAATCCCATACGTCCCTCGCCATTAAACCGGAGAGACCCCTAGCCTTCAAGCTCATCATACACTCGCCTTCAAGCACATCACATCCTCGCCTTCAAGCCCATCAGACCCTCGCTTTCAGGCTCATCAGACACTCGCCTTCAAGAATATCAGACCTTCGTATTCAACCCAACAGACCTTAGACTTCAAGCCCATCAGACCCTGGCATTCACATCCATTACACACTCGCCTTCAAGCCCATCAGACCCTCCCTTTCAAGCTCAGCAGAAAATCGCCTTCAAGCCCATCACACCCTCGCCTTCAAACCCATCAGACCTTTGCATTCAAGCCCATCAGACCCGCGCTTTACAGCCCATCAGACCATCGCCTTCAAGTCGATCAAACGCTCTTCTTCAAACCCATCAGACCTTTGCATTAAAGTCCAATAGACCCTCGCCCTCAAGCCCATCACACCCTCATTTTCATGCCCATCAGACCTTAGCCTTCAAGCTCATTACACTTTCGCATTCAAGCCCATCACACCCATGCCTTAAAGCCCATCAGACCTTGCACTCAAGCCCATAAGACTCTCGCCATCTAGCCCATCACACACTCGCCTTCAAGTCAATCAAAGACTCATCTTCAAGCCCATCAGACCCACGCATTCAAGTCCATCAGACCCTAGCCTTCAAGCTCATAAGACCCTAGCATACAAGCCAATCAGACCCGCGCATTCAACGCTATCAGGCCCTTCCTTCAAGCAAATCAGACCCTCACATTCAACCCCATCATACCCTCGCATTTACATCCATCAGACACTATCCGTCAAACCCATCAAACCTTCGCATTCACGTTCATCAGACACTCGCCTTCAACCTCATCAGACCCCCGCCCTCAAGCCCATCAGACCCTCGTATTCAAACCCAAAAGACACTAGCCTTCAAGCCCGTTAGATTCTCGCCTTCACGTCCATCAGAAACTCACCCTCAAGCAAATCACACCCTCACTTTCCAAGTCATCAGACCCTCCCATTCACGTCCATCACACACTCGCCTTCAAGCTCATAAGACCCTCGCCTTCCAGCATAACACACCCTCGCCTTCAAGCCCATCAGTCCCTCGCCTTCAAGCCCGAGAGAACCTAGCCTTCAAGCTCATCATACACTCGCCTTCAAGCCCCTCACCCTCGCCTTCAAGCCCATCAGACCCTCGCTTTCAGCTCAACAGAACCTCACCTTCAAGCCCATCAGACACTTGCCTTCAAACCATTCAGACCTTTGTATTCAAACCCATCAGACCCTCGCTTTCCAGCCCATCAGACCATCGCTTTCAAGTCAATCATACGCTTTTCTTCAAGCCCATCAGACCCTCACTTTAAAGTCCAATAGACCCTCGCCTTCAAGCCCGTCAGACCCTCGTCTTCAAGCCCATCAGACCATAGCCTTCAAGCTCATTACACTTTCGCCTTAAAGCCCATCACACCCACGCCTTTAAGCCCATCAGACCTTCCACTCAAGCCCATAAGACTCTCTCCATCTAGCCCATCAGACCCTCGCCTTCAAGTCAATCAAACACTATTCCTCAAGCCCATCAGACCCAGGCATTCAAGTCCATCAGACCCTAGCATTCAAGCCCATCAGACCCTAGCCTACAAGCCCATCAGACCCTCGCATTCAACCCTATCAGACCCTTGCTTCAAACACATCAGACCCTCACTTTCCAGACCATCATACCCTCGCCTTTACATCCATCAGACACTCTCCTTCAAGCCCATCAGACCTTCGCATTCACGTTCATCAGACACTCGCCTTGAAGCTCATCAGACCCCCGCCTTCATGCCCATCAGACCCTCGCCTTCAAGCCCATCAGTCTCTCACCTTCAAGCCCGAGAGATCCTCGCCTTCAAGCTCATCACACTCTCGCCTTCAAGCCCATCACATCCTCGTCTTCAAGCTCATCAGACCCTCGCTTTCAGGCTTATCAGACACTCATCAAACAATGGCATTCACATCCATCAGACACTCGCCTTCAAGCCCATCAGACCCTCCCATTCAAGCTCAGCAGAACCTCGCCTTCAAACCCATCAGACACTTGCCTTCAAACCCATCACACCTTTGCATTCAAGCCCATCAGACACTCGCTTCCAGCGCATCAGACCATCGCCTTCAAGTCGATCAAACGCTCTCCTTCAAGCCCATCAGACCCTCGCTTTGAAGTCACAGAGACCCTAAATTTCAACCCAACCAGATCCTCGTCTTCAAGTTCATCATAACCTAGCCTTCAAGTTCATTACACTTTCGCCTTCAAGCCCATCACACCCACGCCTTCAAGCCCATCAGACCTTGCATTCAAGCCCATAAGACTCTCGCCATCTAGCCCATCAGACCCTCGCCTTCAAGTCAATCAAACACTATTCCTCAAGCCCATCAGACCCACGCATTCAAGTCCATCAGACCCTAGCCTTCAAGCCCATCAGACCCTCGCATTCAACCCTATCAGACACTTGCTTCAAGCCCATCAGACCCTCACTTTCCAGCCCATCATACCCTCGCCTTTACAACCATCAGACACTATCATTCAAGCCCATCAGATCTTCGCATTCACGTTCATCAGACACTCGCCTTCAAGCTCATCAGACCCCCGCCTTCAAGCCCATCAAACTATCGCATTCAAGCCCAACAAACACTAGCCTTCAAGCCCGTCAGATCCTCGCCTTCACGTCCATCAGTAACTCGCCCTCAAGCAAATCAGACCCTCACTTTCCAAGTCATCAGACCCTCGCATTCACGTCCATCACACACTCGCCTTCAAGCCCATACGACACTCGCTTTCCAGCCCATCATACCCTCGCCTTCAAGGCCATCAGACCCTCGCATTCAAGCCCATCAGACCCTAACCTTCAAGCCCATCAGACCCTAGCCTACAAGCTCATGAAACCCTTGCATTCAAGCCTATCGGACCCTTACTTCAAGCCCATCAGACCCTCGCTTTACAGCCCATCATACCCTCGCCTTCACGTCCATCAGACACTATCCTTCAAGCAAATCACACCCACGCATTCAAGCCCCTTAGACCTTTGCATTCACGTCCATCAGACATTCGCCTTCAAGCCTATCAGACCTTCGCATTCAAGGCCATCAGACCCACGCTCTCAAACCCATCAAACCCTCGCCTTCAAACCCATCAAACACTCGCCTTCCAGTCCATCAGACAATCGCTCTCACGTCCATCAGACACTAACCTTTAAGCCCATCAGACCCTCGCTTTGAAGTCCAATAGACCCTCGCCTTCAAGCCCATCAGACCCTCGCCTTCAAGCCCGTCAGACCCTAGCCTTCAAGCTCATTACACTTTCGCCTTAAAGCCCATCACACCCTCACCTTCAAGCCCATCAGACCTTGCACTCAAGCCCATAAGACTCTCGCCATCTAGCCCATCAGACACTCGCCTTCAAGTCAATCAAACACTCTTCTTCAAGCCCATCAGACCCACACATTCAAGTCCATCAGACCCTACCCTACAAGCCCATCAGATCCTCGCATTCAAGCATATCAGACACCTGCTTCAAGCCCATCAAACCCTCACTTTCCAGCCCATCATACCTTCGCCTTTACATCCATCATACACTATCCTTCAAGCCCATCAGACCTTCGCATTCAAGGCCATCAAACCCTCGCCTTCAAACCCATCAAACCCTCGCCTTCAAACCCATCAAACACTCGCCTTCCAGTCCATCAGACAATCGCCTTCAAGCCCATCAGACACTCGCCTTCAAGCCATCAGACCCTCGCTTTGAAGTCCAATAGACCCTCGCCTTCAAGCCCATCAGACCATAGCCTTCAAGCTCATCATACACTCGCCTTCAAGCTCATCATACACTCGCCTTCAAGCCCATCACACCCACGCCTTCAAGCCCATCAGACCCTCGCTTCAAGCCCATCAGACATTGCACACGAGCCCATAAGACTCTCATCATCTAGCCCATCAGACCCTCGCCTTCAAGTCAATCAAACACTCTTCTTCAAGCCCATCAGACCCACGCATTCAAGTCCATCAGACCC
>NC_092261.1:24313672-24321172 GCF_036320965.1 Panulirus ornatus
AAAAACTGCATTATCGTACTCAGACAACACTGCATCATTGTACTCAGACAACACTATATCATCGTACTCAGAAAACACTGCATCATCGTACTCAGGCAACACTGCATCATCGTACTAGGACATCACTACATTACCTTACTCAGACAACACTAAATCATCGTACTCAGAAACACTATATCATCGTACTCAGACAACAATGTATTGCATCATCGTACTAGGACATCACTACATTACCTTACTCAGACAACACTATATCATCGTACTCAGACAACAATGCATTGCATCATCGTACTCAGACAACATTGCATCATCGCACTCAGACAACACTATCATCGTACTAGGACATCACTACATTATCGTACTCAGACAACAATGTATTGCATCATCGTACTCAGACAACACTGCATCATCATACTCAGACAACACTGCATTATCGTACTCAGACAACACTGCATCATTGTACTCAGACAACAATGTATTGCATCATCGTACTAGGACATCACTACATTATCGTACTCAGACAACAATGTATTGCATCATCGTACTCAGACAACACTATCATCGTACTAGGACATCACTACATCATCGTTTTCAGACAACACTGCATTATCGTACTCAGACAACACTGCATCATTGTACTCAGACAACAATGTATTGCATCATCGTACTCAGACAACAATGTATTGCATCATCGTACTAGGACATCACTACATCATCGTTTTCAGACAACACTGCAATCATCGTACTCAGAACAACACTATATCATAGTACTCAGACAACACTATATCATCCGTACTCAGACAACAATGTATTGCATCATCGTACTAGACATCACTACATCATCGTTTTCAGACAACACTGCATCATTGTACTCAGACAACACTGCATTATCGTACTAGGACATCACTACATCATCTTACTCAGACATCACTGCATCATTGTACTAGGACATCACTACATTATCGTACTCAGACAACATTGCATCATCGTACTAGGACATCACTACATCATTCGTACTCAGACAACGCTGTATCATCGTACTCAGATAACACTGCATCATCGTACTAGGACATCACTACATTATCGTACTCAGACAACAATGCATTGCATCATCGTACTCATAGAACACTGCATCATCGTACTCAGGCAACACTGCATCATCGTACTCATAGAACACTGCATCATCGTACTGAGACAACATTGCATCATCGTACTCAGAACAACACTGCATCATTGTACTCAGACAACAATGTATTGCATCATCGTACTCAGACAACAATGTATTGCATCATCGTACTCAGACAACACTATATCATAGTACTCAGACAACACTAAATCATCGTACTCAGACAACGCTGTATCATCGTACTCAGACAACACTATATCATCGTACTCAGAAAACACTGCATCATCGTACTCAGACAACACTGCATCATCGGACTCAGACAACACTGCAATCATCGTACTCAGAACAACACTGCATCATTGTACTAGGACATCACTACATTACCTTACTCAGACAACACTGCATCATTGTACTCAGACAACATTGCATCATCGTACTCCGACAACACTGCATCATTGTACTAGGACATCACTACATCATCTTACTCAGACAACACTGCATCATCGTACTAGGACATCACTACATTACCTTACTCAGACAACATTGCATCATCTTACCCAGGCAACGCTGCATCATCGTACTCAAGACAACACTGCATCATTGTACTCAGACAACAATGTATTGCATCATCGTACTCAGAAAACACTGCATCATCGTACTCCGACAACACTGCATCATCGTACTCAGAAAACACCGCATCATCGTACTCAGGCAACACTGCATCATCGGACTCAGACAACACTATATCATAGTACTCAGACAACACTATATCATAGTACTCAGACAACATTGCATCATCGTACTGAGACAACATTGCATCATCTTACCCAGGCAACGCTGCATCATCGTACTCCGACAACACTGCATCATCGTACTCAGAAAACACTGCATCATCGGACTCAGACAACACTATATCATCGTACTCAGACAACACTATATCATAGTACTCAGACAACACTAAATCATCGTACTCAGACAACACTGCATCATCGTACTGAGACAACATTGCATCATCGTACTAGGACATCACTACATTACCTTACTCAGACAACATTGCATCATCGTACTCAGAAAACACTGCATCATCGTACTCCGACAACACTGCATCATTGTACTCAGACAACACTAAATCATCGTACTCAGAAAACACTGCATCATCGTACTGAGACAACATTGCATCATCGTACTAGGACATCACTACATTATCTTACTCAGACAACACTGCATCATCGGACTCAGACAACACTAAATCATCGTACTCAGACAACAATGTATTGCATCATCGTACTCAGAAAACACTGCATCATCGTACTGAGACAACATTGCATCATCGTACTCAGAAAACACTGCATCATCGTACTGAGACAACATTGCATCATCGTACTAGACATCACTACATCATCGTACTCAGGCAACACTGCATCATCGGACTCAGACAACACTGCATCATTGTACTAGGACATCACTACATTATCGTACTCAGACAACACTGCATTATCGTACTCAGACAACAATGTATTGCATCATCGTACTCATAGAACACTGCATCATCGTACTCAGACAACAATGTATTGCATCATCGTACTCAGGCAACACTGCATCATCGTACTAGGACATCACTACATCGTCGTACTCAGAAAACACTGCATCATCGGACTCAGACAACACTGCATTATCGTACTCAGACAACATTGCATCATCTTACCCAGGCAACGCTGCATCATCGTACTCAGAAAACACTGCATCATCGTACTCAGAAAACACTGCATCATCGTACTAGGACATCACTACATTACCTTACTCAGACAACACTGCATTATCGTACTCAGACAACAATGCATTGCATCATCGTACTAGACATCACTACATCATCGTGCTCAGACAACACTGCATCATCGTACTGAGACAACATTGCATCATCGTACTCAGACAACACTAAATCATCGTACTCAGACAACAATGTATTGCATCATCGTACTCAGACAACATTGCATCATCGTACTAGACATCACTACATCATCGTACTCAGAAAACACTGCATCATCGTACTGAGACAACATTGCATCATCGTACTAGGACATCACTACATTATCTTACTCAGACAACACTAAATCATCGTACTCAGACAACGCTGTATCATCCTACTCAGACAACACTGCATCATTGTACTCAGACAACAATGCATTGCATCATCGTACTAGGACATCACTACATCATCGTACTCAGACAACACCGCATCATCGTACTCAGGCAACACTGCATCATCGTACTCATAGAACACTGCATCATCGTACTCAGACAACAATGTATTGCATCATCGTACTGAGACAACATTGCATCATCGTACTCAGAACAACACTGCATCATTGTACTCAGACAACACTAAATCATCGTACTCAGACAACACTGCATCATTGTACTAGGACATCACTACATCATCGTTTTCAGACAACACTGCATCATTGTACTCAGACAACAATGTATTGCATCATCGTACTCAGACAACACTATATCATCGTACTCAGACAACAATGTATTGCATCATCGTACTCACACAACGCTGCATCATCGTACTCAGACAACACTGCATCATCGTACTCAGAAAACACCGCATCATCGTACTCAGAAAACACTGCATCATCGTACTAGGACATCACTACATCATTCGTACTCAGACAACACTATATCATAGTACTCAGACAACACTAAATCATCGTACTCAGACAACAATGTATTGCATCATCGTACTCAGATAACACTGCATCATCGTACTAGGACATCACTACATCGTCGTACTCAGAAAACACTGCATCATTGTACTCAGAC
Source organism: Panulirus ornatus (assembly GCF_036320965.1). Taxonomy (NCBI): domain Eukaryota; kingdom Metazoa; phylum Arthropoda; class Malacostraca; order Decapoda; family Palinuridae; genus Panulirus; species Panulirus ornatus. Next base: position 24,317,625 of record NC_092261.1, read on the forward strand.
AACAATGTATTGCATCATCGTACTCAGACAACACTGCATTATCGTACTCAGACAACATTGCATCATCGTACTAGGACATCACTACATTATCGTACTCAGACAACACTGCATTATCGTACTCAGACAACAATGTATTGCATCATCGTACTCAGGCAACACTGCATCATCATACTCAGACAACACTGCATCATTGTACTAGGACATCACTACATCATCGTTTTCAGACAACACTGCATCATCGTACTGAGACAACATTGCATCATCGTACTCAGACAACACTAAATCATCGTACTCAGATAACACTGCATCATCGTACTCAGACAACACTGCAATCATCGTACTCAGACAACAATGCATTGCATCATCGTACTCAGACAACACTGCATTATCGTACTCAGACAACAATGTATTGCATCATCGTACTCCGACAACACTGCATCATTGTACTAGGACATCACTACATTACCTTACTCAGACAACACTGCATCATTGTACTCAGACAACACTATATCATCCGTACTCAGACAACGCTGTATCATCGTACTCAGAACAACACTGCATCATTGTACTAGGACATCACTACATCATCGTTTTCAGACAACACTGCCTCATCGCACTCAGACAACACTATATCATAGTACTCAGACAACACTATATCATAGTACTCAGACAACACTATATCATAGTACTCAGACAACACTATATCATAGTACTCAGACAACATTGCATCATCTTACTCAGACAACACTGCATTATCGTACTCAGACAACACCGCATCATCGTACTCAGACAACAATGTATTGCATCATCGTACTCAGATAACACTGCATCATCGTACTCATACAACAATAAAAAAAAAATAAAAAAAACAACCCTCCCCCTCATGCGTGCGAGGTAGCGCTAGGAAAAGACAACAAAGGCCCCATTCGTTCACATTAAGTCTCTAGCACCGAAACCACAGCTCCCTTTCCACATCCAGGCCCCACACAACTTTCCATGGTTTACCCCAGACGCTTCACATGCCCTGATTCAATCCACTGACAGCACGTCAACCCCGGTATACCACATCGTTCCAATTCACTCTATTTCTTGCACGCCTTTCACCCTCCTGCATGTTCAGGCCCGATCACACAAAATCTTTTTCACTCCATCTTTCCACCTCCAATTTGGTCTCCCACTTCTCGTTCCCTCCACCTCTGACACATATATCCTCTTTCTCAATCTTTCCTCACTCATTCTCTCCATGTGACCAAACCATTTAAAAACACCCTCTTCTGCTCTCTCAACCACACTCTTTTTATTTCCACACATCTCTCTTACCCTTACATTACTTACTCGATCAAACCACCTCACATCATATTGATCCCAACACCATTCAGTCCACACTACATACCATTGCTCCAAACATTCTCGATCACACATTCTTCAAGCTCACCAGAATTTTCGCTCCCCTCTCCATCCCTATGATCACTTCCGCTTCCATGGTTCCATCCACTGCCAGATCCACTCCAGATATAAACATTCACTCCGCACAACTACTTTCCAATGCTTGACCTCCTACTTAATAACTATACTTCACTTCTTTTCTTTCACATTATATATAGTTTACTCACGGACATTGCCAACAACATCTACTTCAAGCTACCTCACTGTTAACTGATTCTATCGCAGCTCACTTCAGTCACCCCCTTACGACACCTAATGATAAACTTCACGCTTCACATGGCACTCATCACTGTCATCCTTCTCGCCAAAATCTCACGCCCACATCCACCATGATATTCCTTAAAACACCTATTAACATCACCCTCTCAATCAATACCCTCCCATATAATTTACCAGGAATGCTCAACAAACTTATACCTCTGTAATTTGAGCACTCACTCTTATCCCATTTGCCTTTGTACAAAGGCACTATGCACGCATTCCGCCAATCCTCAGGCACATCACCATGAGTCATACATACATTAAATAACCTTACCAACCAGTCAACAATACAGTCACCCCATTTTTTAATAAATTCCACTGCAATCCTATGCCTTGCCAGCTTTCATCTTCCGCAAAGCTTTTACTTCCTCTTCTCTATTTACCAAATCATTTTCCCTAACCCTCTCACTTTGCACACCACCTCGACCAAAACACCCTATATCTGCCACTCTATCATCAAACACATTCAACAAACCTTCTAATTACTCGCTCCATCTCCTTATCACATCACCACTAATTGTTATCACCTCCGCATTAGCCCCCTTCACTGAAGTTCCCATTTGTTCCCTTCTCTTACGCACTTTATTTACCTCCTTCCAAAACATCTTTTTATTTTCCCTAAAATTTAATGATACTCTCTCACCCCAACTCTCATCTGCCCTCTTTTTTACCTCTTGCACCTTTCTCTTGACCTCCTGCCTCTTTCTTTTATACATCTCCCGCTCACTTGAATTTTTTCCCTGCAAAAATCGTCCAAAAGCCTCTCTCTTCTCTTTCACTAATAACATAACTTCTTCATCCCACCACTCACTACCCTTTCTAAACAGTCCACCTCCCACGCTTTTCATGCCACAAGCATCTTTTGCGCAAGCCATCACTGCTTCCCTAAATACATCCCATTCCTCCCCCACTCCCCTTACCTCCTTTGTTCTCACCTTTTTCCATTCTGTACCCAGTCTTTCCTGGTACTTCCTCACACAAGTCTCCTTCCCAAGCTCGCTCGCTCTCACCACTCTCTTCACCCTAACATTCTCTCTTCTTTTCTGGAAACCCCTACAAATCTTCACTTTCGCCTCCACAAGATAATGATCAGACATTCCTCCAGTTGCATTTCTCAGCACATTAACATCCAAAAGTCTCTCTTTCGCGCGCCTATCAATTAACACGTAATCCAATAACGCTCTCTGGCCATCTCTCCTACTTACATACGTATACTTTAGTATATCTCGCTTTTTAAACCAGGTACTCCCAATCACCAGTCCTTTTTCAGCACATAAATCTACAAGCTCTTCACCACCATTTACAACACTGAACACCCCATGTATACCAATTATTCCCTCAACTGCCACATTACTCACCTTTGCATTCAAATCACACATCACTATAACCCGGTCTTGTGCATCAAAACCACTAACACACTCATTCAGCTGCTCCGAAAACACTTGCCTCGTGATCTTTCTTCTCATGCCCAGGTGCATATGCAACAATAATCACACATCTCTCTCCATCAACTTTCAGTTTTACCCATATCAATCTAGAATTTACTTTCTTACACTCTATCACATGCTCCCAGAACTCCTATTTGAGGAGTAGTGCTACTCCTTCCCTTGCTCTTGTCCTCTCACTAACCTCTGACTTTACTCCCAAGACATTCCCAAACCACTCTTCCACTTTACCCTTGAGCTTCGTTTCACTCAGAGCCAAAACATCCAGGTTCCTTTCCTCAAACATACTACCTATCTCTCCTTTTTTCTCATCTTGGTTAAATCCACGCACATTTAGACACCCCAATCTGAGCCTTCGAGGAGGATGAGCACTCCCCGCGTGACTCCTTCTTCTGT
>NC_092261.1:24326172-24582310 GCF_036320965.1 Panulirus ornatus
TTGTTTGAGCACTCACTCTTCTCCCCTTTGCCTTTGTACAATGGCACTATGCACGCATTTCCCCAATCCTCAGGCACCTCACCATGAATCATACATACATTAAATAACCTTACCAATCAGTCAACAATACATTCACCCCATTTTTTAATATATTCCACTGCAATATCATCCAAACCTGCTGCCTTGCCGGCTTTCATCTTCCGTAAAGCTTTTACTACCTCTTCTCTGTTTACCAAATAATTTTCACTAACCCTCTCACTTTGCACATCACCTAGACCAAAACACCCTATATCTGCCACTCTATCATCAAACACATTCAACAAACCTTCAAAATAATCGCTCCATCTCCTTTTCACATCACCCCTAATTGTTATCACCTCCCCATTAGCCCCAATCACTGATGTTCCCATTTGTTCCCTTGTCTTACGCACTTTATTTACCTCCTTCCAAAACATCTTTTTATTCTCCCCAAAATTTAATGATACTCTCTCACCACAACTCTCATTTGCCCTCTTTTTCACCTCTTGCACCTTTCTCTTGACCTCCTGTCCCTTTCTTTTATACATCTCCGACTCTTTTGCATTTTTTCCCTGCAAAAATCGACCAAATGCCTCTCTCTTCTCTTTCACTAATTCTCTTACTTCCTCATCCCACCACTCACTACCCTTTCTAATCAAACCACCTCCCACGCATCTCATGGCACAAGCATTTTTATACAAGCCATCACTGGTAGAGGTGGTGTGCAAAGTGAGTGGGTTATGGAAAATTATTTGGTAAACAGAGAAGAGGTGGTAAAAGCTTTGCGGAAGATGAAAGCCGGCAAGGCAGCAGGTTTGGATGGTATTCCAGTGGAATTTATTAAAAAAGGGGGTGACTGTATTATTGACTGGTTGGTAAGGTTATTCAGTGTATGTATGACTCATGGTGAGGTGCCTGAGGATTGGCGAAATGCGTGCATAGAGCCATTGTACAAAGGCAAAGGCGATAAGAGTGAGTGCTCAAATTTCAAAGGTATAAGTTTGTTGAGTATTCCTGGTAAATTATATGGGAGGATATTGATTGAGAGGGTGAAGGCATGTACAGAGCATCAGACTGGGGAAGAGCAGTGTAGTTTCAGAAGTGGTAGAGGATGTGTGGATCAGGTGTTTGCTTTGAAGAATGTATGTGAGAAATACTCATAAAAGCAAATGGATTTGTATGTAGCATTTATGGATCTGGAGAAGGCATATGATAGAGTTGATAGAGATGCTCTGTGGAAGGTATTAAGAATATATGGTGTGGGAGGCAAGTTGTTAGAAGCAGTGAAAAGTTTTTATCGAGGATGTAAGGCATGTGTACGTGTAGGAAGAGAGGAAGGTGATTGGTTCTCAGTGAATGTAGGTTTGCGGCAGGGGTGTGTGATGTCTCCATGGTTGTTTAATTTGTTTATGGATGGGTTGTCAGGGAGGTGAATGCAAGAGTTTTGGAAAGAGGGGCAAGTATGAAGTCTGTTGTGGATGAGAGAGCTTGGAAAGTGAGTCGGTTGTTGTTCGCTGATGATACAGCGCTGGTGGCTGATTCATGTGAGAAACAGCAGAAGTTGGTGACTGAGTTTGGTAAAGTGTGTGAAAGAAGAAAGTTAAGAGTAAATGTGAATAAGAGCAAGGTTATTAGGTACAGTAGGGTTGCGGATCAAGTCAATTGGGAGGTAAGTTTGAATGGAGAAAAACTGGAGGAAGTAAAGTGTTTTAGATATCTGGGAGTGGATCTGGCAGCGGATGAAACCATGGAAGCGGAAGTGGATCATAGGGTGGGGGAGGGGGCGAAAATCCTGGGAGCCTTGAAGAATGTGTGGAAGTCGAGAACATTATCTCGGAAAGCAAAAATGGGTATGTTTGAAGGAATAGTGGTTCCAACAATGTTGTATGGTTGCGAGGCGTGGGCTATGGATAGAGTTGTGCGCAGGAGGATGGATGTGCTGGAAATGAGATGTTTGAGGACAATGTGTGGTGTGAGGTGGTTTGATCGAGTAAGTAACGTAAGGGTAAGCGTGGTTGAGGGAGCAGAAGAGTATGTTTTGAAATGGTGTGGGCACATGGAGAGAACGAGTGAGGAAAGATTGACCAAGAGGATATATATGTCGGAGGTGGAGGTAACGAGGAGAAGTGGGAGACCAAATTGGAGGTGGAAAGATGTAGTGAAAAAGATTTTGAGTGATCGGGGCCTGAACATGCAGGAGGGTGAAAGGAGGGCAAGGAATTGAGTGAATTGGATCGATGTGGTATACCGGGGTTGACGTGCTGTCAGTGGATTGAATCAGGGTATGTGAAGCGTCTGGGGTAAACCATGGAAAGCTGTGTAGGTATGTATATTTGCGTGTGTGGACGTGTATGTATATACATGTGTATGGGGGTGGGTTGGGCCATTTCTTTCGTCTGTTTCCTTGCTGTACCTCGCAAACGCGGGAGACAGCGACAAAGCAAAAAAAAAAAAAAAAAAATATATATATATATATATATATATATATATATATATATATATATATATATATATATATATATATATTAATAATAATGTATTGATAAATAATAAAGATATATATGTATTATATATATTTTATTTATTTTGCTTTGTCGCTGTCTCCCCCGTTTGCGAGGTAGCGCAAGGAAACAGACGAAAGAAATGGCCCAACCCATCCCCATACACATGTATATACATACACGTCCACACACGCAAATATACATACCTATTCATCTCAATGTACACATATTTATACACACACAGGCATATACATATATACACATGTACACAATTCATACTGTCTGCCTTTATCTATTCCCATCGCCACCTCGCCACACATGGAATAACATCCCCCTCCCACCCTCATGTGTGCGAGGTAGCGCTAGGAAAAGACAACAAAGGCCCCATTCGTTCACACTCCGTCTCTAGCTGTCATGTAATAATGCCTGAAACCACAGCTCCCTTTCCACATCCAGGCCCCACAGAACTCTCCATGGTTTACCCCAGACGCTTCACATGCCCTGATTCAATCCATTGATAGCACGTCGACCCCGGTATACCACATCGATCCAATTCTCTATTCCTTGCTCGCCTTTCACCCTCCTGCCTCGATCACTCAAAATCTTTTTCACTCCATCTTTCCACCTCCAATTTGGTCTCCCACTTCTCGTTCCCCCCACCTCCGACACATATATCCTCTTGGTCAATCTTTCCTCACTCATTCCCTCCATGTGCCCAAACCAATTGAAAACACCCTCTTCTTCCCTCTCAACCACGCTCTTTTTATTTCCACACATCTCCCTTACCCTTACATTACTTACTCGATCAAACCACCTCATACCACATATTGTCCTCAAACATCTCATTTCCAGCACATCCACCCTCCTGCGCACAACTCTATCCATAGCCCATGCCTCGCAACCATACAACATTCTTGGAACCACTATTCCTTCAAACATACCCATTTTTGCTTTCCGAGATAATGTTCTCGACTTCCACACATTCTTCAAGGCTTCCAGGATTTTCGCCCCCTCCCCCACCCTATGATTTACTTCCGCTTCCATGGTTCCATCCGCTGCCAGAGCCACTCCCAGATATCTAAAACACTTTACTTCCTCCAGTTTTTCTCTATTCAAACCTACCTCCCAATTTACTTGACCCTCAACCCTACTGTACCTAATAACCTTGCTCTTATTCACATTTACTCTTAACTTTCTTCTTTCACACACTTTACCAAACTCAGTCACCAGCTTCTGCAGTTTCTCACATGAATCAGCCACCAGCGCTGTATCATCAGCGAACAACAACTGACTCACTTCCCAAGCTCTCTCATCCCCAACAGATTGCATACTTGCCTCTCTTTCCAAAACTCTTGCATTCACCTCCCTAACAACCCTATCCATAAACAAATTAAACAACCATGGAGACATCACACACCCTTGCCGTAAACCTACATTCACTGAGAACCAATCACTTTCCTCTCTTCCTACACGTACACATGCCTTACATCGTCGATAAAAACTTTTCACTGCTTCCTGCAACTTTCCTCCCACACCATATATTCTTATTACCTTCCACAGAGCATCTCTATCAACTCTATTATATGCCTTCTCCAGATCCATAAATGCTACATACAAATCCATATATATATATATTTATATATATATATATATATATATATATATATATGTATATATATATATATATATATATATATATATATATATATATATATATATATATATATATATATATATATATATATGTATAATATATATATATATATATATATATATATATATATATATATATATATATATATAATATATATGTATATATATATATATATATATATATATATATATATATATATAAATATATATATATATATATATATATATATATATATATATATATATATATATATATATATATATATTCACATGTACATAGTTAATACTGTCTGCACTTATTCATTCGCGTCGCCACCCCGCCACACATGAAATAACAATCCCCTCCACTCGTATGTGCGCGAGGTAGCGCTAGGAAAAGACAACAAAGGTTATCTTCGTTCACGCTCAGTCTCTAGCGGTCATGTATAATGCACCGAAACCACAGCTCCCCTTCCACATCATGGCCCCACAAAACTTTCCATGGTTTACCCCAGACGCTTCACATGCCCTGGTTTAATCCATTGACAGCTCGTCGACCCCGGTATACCACAACGTTCCAATTCACTCTCTTCCTTGCACGCCTTTCACCCTCTTGCATGTTCAGGCCCCAAGCACTCAACATCTTTTTCACTCCATCTTTCCACCTCCAATTTTGTCTCGCACTTCTCGTTCCCTCCAATTCTGACACATACATACTCTTTTTCAATCTTTCCTTACTCATTCTCTCCATGTAACCAAACCACTTCAAAACACTCTCTTCTGCTCTCTCAACCACACTCTTTTTATTACCATACAACTCTCTTACCCTTTCATTTCTTACTTGATCAAACCACCTCACACCACATACTGTCCTCAAACATCTCATTTCCAGCACATCCACCCTCCTCAGCACAACTTCATCACACTCAGAGAACACTGCATCATCGTACTAGGACATCACTACATCATCGTACACAGAGAACACTGCATCATCGTACTCATAGAACACTGCATCATCGTACTCATAGAACACTGCATCATCGTACTAGGACATCACTACATCATCGTGCTCAGACAACACTGCATCATTGTACTAGGACATCACTACATCGTCGTACTCAGAAAACCCTGCATCATCGTACTCAGACAACGCTGTATCATCGCACTCAGGCAACACAGCATCATAGTACTGGGACATCACTACATTACCTTACTCAGACAACACTGCATCATCGTACTCAGACAACAATGCATCATCATACTCAGAGAAAACTGCATCATCGGACTCAGACAACACTATATCATCTTACTGAGACAACACTGTATCATTGTACTATGACATCACTACATCATCGTACTCACACAACGCTGTATCATAGCACTCAGACAACACTAATTCATCGTACTTGGACATCATTACAACATCGTACTCAGACAACACTGCATCATAGTACTAGGACATCACTACATTATCGTACTCAGACAACACTGCATCATCGTACTCAGACAACGCTGTATCATCGCACTCAGACAACACTGCATCATAGTACTAGGGCATCACTACATTATCTTACTCAGACAACACTGCATCATTGTACTCAGACAACATTGCATCATCTTACTCAGACATCACTGCATCATCGGACTCAGACAAAACTACATCACCTTACTCAGACAACACTGCATCATTGTACTAGGACACCACTACATCATCGTACTCACACAACGCTGTATCATAGTACTCAGACAACACTAAATCATCGTACTCAGACAACATTGCATCATCGCACTCAGACAACACTGCATCATAGTACTAGGACATCACTACATCATCTTACTCAGACAACATTGCATCATCGCACTCAGACAACACTGCATCATAGTACTAGGACATCGCGAAATGATCTTACTCAGACAACACCGCATCATCGTACTCAGACAACATTGCATCATCTTACTCAAACAACACTGCATTATCGTATTCAGACAGCATTGCATCTTCGTACTCACAATCACAACACCTTCGTACTCATAAATCAGTACATCATAATACTCAGAAAACACTGCATCATCGTACTCAGACAAACCCACATCATTGTACTCACACAACACTGCATCATCATACTCACAAAGCACTGCATTATCGTACACACATAACGCTGCATCATCTTACTGAGACAACCCTACATCATCGTACGCAGACAACACTACATCATCGTTTTCAGACAACCCTACATCATCGTACTCACACAACACTACATCATCATACTAAGATAACATTACATCATTGTAATCAGACAACACTGCATCATTGTATCCAGACAACAAACCATCATCGTCTCAGATAACACTGCATTACCATACTCACACAACACATCGTACTCAGAAATACTGCATTATCATACTCACATAACACTGCATCATCGTACTCAAACAACACTATATCATCGTACTAAGACAACACTGCATCATCGTACGCAAGCAACACTGCATCTTCGTACTCACACAACACTTCATCATCGTACTGAGACATCACTGCATCATCGTACTAGGACAATACTGCATCATCGTACTCAAACAACACTTTGTCATCGTACTCAGGCAACAGTGAATCATCGTACTTAGACAACACTATATCATAGTACTCAGACATCATTGCATCACCTTACGCAAGCAACACTGCATCTTCCTACTCAGACAACACTGCATCATCGTACTGAGACAACACTGCATTATCGTACTCAGGCAACACTGCATCATCAGACTCAGACAGCACTGTATCATCGTACTCAGATAACACTGCATCATCGTATTCAGACAACACTGCATCATTCGCCTCAGACAACGGTGTATCATCGTGCTCAGACAACACTGCATCATCTAACTAGGATATCACTACATCATCCTACTCAGACAACACTGTATCATCGTTTTCAGACAACACTGCATCATCGTACTAGGACATCACTACATCATCGTACTCAGAAAACTGCATTATCGTACTAGGATATCACTACATCATCGTACCTAGACAACGCTGTATCATCCTACTCAGACAACACTGCATCATCGTACTAGGACATCACTACATCATCGTACTCAGACAACACTGCATCATCGTACTCAGGCAACACTGCGTCATCGTACTAGGACATCACTACATCATCGTACTGAGACAACAGTGCATCATCGTACTCAGGCAACACTGCATCATCGGACTCAGACAACGCTGTATCATCGTACTCAGACAGCACTGCATCATCGTACTCAGACAACACTGCATCATAGGTCTCAGACAACGCTGTATCATCGTACTCAGACAACACTGCATCATCTAACTAGGACATTACTACATCATCCTACTCAGACAACACTGTATCATCGTTTCAGAAAACACTGCATCATCGTAGTAGGACATCAATACATCATCGTACTCAGACAATACTGCATTATCGTACTAGGACATCACTAAACCATCGTACTCAACATTGCATCATCGTACTAGGACATCACTACATCATCGTACTCAGACAACACTATCATCGTACTAGGACATCACTACATCATCGTACTCAGACAACACTGCATCACCGTACCAGGATATCACTACATCATCGTACTCACACAACGCTGCATCATCGGACTCAGACAACACTGCATCATCGTACTCAGACAACACTGCATCATTGGTCTCAGAGAACACTGAATCATTCGTATCCAGACAACACTGCATCATCGTACTCAGACAACACTGAATCATAGTACTCAAACAACACTGCATGATCGTACTAGGACATCACTACATCATCGTACTCAGACAACACTATCATCGTACTAGGACATCAATGCATCATCGTACTCAGACAACACTATCATCGTACTAGGACATCACTACATCATCGTACTCAGACAACACTGCATCCTCGTACTAAGGCAACACTGCCTCATCGCACTCAGACAACACTATATCATCGTACTCAGACATCAGTGCATCATCATACTCAGACATCACTGCATCATTGTACTGAGACATCACTACATTACCGTACTCGGACAACACTACATGATCGTACTGAGACAACATTGCATCATCTTACTCAAACAACATCGCATCATCATATTCAAAAAACGCTGCATCAACGCATCTTCGTGCTCACAAAACATTGCACCATCGCAGTAATACAACAGTGCACCGTCATACTCAGAGAACATTGCATAATCGCATTCAGACAACACTGCCTCATCGTACTCAGACAACAGAAGCATCATCGCACTCAAACAATACTGCATAATCGTACTGAGACAAGTCTACATCAGCGTACTGTGACAACAATGCATCATCGCACTCAGACAACACTGCCCCATCGTACTCCGACAGCACTGCATCATCATACTAAGACATCACTGCATCATTGTACTCAGACAACAATGTACCACTGTACTCAGACAACACTGTATCGTCGTAACCAGGCAACACGTTGCATCTTGTTGCTCAATAAGCAAGGCATTGTCGTGGTCATACAACGCTGGAAGCCCGTCCCCAGACAACGCTCTATCATCGTAGTCAGAGAGCACTGCAACATCGTACTCAAACAACACTCTAACATTGTACTCAGACAACTCTATATCATCGTATTCAGAAAACATAGCACCATTGTACTGAGGGAATACTGCATCATTTTACTCAGACAACACTGCATCATAGCACTCAAACGTCACTACATCATCGTACTCAGACAACAATGTATTGCATCATCGTACTCCGACAACACTGCATCATCGCACTCAAACGTCACTGCATCATCGTACTCAGACAACAATGCATTGCATCATCGTACTCAGACAACAATGCATTGCATCATCGTACTCAGACAACAATGCATTGCATCATCGTACTCAGACAACAATGCATTGCATCATCGTACTCAGACAACACCGCATCATCGTACTCAGACTACACCGCATCTTCGTGACCAGGCAACACTGCACCATCGTACTCAGACAACACTGCACCATCACACTCATACAACATTACATCATCTTACCCAGGCAACGCTGCATCATCGTACTCATACAACACTATATCATCGTACTCAGAAAACACTATGTCATCGCACTCAGACAACACTATATCATCGTACTCAGACAACACTATATCATCGTACTCAGACAACACTATATCATCGTACTCAGACAACACCGCATCATCGTACTCAGAAAACACCGCATCATCGTGACCAGGCAACACTGCACCATCGTACTCAGACAACACTGCACCATCACATTCATACAACATTGCATCATCTTACCCAGGCAACACTGAATCATCGTACTGAAACAACACCATATCATCGTACTGAAACAACACCATATCATCGCACCCAGACAACACTATATAATCGTACTCAAACAACACTATATCATCGTACTCAGAGAACACTGCATCATCGTACTCAGACAACACTATATCATCGTACTCACACAACACTATATCATCGTACTCAGACATCACTATATCATCATACTCAGACAACACTATATCATCGTGCTCAGACAACACTGCATCATCATACTCAGACAACAATATACCATCGTACTCAGGCAACATTATGTCATCGTACTCAGACAACACTATATCATCGTACTCAGACAACACTGCATCATCGTACTCACAATACTATACCATCGTACTCAGGCAATATTATATACATCAGCCAACAGATTAACATCATACATGACCTAACACTGTAACGGCATTCATCAGCCAACTCTGTAACGTAATACATCAGCCAGTTGTGTACCATCATACACCAGCTAACATTGTAATACCATACATCAGCCAACAGTGTAACGTCATACAACTACTGTATCATCATACATCAGCCAACGCTGTAACATCATACAACAACAACCACTGTATCATCATGCATCAGCCAAGACTGCTACATTACACATCAGCCAGCAATGTATTTCTAAACACCAGGAAACATTTGATCATCATACATCAGCCAACACAATAAATTGATACATCAGCAAATACTGCATCATCATACATCAACCTACACTGTATCGTCATACATCAGCAAACACTGTAACATCATGCATCAGCCAACACAGTATCGCTATTCATAAACCAATATTCTCTCATCATACATCAACAAAAACTGTATCATCATCAACCAATAGTGTATCGTCATGCATCAGCCAACACTATAACCCCATACATAAACCACATTCCTGTACTGCCAAAATATCTGAAGTGGAATAATAGTCAACAGTGTATTACAATGTACCAGCTAACGTTGTATCACCGAACATCAGCCGACACTATATCAATGTACATCAGCCAACTCTATTTTAGCATACATCAGCTGATAAAGTATCATCATGCTCAGCCAACGCTGTATCATCATGCATCAGACAACACTGTATCGTCTTACATCAGCCAACACTGTAACATCATGCATCAGCCAACACAGTATCGCTGTTCATAAACTAACATTCTATCATCGTACATCACCAAAAACTGTGTATCATCAGACATCACCCATCACAGCATCATCTTGCATCATCCAACACTGTATCGTCAAATATCAGCCAACACTGCTTCATCGTACATCAATCTACACCTTGTCATCATACATCAGCCAACATTACATCATTAAGCATCAGTGAAAATTGCATCATTATACGTCAGCCAACAGACATCATATATCAGGTAACACTACATCATCATACTTCAGTTAACACTGTATTATCATACATCAACTAAAATGTATCGTAATGCATCAGCCAACACTATAATACTATACATTGATGCTGTATCATCATACATCAGCCAATACTGTATCATCATACATCAACCAACACTGTATCGTTATACATCAGCCAACACTGTAACATCATGCATCAGCCAACATAGAATCGCTATTCATAAACCAACACTCTCATCATACATCAACAAAAACTGTATCATCATCAACCAACACTGTATCGTCATGCATCAGCCAACACTATAACACCATACATAAACCACATTCTTTTCCTGTCAAAATATTTGAAGTGGAATGCTTGGAGTTCATACCTTTTTGAATTAGTCTTATTCTTAACCGGTAATATTCAAGTAATTATCAGTTTTACTCCGCTTATGATATATTGGTATAGGATGTCTTACAGATAAGAAAAAAATCATATTTTGAATTTTTTCTTGCTCGTTTTCACATGTAATAATACTGGGGGAAATACTTTTCATTCTCTGAAAAGGAAATTAAAAACTAACATGAACTGGACTGTATGCAATATACTGTGGAATGTGGTAATGATAATCTATTCTGGACGCATTGCTTTGATACAGTATGGATTGCAATCGTTAAATTTTCATAGGTAATCCAATAAAGTTATTTCATATGTAGTTAAACCTTTTGTAATCTAGCCTCAGATTTCAGTTCTTGTGCATACGCGGTGGGTTCCAGTCTTTTAATCCTGTTTGGCATTGCATGGACCAGCCTTACCTTGAATTCTTAGACTGCAATAGGAATAGTTGAATTCTGATGTATTTTTCAATTTTAGCTGAGACGACACGAGCAATTATGGCCTAATCAAGGCCATCCCATTAACGCTATGACGCTATATATGCACATATACCCTAGCCTGAGCCAGTTACATTCTATCGACCAACTCCTAGGGTTGGATGAACGGTTGGTATTACTGTGGACAGACTACCGCAACCAGGATTCGAACCTATGACTTCGAAACTGAGCGACTCGTGGATGCGTCACGGCCAGGAACGCTAATGGCTACACCAATGAGGATCGTTATAAGGTTTTCAGTATCATCTAGAAATAAATCGATCCCCTTAAAACCCCAAGTAGGTTTAATATCTCTCATATAGGAACACAAGATCCTATGCACCGACATGACAAAGAACAAGTGTATTATTGTTAGTGCTACCATAAACCTCATCTACAGCGTTGGCAACCTCATCTACCTTGGCATCTAGAAAACAAAAACATTTACGTCGTGAAGGGTTTCTGGCGCAGAATTCCTCCAGCATTCCTCGGATCATAGAGTCGCCGACAAACCTTGCTTCATGTTCGTTGTCGTCCGCATCACCCAAAGCCTGAAACAGATTTTTTGTGATCACTGGCATCAAAGGTCTGGAGGTTTCGCACCTCGTCGCACTACCTGGAAGGGTCGGCTCTCCTTGGTGAGAAAAGAAGTTACTTTGGAGTGTCTCATCACCCACAGTGCTGCTGTCCGAAGGTGATGGCTCACTCACCGATTCCTCCCTGGCCGCACATGGGAAGCTGGCACACACACACACACACACACACACACACACACACACACACGTTAATATTCTTCCTTGGCCTTACATGGGATGCTTGCCCACACACGCTACCATTCGTCCCTGACCTCACACGGGAGATTGACACAAACATATGTTACTATCCCTGCATGTCCTCATATGGAAGGATTAGCACACAAGCATCATGTTACTATTCCAATCTGGTCTTACACTGGAGGCTGACATACACACATCACATTTCTATTTCTCCTCGGCCTCTAATGGGAGGTTGGCACACACATCATGTTGCCATTCTTTCTTTGCCTCAGACAGAAGGCTGGTACACACTTCATGTTACTGGTTGCTCCCTGGCTTCATATGGGAGGCTGTCACACACACACAC
This sequence comes from Panulirus ornatus, assembly GCF_036320965.1. Classification (NCBI taxonomy): domain Eukaryota; kingdom Metazoa; phylum Arthropoda; class Malacostraca; order Decapoda; family Palinuridae; genus Panulirus; species Panulirus ornatus. The sequence continues at coordinate 24,339,014 of NC_092261.1, forward strand.
ACACACACACACACACACACACACACACACACGTGTGGCCTCATATGTGAGGTTAACACACAAAATGTGTTACTATTCCTTTCTCACCTCATATGGGAAGTTGGTAGACATATGTAACAGGTTGCCAGTCTTCCCTGGCCTCACATAGGAGTCTGGTACACACACGTTACTATTCCTCCTTGACCATACAAGATGAGCTGGCATACACACGATATATTACTATTCCTCCCTAGCCTCAGAGAGGTTGGCATACATACAACGTGTTATCACTCCTTCTTAGTCTCACATGGGAGGATGGTACACACACATGTTCCTACACGTGGGAGGATGGTACACACACGACATGTTACTACACGTGGGAGGATGGTACACACACGTTACTACATATGGGAGGATGGTACACACACATGTTACTACACGTGGAAGGATGGTGCACACACATTACTACACGTGGGAGGATGGTACACACAGAACATGTTACTACACGTCGAAGGATGGTAAAGACACATGTTATAGCACGTGGGAGGATGGTACACACAACATGGTACCACACGTGGGAGGATGGTACACACAACATGGTACCACACGTGGGAGGATGGTACACAAACATGTTACTACACCTGGGAGAATGGTACACACAACATATTACTACACGTGGGAGGATGGTACACACGTATATTACTACACATGGGAGGATGGTAAACACACGTTACTACATATGGGAGGATGGTACACACACATGTTACTACACTAGGGAGGAGGGTACACACACAACATGTTACTACACGTGGGAGGATAGTACACACATGTTACTACACATGGGAGGATGGTACACACACAACATGTTACTACACGTGGAAGGATGGTACACACACAACATGTTACTACACATGGGAGGATGGTACACACACGTTACTACACATGGGAGGATGGTACACACACAACATGTTACTACACGTGGAGGGATGGTACACACACAACATGTTACTACACATGGGAGGATGGTACACACACATGTTACTACAAGTTTGAGGATGGTATACACATATGTTGCTACACGTGAAAGGATAGTACACACACATGTTACTACACACGGGAGGATGGTACACACAAAATGTTGCTACACGTTGGAGGATGGTATACATGCATGTTACTACACGTGGTAGGATGGTATACACAAATGTTACTACATGAAGGAGGATGGTATACACACATGTTACTACATGTGGGAGGATGGTACACACAAACATGTTACTACACATGGGAGGATGGTAGACACACATGTTACTACACATAGGAGGATGGTACACACACAACATGTTACTTCACATGGGAGGATGGTACACACACAACTTGTTACTACACGTAGGAGGATGTTACACACACACACGTTACTACACAGGGGACGATGTTACACACACAACATGTTACTACACATGGGAGGATGATACACACACAAAACATGTTACTACAAGTGGGAGGACGGTACACACACATGTTACTACACGTGGGAGGATGGTACACAAACATCATATTACTACACGTGGGAGGATGGCACAAACACATGTTACTACACGTGGGAGGATGGTACACACACATGTTACGACACGTGGGAGGATGGTACACACCCATCATGCTACTACACGTGGGAAGATGGTACACACAACATGTTACTACACGTGGGAGGATGGTACACTCACAACATGTTACTACACGTGAGAGGATGGTACACACCCATCGTGCTACTACACGTGGGAAGATGGTACACACACGTTACTACACATGGGAGGATGGTACAGACAACATGTTACTACACGTGGGAGGATGGTACACTCACAACATGTTACTACATATGGGAGGATGGTACACACATATGTTACTACACATGGGAGGATGGTACACACATATGTTACTACACATGGGAGGATGGTACACACACAACATGTAACTACACGTGGGAGGATGGTACACACACGTTACTACACGTGGGAAGATGCTACACTGACAAACAGTTAGTACACGTATGAGGATGGTACACAAACAACATGTTACTACACATGGGAGGATGGGACAGACAACATGTTACTACACGTGGGAGGATGGTACACCCACAACATGTTACTACACATGGTAGGATGGAACACACATGTTACAACGCATGGCAGGATGGTACACACACGTTACTACACATGGGAGGATGGTACACAGACAAAATGTTCTACACGCGGGAGGATGGTACACACACAATATGTCACTACACACGGGAGGATGGTACAAAAAAACATTTTACTAAACATGGGAAGATAGTACACACACAACATGTTACTACATTTGGGATGATGGTACATACACAACATGTTACTACACATGGGAGGATAGTACACTCACAACATGTTACTACACGTGGGAGGATGGTACACACACAACATGTTACCACACGTGGGAGGATGGTACACAAACATGTTACTACACATAGGAGGATGGAAATCAGACATGTTACTACACGTGGGAGGACGGTACACACATGTTACTACACGTGGAAGGATGGTACACACACGTTACTACACATGGGAAGATGGTACACACACAACATGTTACTACACGTGGGAGGATGGTACACACACAACATGGTACTACACACGGGAGGATGGTACATACACAACATATTACTTCACGTGGGAGGATAGTACACACACAACATGTTGCTACACATGTGAGGATGGTACACACACACGTTACTACACATTGAAGGATGGTACACACACAACATGTTACTACACATGGGAGGATGGTACACACACAACATGTTACTACACATGGGAGGATGGTACAAACACACATGCTACTACACGTAGGGGGATGGTACACACATGTTACTACACGTGGGAGGATGGTACACACACACACACACACACACACACACACACACACACACAATATGTTACTACACATGCGAGGATGGCACACATACACCTGTTACTACAAATGGTAGGATGTTACATACATATGTTACTACATTTGGGAGGATGGTACACATACAACATGTTACTACACGTGGTATAATGGTATACACACAACATGTTACTACACGTGGGAGAATAGTACACACAACATTTTACTACACATGGGAGGATGGTACACACAACATGTTACTAAACATGGGAGGATGGTACACATACGCTACTACACCTGGGAGGATGGTACACACAACATGTTACTACACGTGGGAGGATGGAACACATACGTTACTATACGTTGGAGGATGGTACACACACAACATGTTACTACACGTGGGAGGATGGTACACACACAACATGATACTACATATTGGAAGATGGTACACACACACATGTTACTACACGTGGGAGGATGTACACACACATATTACTACTCTTGGGAGGATGGTACACACACATGATACTACACATTGGAGGATGGTACATGCAACATATCATTACACGTGTAAGGATGGTACACACACATGGTATTGCACATTGAAGGATAGTACACACAACATGTTACTACACGTGGAAGGATAGTACACAAAACGTGCTACTACACGTGGGAGGATGGTACACACACGTTACTACACATGGGAGGATGGTATACAGAAAATCTTACTTCACATGGGAAGATGGTACACACACAACATGTTACTACACGTGGGAGGATGTTACAGACACATGTTACCACACATGGGAGGATGTTACACACAGAACATGTTACTACACATGGAAGGATGGTACACACACACGTTACTAAACGTGGGAGGATGGTACTCAAACAACATGTTACAACACGTGGGAGGATGGTACACACAGATGTTACTACCCGTGGGAGGATGGTAGACACAGAACATGTTACTACACGTGGGAAGATAGTACACACGCACACACACAACATGATACTACACATGGGAGGATGGTGCAGACAACATGATACTACACGTGGGAGGATGGTACACACACAACATGTTACTACAAATGGGAGGATGGTACACACACGTTACTACACATGGGAGGATGCTACACACACAACATGTTACTACACGTGGGAGGATGGTAAACACAAAACATGTTACTACACGTTGGAGGTTGGTATACATACATGTTACGACATGTGGTAGGATGGTATACACACGTTACTACACACAGGAGGATAGTAAAGCCTCTTGTTACTACATATGGGAGGATAGTACACACAAAACATGTTGCTACACATGGGAGGATAGTACACACAAATGTTACTACACATGGGAGGATGGTACACACACAACATTTTACTTCACATGGGAGGATGGTACACACACAACATATTACTACAAGTGAGAGGATGTTGCACACACATGTTACTACATATGGGAGGATGTTACACACACGACATGTTACTACACGTGGGAGGATGGTACACACACAACATGTTACTACATGTGGGAGGATGGTACACACACAACATGTTACTACATGTGGGAGGATAGTACACACACAACATGGTACTACACAAGGAGAGATGGTACAGACATCATGTTACTACACGTGGGAGGATGGTTCACACACCACATATTACTACATGTGGAAGGATGGTACACACACATGTTACTACACGTGGGAGGATGGCACACATACAACATGTTACTACACGTGGGAGGATGGTACACACACAACATGGTACTACACAAGGAGAGATGGTACAGACATCATGTTACTACACGTGGGAAGATGGTACACACACGTTACTACACATCGTAGGATGGTACACACACAATATGGTAATACACATGGGAGGATGGACAACATGTTGCTACACGTGGGAGGATTATTCACACACGTTAGTACACATCGGAGGATGGTACACACACGTTACTACACATGCGATGTTCGTACACACACTTTACTACACATGGGAGGACAATACATAAAAATATGTTACTACACGTGGGAGGATGATACTCTCACAGTATGTCACTACACACGGGCGGATGGTACACAAAACATGTTACTACACGTGGGAAGATGGTATACGCACATGTTACTACACGTGGAAGGATGGTACATACACCACATGTTACTACACATAGGAGGATGGTACACAAAAAACATGTTACTACACGTGGTAGGATGGTGAGCATACAACATGTTACCACACGTGGGAGGATGGTACCCACAACATGTTACTACACATGGGAGGATGGGACACAGACTTACTACACGTGGGAGGATGGTGCACTCACAGCATGTTACTACACAGGGGAGGATGGTACACATACAACATGTAAGTACTCGTGGGAGATGGTACACACACAACATGTTATTACACATGGGAGGATGGTACACACACATGTTACTACACATGGGAGGATGGTACACACACACGTTACTACACGTTGGAGGATGGTATACACAACATGTTACTACACATGGGAGTATGGTAAAAAACACATGTTACTTCATCTGGGAGGATGGTGCACACACGTTACTACACGTAGGAGGATTGTATACACACGTTACTACACGTGGGATGATGGTACATACCCAGCATGTTACTACACGTGGGAGGATGGTACACACAAGACATGGTACTACACTTGGTAGGATGGTACACACATGTTACTACACATGGGAGGATGGTACAGGCAACATGTTACTACACGTCAGAAGATGGTACACACACAACATGTTACTACACTTGGGAGGATGGTACACAGACATGTTACTACACGTGGGAGGATGGTTCACACAACATGTTACTACAAGTGGGAGGATGGTACACACACATTTTACTATACATGGGAGGATGGTACACACACAACATGTTACTACACGTGGGAGGATAGTACACACACATGTTACTTCAAATGAGAGGATGGTACAAACACAACACGTAACTACACATGGGAGGATGATACACACACTTTCCCACAAGCGGGAGGAAGGTACACACACAACATGTTACTACAAGTGGGAGGATGGTACACACACGTTACTACACGTGGGAGGATGTTACGCAAAGAACATGTTACTATTACCACACGTGGAAGGATGGTACACAAACATGTTATAACACGTGGGACGATGGTACACACTTAACATTTTACCACACGTGGGAGGATGGTATACACACATGTTACTACACGTGGGAAATTGGTGCACACGACATATTACTACACGTGGGAGGTGGTACACACACAGGTTACTACACATGGGAGGATGGTAAACACTCACTTTGCTACACATGGGAGGATGTTACACATACGTTACTACACATGGGAGGATGGTAAACACACGTTTCTACACTAGGGAGGATGGTACACACACGTTACTAACCATGGGAGGATGGTACACATACGTTACTATACGTGGGAGGATGGTACACACACGTTACTAACCATGGGAGGATGGTACACATACGTTACTACACATGGGAGGATGGTACACACACAACATGTTACTACACGTTGGACGATGATACACACACGTTACTACACGTGGAGGATGGTACACACAACATGTTAATACACATGGGAGGATGGTACACACATAACATGTTACTACACGTGGGAGGGTGGTACACACACAAAATGTTACTACATGTGGGAGGGTGGTACACACACGTTACTACATGTAGGGGGGTGGTACACACACGACATGTTACTACGCAGGAGAGGATGGTACACACAAAAAATGTTACTTGACATGGAAGGATGGTACACATAAAACATCTTGCTACACGTGGGAGGATGTTACACACACATGTTACTACAAATGGGCGGATGTTACACTCACAACATGTTACTACATATGGGAGGATGATAACCACACATGTTACTATACGTCTGAGGATGGTACTCACATAACATGTTACTAAACGTGGGAGGATGGTACACACAGAACATGTTACTGCACGTGGGAGGAGAGTACACACACGTTACTACACGTCGGAGGATGGTAGACACAACATGTTACTACACGTGGGAGGATGGTACACACGCAACATGTTTCTACACATGGGAGGATGGTACAGACATGATACTTTAGGTGGTAGGATGGTATACACAGATGTTACTACACATGGGAGGATAATAAACACACGTTATTACACACGGGAGGATTTTACACATTCATGTTACTACACATTGGAGTATGATACACACAGGCTACTATAGTAGGGAGGATGGTACACACACAACATGTTACTACACGTGGGAGGATAGTACACTCATGTTAATACACATGGGAGGATGGTACTCACATAGCATGTTACTACACGTGGGAGGATGGTGCACACACAACATGTTCGTACACATGGGAGGATGGTACACTCACATGTACATACACATACACATGGGAGGATTGTACACAATAAACATGTTAATACACGTGGGAGGATGGTATACACACATGTCACTACACGTGAGAGGATGGTACACACACGTTATTAGTACGGGAGGATGGTACACACAAAACATGTAACTACACGTTGGAGGTTGGTATACATACATGTTACTACACGTGGTAGGATGGTATAACCACATGTTACTACACATGGGAGGATGGTACACACACAAGTTAGTACATATTGGTGGATGTTACACATACAACATGTTACTTCACATGGGAGAATGTTACACACACAACATATTACTACACGTGGGAGGATGTTACACACACAACATGTTACTACATATGGTAGGATGGTATACACACGTTACTACACGTGGGAGGATGGTGCTCACACAACATGTTACTACACGTGAGAGGATGGTACACACACAACATGTTACTACACGTGGGAGGATAGTACACACACATCTTACTACACGTGGAAGGATGGAAGTCACACAATATGTTACTACACATGAAGGATGGTACACGCACAACATGTTACAACACTTAGGAGGATGGTACATACACAACATGTTACCACACATGGGAGGATGAGACACACACATGTAACTACACTTGGGAGGATGGTACATACACAACATGTTACTACACGTTGGAGGATGGTACACACACAAGATAATACTACACATGGGAAGATGGTACACACACATGTTGCTACGCTTCGGGGGATAGTACAGACAACATGTTACTACACCTGGGAGAATGGTACACACACATGTTACTGCACATCGGAGGATAGTACACACACGTTATTATGAATGGGGGGATGGTATACACACGTTACTACACAAGGGAAGATGGTACATAAACCGAACGTTACTACACGTGGGAGGATGGTACACACATGTCACTACACACGGGCGGATGGTACGCAAAACATGTTACTACACGTGGGAAGATAGTACACACACATGTTACTACACGTGAGAGAACGGTAAACACACATGTTACTACACATGGGAGGATGGTACACACACAACATGTTACTACACATTGGAGGATGGTACACATGGCATGCTACTACACGTGGGAGGATGGTACACACACAATATATTACTGCACGTGGAAGGATGGTACACACGCATGTTACTACACATGGGAGGATGGTACACACGCAACATGTTACTGCACCTGGGAGAATGGTACACACTCAAAATGTTACTACACGTGGGCGGATGGTATACACACGTGGGAGGATGCTACACAGAACATGTTACCACAGATGGGAGGATGGTACACAAAACATGTTACTACACGTGTGAGGATGGTACACACATGTTACAACACCTGGGAGTATGGTACACACAACATGTTGCTACGCGTGGGAGGATGGTACACACACACAACATGATACTACACATGGGAGGATGGTACACACAGAGCTTAGTACTACACAAGGAAAGATGGTACAGATAACATGTTACTACACGTGGGAGGATTGTACACACATGTTACTACTCATCGGAGGATAGCACACACAAAATATGTTACTACACATAGGAGGATGGCACAGACAACATGTTGCTACACGTGGGAGTATTGTGCACACACATATTACCAAACATCGGAGCATGGTATACATACATGTTACTACACATGCAAGGTTGGTACACACACGTTACAACACATGGGAGGATGGTACATAAAAAATGCTACTACACGTGGGAGGATGGTACACACACAACATGTCACTACACACGGGCGGATGGTACACAAAACATGTTACTACACGTGGGAAGATGGTACACACACAACATGTTACTGCACGTGGAAGGTTGTACACACACAACATGTGCTACACATAGGAGAATGGTACACACAAAACATGTTACTACACGTGGGAGGATGGTGAGCACACAACATATTACCACACGTAGGAGGATGGTACACACACAACATGTTAATACACATAGGAGGATGGTACACAGAGTTATTACTACACGTGGGAGTATGGTATACACACATGTTACTGCACATGGGAAGATGGTACACATACAACATGTAAGTACACGTGGGAGGATGGTACATAAACAACATGTTACTACACGTGGTTAGATGGTACACACACGTTACTACGTGTGGGAGGATGGTACACAGACAACTTGCTACTACACATGGGAGGATAGTACAAACACACATGTTACGACACGTTGGAGTATGGTATACACAACATGTTGCTGCACATGGGAGTGTGGTACACATACAACATGTTACTACATGTGGGAGGATGGTACACACACGTTACTATGCATGGGAGGATGGTACACACACGTTACTACATGTAGGAGGATGGTACACACACATGTTACTACGCCTGGGAGGACAATACACACACAACATGTTACTACACATGGGAGGATGGTACACACACAACATTTTACTACACATGGGAGGATGGTGGGCACACATGTTAGTACACATGGGAGAATGGCACATAAACAATGTTATTACACGTGGGAGGAGGGTGCACACATAACATGTCACTACACACGGGCGGATGGTACAGAAAACATGTTACTACACGTGGAAAGATGGTACACACACAACCTGTTACTACACATGGGAGGATGGTACACACATGTTACTACACGTGGGGGGATGTTACACACACATGTTACTACACTTGGGAGGATGGTACACAGACATGTTACTACACGTAGGAGGATGGTACACAACATGTTATTACAAGTGGGAGGATGGTACACACACGTTACCACACATGGGAAAATGGTACATACACAATATGTTACTACACGTGGGAGGATAGTACACGCACAACATGTTACTTCACATGAGAGGATGGTACACACACAAATTACTACACGTGGGAGGATGGTACACACACAACATGTTACTACACATGAGAGGAAGATACACACACCTGTATCTACACGTGGGAGGATAGTATACACACGTTCCTACACGTGGGAGGATGGTACACACACAACATGTTACTACAAGTTGGAGGATGGTACATACACATGTTACTACACGTGGAAGGATGTTACACACAGAACATGTTACTATTACCACGCGTGGATTGTGGTACACAATCATGTTATAACACGTGGGAGGAAGGTACACACACAACATGTTACCACATGTGGGAGGATTGTGCACACAACATATTACTACACCTGGGAGGTGGTACACACACAGGTTACTACCTATGGGAGGATGGTAAACACTTCTGTTACTACACACGGGAAGATGTTACACATACATATTACTACACATGGGAGGATGGTACACACATGTTTCTACACTAAGGAGGATGGTACACACGCAACATGTTATTAAACGTGGGAGGATGGTACACACAACATGTTACTATACATGGGAGGATGGTACACACAGTTACTACACGTGGGATGATGGTACACACACAACATGTTACCACACATAGGAAGATGGTACACACACGTTACTTCACATGGGAGGATTGTACACACACACAACATGTTACTACACGGTGGGGATGGTATACATATATATTACTACGGGTGAGAGGATAGTACACACACGTTTCTACACACTAAAGGATGGTACACACACCACATTTTATTACACGTTGGAGGATGGTATACATACATGTTACTACACGTGGTAGGATGGTATACACGCATGTAACGTCACATGGAAGGATGGTACACACACAACATGTTACTACACAGGAGAGGATGATACACACACGCGTTACTACACATAGGAGGATGGTACACACACAAAATGTCTCTTCACATAGGAGGATGGTACACATACAACATCTTTCTACACGTGGGAGGATGTTACACACACGTTACTACAAATGGGCGGATGTTACACACACATGTTGCTGCACATGGGAGGATGATACACACACGTTACTACACGTGGGAGGATGGTACTCACATAACATGTTACTAAACGTGGGAAGATGGTACACACAGAACACGTTACTGTATGTGGGAGGATAATACTCACATATGGTACTACACGTCGGAGGATGGTAGACACACAAATGTTGCTACACATGGGAGGATGGTACACACGCAAAATGTTACTGCTCATGGGAGGATGGTACGGACATGATACTTCACGTGGTAGGATGGTACACACAGATGTTACTACACATGGGAGGATGGTACACACATAACATGTTACTACACGTGGGATGATGGTACACACAATTGTTACTACATATGGGAGGATGGTACACACACGTTACTACACGTGGGAGGATGGTACACACATATGTTACTACAAGTGAGAGGATGGTACACACACATGTTACTACTACGGGAGGATGGTACACACAAAACATGTTACTACACGTTGGAGGATGGGATACATACATGTTACTACACGTGGTAGGATGGTATAACCACATGTTACTACACATGGGAGGATGATACACACACAAGTTACTACATATGGAGGGATGGTACATATACAACATGTTACTTCACATGGGAGGATGGTACAAACACATTTTACTACACATAGGAGGATGTTACACGCACAACATGTTACTTCACATGGGAGGATGGTACACACACAACATATTACTACACGTGGGAGGATGTTATACACAAACATGTTACTACACATGGGAGGATGGTACACAGCCAACATGTTTCTACTCGTGGGAGTATGGTACACACACAACCTGTTACTTCACATGGGAGGATGGTACACACACAACATGTTAATACACGTCTGAGGATGGTACACATAACTTGTTACTACACGTGGGAGGATGTTACACACACACGTTAATACACATGGGAGGATGGTACACACACAACATGTTACTACACGTGGGAGGATGGAACACACACGTTACTACACATGGGAGGATGGTACACACACATGTTAATTCACGTAGGAGGATGGTACACACAACACGTTTTTGCACATGGTACGATGGTACACCCACATGTTACTACACATGGGAGGATTGTATATACAGAACATGTTACTACACATGGGAGGATGGTACGCACACATGCAACTGCACATGTGAGGATGTTACATACACGTTACTACACATGGGAAGATGGTACACGGAACATGTTACTACAGAATGAAGGATGGAACACACAACATGTTACTACACGTGTGAAGATGGTACATACATGTTGCTACACATGGGAGGATAGTACACACAACATAATACTACAAGTGGGAGGATGGTACACACAACATATTACTACACATGGGTGGATGTTGCACACAACATGTTACCACACATGGGAGGATGGTACACACAACATGTTACTATGCTTGGCAGGGTGGTACATACACAACATGCTAATAGATTTGGGAGGGTGGTACACACACAACATGCTACTACACGTGGGCGGATGGTACACACACATGGTACTACACGTGGGAGGATGGTACACAAATAACATGTTACTACACGTGGGAGGATGGTACACAAATAACATGCTACTACACATGGGAGGATGGTATACACACGTTACTACACATGGGAGGATGGTACAAACACATGTTACTACACGTCGGAGGGTGGTACACACACGTTACTACACATGGGAGGATGGTACACACACGTCACAATACGTGGCCGGATGGTACACACACGTGTTACTAAACATTTTAGGATGGTACACAATCAATATATTACTACACGTCGGAGTATGGTACACACGCAACATGTTACTACACGTGGGAGTATGGCACATACACAACATGTTACTACAGATGGGAAGATGATACACACACAATATGTTACTACACGTCTGACGATGGTACATACACATGTTACTACACGTGGCAGGATGGTACACACGCGTTACTACACATGGGAGGATGGTATACACACATGTTACTACACGTGGCAGGATAGTGCACACACGTTACTACAAATGGGAGGATGGTATACACACATGTTACTACACGTGGGAGGATGGTACACACACAGCATGTTACTGCACGTGGGAGGATGGTACACGCACATGTTACTACACATGGGAGGATGGTACACACACAACATATTACTCTACGTGAGAGGATGGTACACACACGTTACCACACATGGAAGGATATTACACACACAGCATGTTACTGCACGTGGGAGGATGGTACACGCACATGTTACTACACATGGGAGGATGGTACACACACAACATATTACTCTACGTGGGAGGATGGTACACACACGTTACTACACGTGGGAGGATGGTACACACACAACATGTTAGTACACATCGGAGGATGGTACACACACAACATGTTACTACCTGTTGTAGGATGGTACACACACGTTACCACACATGGAAGGATGGTACACGCACAACATATTACTCCACGTGGGAGGATGGTACATACACGTTAGTATACATAGGAGGATGGTACACAAAAATGTTGCTACACGTGGGAGGATGGTACACACACAAAATATTACTACACGTGAGAGGATGGTACACACACAACTTGTTACTACACGTGGGAGGATGGTACACACAAAACTTGTTACTACACGTGGGAGGATGGTACACACCAACATTTACTACACGTGGAGGATGGTACACACACGTTAGCTACACTGGGAGGTTTGGACACAACATGTTTACGTATGACAATTCATGGGAGGATGGTACACACAACATGTTACTACACGTGGGAGGATGGTACACACAACATGTTACTACACATGGGAGGATGGTACACACAACATGTTACTACACGTTGGAGGATGGTACACACACATGTTACTACAGTGGAGGATGGTACACACACATGTTACTACACTGGGGATGGTACACCACACATTTACTACACGTGGAGGATGGTACACACAACAGTTACTACACATGGGAGGATGTACACAACAACATGTTACTACGCATGGGAGGATGGTACACACACGATGTTACTACACGTGGGAGGATGGTACACACTCAATACACATGTTACTACACGTGGGAGGATGGTACACACACATGTTACTACACGTGGGAGGATGGTACACACTCATGTTACTACACGTGGGAGGATGGTACACACACATGTTGCTACACGTGGGAGGATGGTACACACGCGTTACTACACATGGGAGGATGGTACACACACACATGTTAGTGCACATTGGAGGATGGTACACACAACGTGTTACTACACGTGGGAGGATGGTACACATACACATGTTACTACACATGGGAGGATGTTACACACAAAACATATTACTACACGTGGGAGGATGGTATACTCACACATTTTACTACACATGGAAGGATGGTACACACACAACTTGTTAAATACGCGAGAGGATGGTACACACAACATTGTACTACATGCTGGAGAATGGTACACACAACATGTTACTACATGTTGGATGATGGTACACATAACATGGGACTACATGTGGGAGGATGGTACACACGGAACATGTTACTACATGTGGGCGGATGGTTCACACACCATGTTACTATTCTTCTCAAGCCCCACATGGGAAGATGATAGACATGTAACATGTTGCAACTCCTCCCTGGCGTAATATGAGAGGTTCCCATAGATACAACATTTTATAATTCCTTCCTGGCCTCACATTACAGGCTAGTACACGCACACAACATTTTACTATCACTGCTTGTTCTCACATGTGAAGCTTGTACACACATGATATCTTACTATTCCTCGGTCGCCTCTCATGAAAGGCTGGCATACACTCTACCTGTTAGTAATCCTTCGTGGCCCCACACGGGAGTATGTCACAAACACACTTGTTACTGCTCCTTCCTGGCTGCACATGGAAGGCTGGTACACACACACATACACACGCACACACACACACACACATACACACACACAAACATCATTATACTCTTCACTGGCCTCACATCAGAGATTGGCACACACACACACACACACACACACACACACACACCCACACACACAAACATAACATATGACTACTCTTCTTTGGCTTCGCATGGAAGGCTGGCACACACACAAACACACATTATGTTGCTAATCCTCTCTGGCCTCTCATGGGAGTCTGGTACACACATTGTTACTATTCTTCCTTGGCCTCACATGGAAGGTTGGTACACACACACAGACATCATGTTACTGTTCCTCCCAGGCCTCACATGGGAGGCTTGCATTCACACAACATGTTAGTACTTCTCCCTTGCCTCATGTGGGAGTTTGGTACACACAGCATGTTCTGCTCTTGCCTCATACGTGAAGCTGGTTCACATACACAGTATATTGTTATTCCTCCTTGGCGTCACATGAAAGGTTGATACACGCACATGTTACTATTCTAAAGATGTATCGGACATCCGCATCCACTTATGCGAAACATCCACATCCATGTCTGCGTTTGTGATAAAATAAACATCCGCATATGTATACGCATTTGCGATTTGACAAAAATCCGCATCCGCAACCGTATCCTCATCACACTCAAAGAGGATGTAGTGAATATGCAAAGGAAGACTGAAAAACAAGGACTGGCATCGCTGAGCACTTCTTATCACTCCGTGATAAGGTGTTGTGGGGGAGGTCGCGTGAGTTACATGAGCCACCGCGCACTGGCTGCAGTGTCGAGGAGCTTGCCTCAGGGGTAGGTAGTGTGTCAGTCGATCACACTGCTTGATGTGAAATAATCAAGTTTACCAAGCCTTACTGACCCTCTTTTTTATGTACAATGTCGTCAAGAAACTGTCAAGTGTGGAAGCACTTCGTGGAACAGCCAAATAACTTAGCGCAGTGTCTTTTGTGCAAACAAAAAGAATATTCACGAAGGAGATGTGGAATACATCTTTGAAAAATCATTTTGAATAAACGCATCAAGAACAATTTAAAAAGTTCGAAGAAAAAAGAGAAACTAAAGACAAAAATTCCTTTGCAAAAAGTGAAGTCCGACATTAAGCAAAGAAATGTTGAAGATTTTCAGACTGGAAAGCTGTGAGATGATTTACCAATCAGTCATGCTAAGGACATAGGATTCATGAGACTAATAGCTGAAGCTTCTCCACAATACAGGCTGAAGCGGGACAGCAAGATTTCTTTCACAACTGATGTGTGGTCAGATACTTCAGCAGGTGTTTCATTGATGAGTAACTGCACATGCTATCAGTAAGGACTTTGAAGGAATGAAATTTGTATTAGGTGCTGAATCACTACAAGAACAGCACAAAGAAAAGTACATTTCTAGAAAGTCTGAGGATTTGCTGATGAAGTGGGATATTTTTAGTATTAATCCACTATGTTTTGCGTGATGCTGGAACAAATATGAAAAGACCTCTATTCCCGTCAGATGTAAATGATTTGGACTGCTGTGTATGGAATACAAGCTGTTAAAACTTAAATTATCATCACAGGATGAAATAGAAAAGATAATACAGAAATGTCGCAGCACTGCTACACATTTTAATCACTTAACGATGGCACAAGATGAACTAGAAAAGATTAGGGACAAGCTGCAAAAACCCAGCTATTTGTTGTCCATGATACACCCACAAGATGGAACAGCACCTTGTACAAGCTGAAAAGAACACAAAATAAAAGAGTCACGTCATGTTACTACATCTCCATGGCTTCACATGGGAGACTGGTACACACACACAGAACATGTTACCATTACTCCCTTGGCCTCACATGGGAGGACGGTGCGCGCCCGCGCGCACCCCCTCCCCACACACACACACACACACAGTTCGATGAATTTTAGTCACATGTCCATAACTTTTACAAACGTGTTTTTTAACTTTCTATTTCAGGCTCACTATTTATTAGTTTTAAGGACTGTTGTTAGTGGTCGTTCACAACTATGCCATAAACATGTCGCAATTTGTTCCTGGTATCCGACAGGTTTGGTAACAAAAAAAAAAAAAAATGAAAAATAACAAAACTGCCTCTGCTGTTACTCATGATGAAAGTTTTACACTTATTTCAAGTTTCGAATACTATTTTTTTTGGTGGTAAAATAATGTAAGCGTATTTGTGTAAACACTTTTTTTTTTTTATATAACTAATTGCTTCTTTCGTTTTCATAAGGTCGCGTCAATAAGATCATACATTGGCCTCATTCGCATATATTCATTTCTTTGGAATATAAAAGAATTGAAACGGCAACAGACCAATGGGTCATTTCGAGCCTGTTTGTGATAAAGATATGAAACTTTATCTGCATGATAAAAGCAGGAAGACAGATGCATCGAAGGGAATATTACCGTACAGTTTATATGTAGCTAAAGAGGCTCAGACATCATCAGTCGTGAATTTGAAGCAAAATATCTATCACGTCTGTTCTTAAACGCATCTATCTTACTACTTTCAACAACTCTAATTAGTAAATCATTCCATATATCGTCCAAATATCAATAATCCTATTGAAGATAAATACATCACGTAATTTTAAGTAAAATGTTTGCCAATGAGTATGTAAGTATAACTACGAGTGCATTTCTAAGCTAATCAGGTCAAGATAATTGAGAACCTGTAATACATCACTGTTTAACCTTACTTTTTCTAAGCTGAAAACAAGTTGAGTCGTTAAGTTGGCTTTCTCAGCGTGAATTTCTCAGTCCGTGAATCCTTTCTATTTTTTTTTTTTTTTAAGTAAGGTGATCAAAACTGAACACAATAATCAAGCTGGTGACGCACTAATGATTTGTGAAGGGTGAGGAAAAGTTTCTTGGATAATCTTGATCGATACCTTACAATGCAGCCCTTGAGGAATATGCTTCATATATATGAGAAGGAGAACCAGTCTTGAGAACGATCCTTGTGGTACAGCACTGACCGTCCTGGGGCTGGAGGACCATTATAAAGAAATTCAAACAGCAATAGACCACTAGGTCCCTTCAAGGCTGTCTGTGATGGAGGTATGAAAATCATAGACCGATGTATGAGTAGAAATATGTACATATTGAAAACAGAAAAATATGCACTTTGCATTAGCTAAGGTGGCGCAAAAAATATTAGTCGTGGATCTAAAGCAAATCATTTATAAAGTAACTGGCAAATCGTTCCATAACTTAACAATCTTGAAAAAACGTTTCGCCTTATTCGAGTGAAAACGTTCGCCCATAAATGTTTAACCATTACTACGAGAGAAATCAGACGAATCTATTCCTTTGTAAGTCGTCAGATTGAGATAATTAAAGCCTTTGATTACTTTAGATACCTGCATAAAATCCCATTAACCATCTTTTTTCTAACTAAATAGATATAAGTCGTTTAGTTGGTTCTCATAGGCTTTGTTTCTCTTTCCAGGTATCATCTTGGTAGTTCGTCTCTGTACTCTCTCCCCTCTGTCTGTCTTTCCTCAAACAGCGTGACCAAAACATAACATAACAACGCATTTAAGATGGAAATGCATGAGTCACCTGAAAAGAGTAAGAATAATTTCTATGAACTTAAATTCAATGGCCCCACCTATAAATCCAAGAATTTTGCTCGCTTTTTTAGTTGCTTCTGTGCATTGTTTACGTGGCTTTAGATTACAAGAAAGTATTATGCCCAAGTCTTCTTCCTCATTTACCTCTTGCAGTTCAGCAGAATTTTTACTATAGTTTGCTTTTTCATTTCTACTGCCGACATGTAATACTCTGCACTTGTCGATAATGAAATTCATGTGCTACCTATGAGCCCAGTCAATAAGTTTGTCTATGTCTGTTTTTAAATTTCTGTTATATATCTATTTCTAAACTTAGTATCGTTTATAAATTTCGATATCTTACAATGCAGCCCATTATCAGTATCATTAATATATATGAGAAAGAGAACCGGTCCTTTGACTGATCCTTGTGTTACACCACTTGTTACGATTAACTATTTTGCGGCTTGATCTTTACTCACTACTCTTAGTTCACGGCAGTTAACCAGTTTCCTATCCACTGAAATGCAACCCCATTTGTACCATGTGACTTTACTTTAATTAGCAGCCTTTAATGTGGAACTAATTGAATGCTTTTTGAAAACTCTAGATTGATGACATCATATGCATTATTTCCGTTACACATTTTGATATCATTCCAGAAATTAAGTAGATTTGTCAGACATTGACAATTTCGACGAATACTATTCTTAGAGTCATTCATTAAGCGGTGGTCCTCTAAATGGTTTATAGTCTTAACACGAATGATGGTTTCCATAAGTTTACCAACTACAGACAAGCTGATTGGACGATAATTTCGGGCAGTGATTCACAACTCTTTGAAAATGGTTTTTACATCAAAAAGCTTCCATTCCTCTGAAAGTTGCCCTGTAGCAAATGACTTATTGAAAAATGTTGTCAAAGGTTTGATTGTCTCACGTTTTGCTTCTAACACTGTTCTTGGATAAAATTTATCTGGGTCTGCTGTTTTATTTATATTTCATTAGTGCTGATACTATAAATTCAATGTGCAAATTTCAATGATCTTCGTATTGCTTTAGAAAGGCGAACCTGGGATGGTCTGGTCAATGAGTATAACATGAAAGTAGCTTGAAGAAGTTCACAAAAACCTTTAAAGCAGCAGAGGGAACATACGTACCAAAGCAGAGTAATTGGTGTATTTCTAAAACAACATCAAGGTGGCGGAGCGGTTCAAGTCAACTATACCATGGCAAAAATACTAAATAATCTTTTTTGCATCTTTATCACCGATCGAAAACACAATTCGAGTCCCGAATACAGTTTCAGTGATGAGAGAGGGGAACGAACGTTCTTCAACAAATTGACATAAGAGCAGGAGACGTACTTTCGACAATAAAAGAACAAAAATATATAAAATAACAGGCCCTAATAAGTTTAACCTGAAAATACTGAAAGAGGCAAATAATGAGATAGTTAAGCACTTGACTGCTCTTTTCACTAAGTCACTTGCAACAGGAAAAATTTCAGATTAAAATAAGTTTGCCATGCAACACCAATATTCAAAAAGGGAAATAAGTCACTGCTAAGAAATCATCGTCCTATTACCTTAAGGTCTGTAGTTGGAAAACTCATGGAAACCATCATTCGAGACAGAAATGTAAAACCTTTAGATTACCACCACTTTATTAACGATTCTCAGTCTGGATTTTCAAAAAACTTACAAGGTTCTGTATCAAAGATTACTAGCATAAATGGGTTTGCACTTCAGTGCATGGGAAATTGGTTAACTGACCGTAAACAAAGAATAACAGCAATTAATGTTCAAACCTCAGAATGGTTAGACGTGATAAGTGGAATGCCACAAGGATCAGTCGTAAGACCGGGTCTCTTGCTCATATATATCATTGACAATGATAAGCTGCACTGCAATATATGAAAACTCGTTGATGACACAGAGCTGTGAAATAAATCTACAAATAAACTTGAACGTCTAAAGTTTCAAACTGACAGACACACGGAAGAACTAGGTTCATAGTTGGCAAATGAATTTTGATACTGATAAGTGCAAAGTTTTACATATTGGGAGTAAAAACGAAAAAGCAAGCGGCAGTGTGAATTATGTTGAACTGCAAAATGTAAGTGAGGAAAAACACTTGTGTACAATAATCTCTGGTGACCTAAAACCAAGAAAGTAGTGCACAGAAGCATTGAAGAGAGCGATCAAAAATTCTTGGAGTCATAGGAAAAGCCTTCGACTTTTGGTCCAGGAAAACCATCCTTACTCTTTACAGTTCATTGGTTCATCCATATCTAGTTTTCTTAATGCTAGCTGAGGCAGCAAGGGCAACTGGGTCCTAATTAAGGCCATTCCCTTTACAGGAAGCCTGCCAACTATGAGAGGTATATTCACTATTTTTCAGTACATGATTCTTTTGTAAAAATGTCCGTATATTTTTATCATCACTACGGCAGACGAACGTATTTTTTGGCAGTAATGTTATCATAAGTGGTTTGTGAACAAGGCTTACTGAAAAGCTAGGAAGACATTTTATGCATCTAGTAAGAAAAATATGAAAAATGATAGGTGTAAATGGTTAGTATCGCCATATTCTCCTAACTTAGCTAATGTAAAACAAGAACTAAAAACAGTGCTTTTAATGTTGCTCTCCACTGCAATAACATTATCAGTAAGACCTTAATCTAATGTAGTGTAAATCATTTAACAATTAGAAGTATTTATGCCGTCAAATGTAAGGGACATAAAGATGCATACATTGGTAGGCCAGTAAAACTGTAATTGATAGATGCTATTGTCAGCGTCACTCAGCACTCAGGAAGGACCACAAAAATGCGACTGCACAACACTGCCATTAAAACAATCACTCTAGAGACCTTAATCACCCAGACATATTGCACCCCTCTTCTGATTATGCTGCCCATAACGTCATTAAATCTGTCTTAATTGCTAATCATAAGAACGTTGATTTGTCCCCAAGCAACTTTAAAGACCATCCTACTATCGACCAAATCATTATGAAACTATCAGCAAAAAACAAAAGAAAAAAAATATCGAACACATCTTGTTACCCGGGACGAACCTCTCCACACAACCACCTTTATGAGTCACTGACACCTGATGAAACGGATTATCTTCATGAAATATATTGTGCAACTTAGAGAAAAGTTACACGTTATACATATATCTATCTATATATATATATATATATATATATATATATATATATATATATATATATATATATATATTTATTTATTTATATTTTATTTATTATACTTTGTCGCTGTCTCCCGCGTTTGCGAGGTAGCGCAAGGAAACAGACGAAAGAAATGGCCCAACCCCCCCCATACAAATGTATATACATACGTCCACACACGCAAATATACATACCTACACAGCTTTCCATGGTTTACCCCAGACGCTTCACATGCCTTGATTCAATCCACTGACAGCACGTCAACCCCGGTATACCACATCGCTCCAATTCACTCTATTCCTTGCCCTCCTTTCACCCTCCGGCATGTTCAGGCCCCGATCACACAAAATCTTTTTCACTCCATCTTTCCACCTCCAATTTGGTCTCCCTCTTCTCCTCGTTCCCTCCACCTCCGACACATATATCCTCTTGGTCAATCTTTCCTCACTCATCCTCTCCATGTGCCCAAACCACTTCAAAACACCCTCTTCTGCTCTCTCAACCACGCTCTATTTATTTCCACACATCTCTCTTACCCTTACGTTACTCACTCGATCAAACCACCTCGCACCACACATTGTCCTCAAACATCTCATTTCCAGCACATCCATCCTCCTGCGCACAACTCTATCCATAGCCCACGCCTCGCAACCATACAACATTGTTGGAACCACTATTCCTTCAAACATACCCATTTTTGCTTTCCGAGATAATGTTCTCGACTTCCACACATTCTTCAAGGCCCCCAGAATTTTCGCCCCCTCCCCCACCCTATGATGCACTTCCGCTTCCATGGTTCCATCCGCTGCCAGATCCACTCCCAGATATCTAAAACACTTTACTTCCTCCACTTTTTCTCCATTCAAACTTACCTCCCAATTGACTTGATCCTCAACCCTACTGTACCTAATAACCTTGCTCTTATTCACATTTACTCTTAACTTTAATCTTTCACACACTTTACCAAACTCAGTCACCAGCTTCTGCAGTTTCTCACATGAATCAGCCACCAGCGCTGTATCATCAGCGAACAACAATTGACTCACTTCCCAAGCTCTCTCATCCCCAACAGACTTCATACTTGCCCCTCTTTCCAAAACTCTATATATATATATATATATATATATATATATATATATATATATATATATATTTTATCTTGTGGAGGCGAAGGTGAAGATTTGTATAGGTTTTCAGAAAGGAGTGTTTGTATTTGTATAGGTTTTCAGAAGAGTGAATGTTGGGGTGAAGAGGGTGGTGAGAGTAAGTGAGCTTGGGAAGGAGACTTGTGTGAGGAAGTACCAGGAGAGTGAGTACAGAATGGAAAAAGGTAAGAACAAAGGAGGTAAGGGGAGTGGGGGAGGAATGGGATGTATTTAGGGAAGCAATGATGGCTTGCGCAAAAGATGCTTGTGGCATGAGAAGCGTGGGAGGTGGGTTTATTAGAAAGGGTAGCGAGTGGTGGGACGAAGAAGTAAGATTATTAGTGAAAGAGAAGAGAGGCATTTGGACGATTTTGTAGGGAAAAAATGCAAACGAGTGCGAGATGTATAAAAGAAAGAAGCAGGAGGTCAAGAGAAAGGTGCAAGAGGTGAAAAAGAGGGCAAATGAGAGTTGGGGTGAGAGAGTATCATTAAATTTTAGGGATTTTAGGGGTTGTTAGGGAGGTGAATGCAAGAGTTTTAGAAAGAGGGGCAAGTATGAAGTCTGTTAGGGACGAGAGAGCTTGGGAAGTGAGTCAGTTGTTGTTCGCTGATGATACAGCGCTGGTGGTTGATTCATGTGAGAAACTGCAGAAGCTGGTGACCGAGGTTGGTAAAGTGTGTGAAAGAAGAAAGTTAAGAGTAAATGTGAATAAGAGCAAGGTTATTAGGTACAGTAGGGTTGAGGGTCAAGTCAACTGGGAGGTGAGTTTGATGGAGAAAAACTGGAGGAAGTAAAGTGTTTTAGATATCTGGGAGTGGATCTGGCAGCGGATGGAACCATGGAAGCGGAAGTGCATCATAGGGTGGGGGAGGGGGCGAAAATTCTGGGAGCCTTGAAGAATGTGTGGAAGTCGAGAACATTATCTCGGAAAGCAAAAATGGGTATGTTTGAAGGAATAGTGGTTCCAACAATGTTGTTTGGTTGCGAGGCGTGGGCTATGGATAGAGTGGTGCGCAGGAGGATGGATGTGCTGGAAATGAGATGTTTGAGGACAATGTGTGGTGTGAGGTGGTTTGATCGAGTAAGTAACGTAAGGGTAAGAGAGATGTGTGGAAATAAAAAGAGCGTGGTTGAGAGAGCAGAAGAGGGTGTTTTGAAATGGTTTGGGCACATGGAGAGAATGAGTGAGGAAAGGTTGACCAAGAGGATATATGTGTCGGAGGTGGAGGGAACGAGGAGAAGAGGGAGACCAAATTGGAGGTGGGAAGATGGAGTGAAAAAGATTTTGTGTGATCGGGGCCTGAACATGCAGGAGGGTGAAAGGAGGGCAAGGAATAGAGTGAATTGGAGCGATGTGGTATACCGGGGTTGACGTGCTGTCAGTGGATTGAATCAGGGCATGTGAAGCGTCTGGGGTAAACCATGGAAAGCTGTGTAGGTATGTATATTTGCGTGTGTGGACGTATGTATATACATGTGTATGGGGGTGGGTTGGGCCATTTCTTTCGTCTGTTTCCTTGCGCTACCTCGCAAACGCGGGAGACAGCGACAAAGCAAAAAAAAAAAAAAGAAAAGATGTTTTGGAAGGAGATAAATGAAGTTCGTAAGACAAGGGAGCAAATGGGAACTTCAGTGAAGGGGGCTAATGGGGCGGTGAAAACAAGTAGTGGTGATGTGAGAAGGAGATGGAGTGAGTATTTTCAAGGTTTGTTGAATGTGTTTGCTGATAGAGTGGCAGATATAGGGTGTTTTGGTCGAGGTGGTGTGCAAAGTGAGAGGGTTAGGGAAAATGATTTGGTAAACAGAGAAGAGGTAGTAAAAGCTTTGCGGAAGATGAAAACAGGAAAGGCAGCAGGTTTGGATGGTATTGCAGTGGAATTTATTAAAAAATGGGGTGACTATTGTTGACTGCTTGGTAAGGTTATTTATTGTATGTATGATTCATGGTGAGGTGCCTGAGGATTGGCGGAAAGCGTGCACAGTGCCATTGTACGAAGGCAAAGGGGATAAGAGTGAGTGCTCAAATTACAGAGGTATAAGTTTGTTGAGTATTCCTGGTAAATTATATGGGAGGGTATTGATTGAGAGGGTGAAGGCATGTACAGAGCATCAGATTGGGGAAGGGCAGTGTGGTTTCAGAAGTGGTAGAGGATGTGTGGATCAGGAGAATGCTTTGAAGAATATATAATACTTAGATGTAGAATAGTTAGAAAAGCAAATGGATTTGAATGTAGCATTTATGGATACTGAGAAGGCATATGATAGAGTTGATAGAGATTCTCTGTGTAAGGTATTAAGAATATATGGTGTGGGAGGCAAGTTGTTAGAAGCAGTGAAAAGTTTTTATCGAGGATGCAAGACATGTGTACGTGTAGGAAGAGAGGAAAGTGATTGGTTCTCAGTGAATGTAGGTTTGCGGTAGGGGTGTGTAATGTCTCCATGGTTGTTTAATTTGTTTATGGAAGGGGTTGTTAGGGAGGCGAATGCAAGAGTTTTGGAAAGAGGGGCAAGTATGCAGTCTGTTGTGAATGAGAGAGCATGGGAAGTGAGTCAGTTGTTCGCCGATGCTACAGCGCTGGTGGCTAATTCACGTGGAAAACTGCAGAAACTGGTGGATGAGTTGGGTAAAGTGTGTGAAAGAAAAAAATTTGAAAGTAAATGTGAATAAGAGCAAGGTTATTAGGTACAGTAGGGTTGAGGGTCAAGTAAATTGGAAGGTAAGTTTGAATGTAGAAAAAGTGGAGGAAGTAAAGTGTTTTAGATATCTGGGAGTGGATCTGGCAGCGGATGGAACCATGGAAGCGGAAGTGAATCATAGGGTGGGGCAGGGGGCGAGAATACTTGGAGCCTTGAAGAATGTTTGAAGTCGAGAACATTATCTCCGAAAGCAAAAATGGGTATGTTTGAAGGAATAGTGGTTCCAACAATGTTGTATATATATATATATATATATATATATATATATATATATATATATATATATATATATATATATATATATATATATATATATATATATATATAAATATATATATATATAAATATATATATATATATATATATATATATATATATATATATATATATATATATATATATATATATATATATAAAAAGAAGAATGTGTGGAAGTCGAGAACATGTTTGAAGGAATAGTGGTTCCAACAATGTTGTATGGTTGCGAGACGTGGGCTATGTATAGAGTTGTGCGCAGGAGGATGGATGTGCTGGAAATGAGATGTTTGAGGACAATATGTGGTGTGAGGTGGTTTGATCGAGTAAGTAACGTAAGGGTAAGAGAGATGTGTGGAAATAAAAAGAGCGTGGTTGAGAGAGCAGAAGAGGGTGTTTTGAAATGGTTCGGGCACATGGAGAGAATGAGTGAGGAAAGATTGACCAAGAGAATATATGTGTCGGAGGTGGAGGGAACGAGGAGAAGAGGGAGACCAAATTGGAGGTGGAAAGATGGAGTGAAAAAGATTTTGTGTGATCGGGGCCTGAACATGCAGGAGGGTGAAAGGAAGGCAAGGAATAGAGTGAATATGAGCGATGTGGTATAACTGGGTTGACGTGCTGTCAGTGGATTGAATCAAGGCATGTGAAGCGTCTGGGGTAAACCATGGAAAGCTGTGTAGGTATGTATATTTGCGTGTGTGGACGTATGTATATACATGTGTATGGGGGTGGGTTGGGCCATTTCTTTCGTCTGTTTCCTTGCGCTACCTCGCAAACGCGGGAGACAGCGGCAAAAAAAAAAGAAAAAAAAAAAATATATATATATATATATATATATATATATATATATATATATATATATATATATATATATATATATATATATTCTTTTTATTCTCCCTAAAAATTAATGATACTGTCTCACCCCAACTCTAATTTGCCCTCTTTTTTCACCTCTTGCACCTTTCTCTTGACCTCCTATCTCTTTCTTTTATACATCTCCCACTCGATTGCATTTCTTCCCTGCAAAAATCGTCCAAATGCCTCTCTTCTCTTTCACTAATAATCTTACTTCTTCTCTTTCACTAATAATCTTACTTCTTCATCCCACCACTCACTACCCTTTCTAATCAACCCTCCTCCCACGCTTCTCATGCCATAAGCATCTTTTGCACAATCCATCACTGATTCCCTAAATACATCCCATTCCTCCCCCACTCCCCTTACTTCCATTGTTCTCACCTTTTTTCATTCTGTACTCAGTCTCTCCTGGTACTTCCTCACACAAGTCTCCTTCCCAAGCTCACTTACTCTCATCACCCTCTTCACCCCAACATTCACTCTTCTTTTCTGAAAACCCATACAAATCTTCACCTTAGCCTCCACAAGATAATGATCAGACATCCCTCCAGTTGCACCTCTCAGCACATTAACATCCAGAAGTCTCTCTTTCGCGCGCCTGTCAATTAACACGTAATCCAATAACGCTCTCTGGCCATCTCTCCTACTTACATACGTATACTTATGTATATCTCGCATTTTAAACCAGGTATTCCCAATCACCAGTCCTTTTTCAGCACATAAATCTACAAGCTCTTCATTTCCATTTACAACACTGAACACCCCATGTATACCAATTATTCCCTCAACTGCCACATTACTCACCTTTGCATTCAAATCACCCATCACTATAACCCGGTCTCGTTCATCAAAACCACTAACACACTCATTCAGCTGCTCCCAAAACACTTGCCTCTCATGATCTTTTTTCTCATGCCCAGGTGCATATGCACCAATAATCACCCATCTCTCTCCAACTTTCAGTTTTACCTATATTAATCGAGAATTTACTTTCTTACATTCTATCACATACTCCCACAACTCCTGTTTCAGGAGTACTGCTACTCCTTCCCTTGCTCTTGTCCTCTCACTAACCCCTGACTTTACTCCCAAGACATTCCCAAACCACTCTTCCCCTTTACCCTTGAGCTTCGTTTCACTCAGCCAAAACATCCAGGTTCCTTTCCTCAAACATACTACCTATCTCTCCTTTTTTCACATCTTGGTTATATCCACACACATTTAGACACCACAATCTGAGTTTACGAGGAGGATGAGCACTCCCCGCGTGACTCCTCCTGTTTCCCATTTTTTAGAAAGTTAAAATTACCAGGAGGGGAGGATTTCTGGCCCCCCGCTCCCGTCCCCTCTAGTCGCCTTCTACGACACGTGAGGAATGCGTGGGAAGTATTCTTTCACCCCTATCCCCAGGGATAATATATATATATATATATATATATATACACATACATACACATATACACATACATATATATATATATATATATATATATATATATATATATGAAAAATGTAAGAAATAATTTAGAAAACAAACTTCTAGCTTGAAATGAAATGAAAAATGAATGTCACATAATGGTTCAACCTCTGGCTATGGAAAAGGGAAATGTATAATCTATTTACACAAACGTCAATAGTAGTTTTCATCAATTTAACCACTATCATACTGCCTGGTCCACTTCTCTTATGAAACTGGAATATTGGCTTATGATGTTTCTCAATTGTCTTCATTACACAAAGTAAAACCATATCTAGGATACATGAAGGTAGGTAGTTGGTCATCCGCCATAATAAAGCCTTGACAGACCAAAAATTTATCTGGACCTCAATTTTCCAGTACATTTATGAAAAACACCTTTTTGCTTTCCATCTCTATCACTTTGAAAAAAAAAACTCCCTTTGTTCACATTTCAATGTTCACATTTCAATGAAAGAATAAGCTTCAATGTCTAAGCTACATTTTTTTTCCATAAACATTTTCTATAAACATTTACTTCCCCTTTAAAAAAGTTCTGGGAAGTCTGTCTCGATACACTGCGGGTCACTCCACCACCTGGCGAGGTTTGTGTTGCAATGGTTCTTAATTCACAAAAGTAGTAGCATCACTGGTGGGCGGAAGAACATTCTTGTAACCAAAGCGAGGATCACAGTCCGTGCTGTTGTAGCCATTCCATTCGACAGCGATCACCCTTACGTCCGGCAGCTTGAAGCATTTCCTGAACTCGCTCTGTCCTTTTATGTGGATTAGCGACAGTGATGCATCTGTCTCAGGGTCCCACAGACGAAGCACAGATGTCGTGTCGTCCACTGAGAGGCTCAGCCTTCTTCCATGCCCTCTCCGACATACCAATGTACAAAGGCCCTCTTAGAGTACATCAAATCAAACTTTTTGTCCAGTCGTTTCCAAGCATCCTTGATAGCAGTAGTATTAGAGAGAACACAGACTGCACGCTCCACCTTAGCCAGGTCACCTCCTGGTACCACAGTGGGTGACTGATAGTTGATTCCCACCTTAAATCATGTATCCCCTGCTGCAGTACAGGGTAACCCAGAGGAGTGAGAGCGATGGGGGTGGGGTGCAAATCCTCTCCTGTATCATCATATTACTCAGTCGTCTACTCCTGGCGCTGTCTCGCTCACAAGGGAAACTGTCTCATGGGTTGCCTGATGGTCATATAAAACACGAAAGCTGTTCAACTTCCTCTCTTCCCGGACCTTCGTCCAGTCTTCAGATTCTAATATAAAGGCAACAGGTCTGGCCGGGAGCACGGTCCGGCGCACGCCTCCTGTGGGGACACTGCCACATCGTGACGAACATCTCTTCCCACAGTGAGCGGGAGGCTGCCGGGGACGCAAGCGGAGTACACGACGGGGGAGCTGGTTCCCGCTACCTCCTACGAAGTTAGCCTCACTGCCGCTAACTCTGCCGGTGACACCACTGCCACTTACTCCTACACTACTCTCGGAAGGAGGTAAATAAAGTGAATAAGACAAGGGAGCAAATGGGAACTTCAGTGAAGGGCGCAACTGGGGAGGTGATAAGTAGTGGTGATGTGAGAAGGAGATGGAGTGAGTACTTTGAAGGTTTGTTGAATGTGTTTGATGATAGAGTGGCAGATATAGGGTGTTTTGGTCGAGGTGGTGTGCAAAGTGAGAGGGTTAGGGAAAATGATTTGGTAAACAGAGAAGAGGTAGTAAAATCTTTGCGGAAGATGAAAGCCGGCGAGGCAGCAGGTTTGGATGGTATTGCAGTGGAATTTATTAAAAAGGGGGTGACTGTATTGTTGACTGGTTGGTAAGGTTATTTAATGTATGTATGACTCATGGTGAGGTGCCTGAGGATAGGCGGAATGCGTGCATAGTGCCATTGTACAAAGGCAAAGGGGATAAGAGTGAGTGCTCAAATTACAGAGGTATAAGTTTGTTGAGTATTCCTGGTAAATTATATGGGAGGGTATTGATTGAGAGGGTGAAGGCATGTACAGAGCATCAGATTGGGGAAGAGCAGTGTGGTTTCAGAAGTGGTAGAGGATGTGTGGATCAGGTGTTTGCTTTGAAGAATGTATGTGAGAAATACTTAGAAAAGCAAATGGATTTGTATGTAGCATTTATGGATTTGGAGAAGGCATATGATAAGAGTTGATAGAGATGCTCTGTGGAAGGTATTAAGAATATATGGTGTGGGAGGCAAGTTGTTAGAAGCAGTGAAAAGTTTTTATCGAGGATGTAAGGCACGTGTACGAAGAGAGGAAAGTGATTGGTTCTCAGTGAATGTAGGTTTGCGGCAGGGGTGTGTGATGTCTCCATGGTTGCTTAATTTGTTTATGGACGGGGTTGTTAGGGAGGTGAATGCAAGAGTTTTGGAAAGAGGGGCAAGTATGAAGTCTGTTGTGGATGAGAGAGCTTGGGAAGCGAGTCAGTTGTTGTTCGCTGATGACACAGCGCTGGTGGCCGATTCATGTGAGAAACTGCAGAAGCTGGTGGCTGATTCATGTGAGAAACTGCAGAAGCTGGTGGCTGAGTTTGGTAAAGTGTGTGAAAGAAGAAAGTTAAGAGTAAATGTGAATAAGAGCAAGGTTATTAGGTACAGTAGGGTTGCGGGTCAAGTCAATTGGGAGGTAAGTTTGAATGGAGAAAAACTGGAGGAAGTAAAGTGTTTTAGATATCTGGGAGTGGATGGAACCATGGAAGCGGAAGTGAATCATAGGGTGGGGGAGGGGGCGAAAATCCTGGGAGCCTTGAAGAATGTGTGGCAGTCGAGAACATTATCTCGAAAAGCAAAAATGGGTATGTTTGAAGGAATAGTGGTTCCAACAATGTTGTATGGTTGCGAGGCGTGGGCTATGGATAGAGTTGTGCGCAGGAGGGTGGATGTGCTGGAAATGAGATGTTTGAGGACAATGTGTGGTGTGAGGTGGTTTGATCGAGTAAGTAATGTAAGGGTAGGAGAGATGTGTGGAAATAA
This sequence comes from Panulirus ornatus, assembly GCF_036320965.1. NCBI lineage: Eukaryota > Metazoa > Arthropoda > Malacostraca > Decapoda > Palinuridae > Panulirus > Panulirus ornatus. Next base: position 24,370,379 of record NC_092261.1, read on the forward strand.
AAAGAGCGTGGTTGAGAGAGCAGAAGAGGGTGTTTTGAAATTTTTTGGGCACATGGAGAGAATGAGTGAGGAAAGATTGACCAAGAGGATATATGTGTCGGAGGTGGAGGGAACGAGGAGAAGTGGTATACAAAATTGGAGGTGGAAAGATGGAGTGAAAAAGATTTTGTGTGATCGGGGCCTGAACATGCAGGAGGGTGAAAGGCGGGCAAGGAATAGAGTGAATTGGATCGATATGGTATACCGGGGTTGACGTGCTGTCAGTGGATTGAATCAGGGCATGTGAAGCGTCTGGGGTAAACCATGGAAAGTTGTGTGGGGCCCGGATGTGGAAAGGGAGCTGTGGTTTCGGGCATTATTGCATGCCAGCTAAAGACAGTGTGAACAAATGGGGCCTTTGTTGTCTATTCCTAGTGCTACCTCGCACACATGAGGGGGGAGGGGGATGGTATTCCATGTGTGGCGAGGTGGCGATGGGAATAAATAAAGGCAGACAGTGTGAAATGTGTGCATGGGTATGTATGTATGTGTGTGTGTGTATATATATGTGTACATTGAGATGTATGGGTATGTATATTTGCGTGTGTGGACGTGTATGTATATACATTGTGTATGGGGGTGATTTGGGCCATTTCTTTCGTCTGTTTCCTTGCGCTACCTCGCAAATGCGGGAGACAGCGACAAAGCAAAATAAAATAAATAAAATAAATATATGTTGGAAAGGATCACAATTTTGCGCGTGATCAAGTTATGAGTCCACGGGGAAAATGAAACACGAAAAGTTCCCAAGTGCACTTTCGTGTAATAATCAAATCATCAGGGGAGACAAGAAAGAAATATAACAGTCAGTCGATATACATAGATGAGACGAAGCTAGGACGCCATTTGGTAAACATGCGATTGTCCAAAACATACAACGAGCGTTCATAAACTTATCATTTTACAAATCTTAACAATAAAGTTATCTAATTTGTATAGACCTTCACTAATATTCAGATTATGATTCTTTGTGTATATAATAGAAGATTCAATGATACTTCTCTTGGTAATAGAGTTAGAGTTAATGACTGAGATGGCGTTACTCCAGTCAATATAATGATCATAGTTTTTTACCTGATTAAACAAGGCATTTGATTCTTGTCCCGTTCTTATATATTTATGTTGCTTAAGTCTAACAGAAAGATTCTTACCAGTCTAACCAATATAAAATTTATCAGTTTCCACAAGGCACTTTATAGATGCAACCAAGAGAATTTTCTGGTGAATTCCTGATTAAGATATTCTTTATAGTATTATTGTTGCTAAAGGCAACATTTACATTAAAGGATTTATGCAACATGGGAAGCAAAGTGAAATTATTATTAAAAGGGAGAACTAAAAGACTCTTGGTGTCAATGGGAGGTTTGGGCTCAACTCTATAAAATGATTTCTTTGCTAACTTAAGGGATTTATCAATGAAAGATCTAGGGTACTTTAATCATGTTAAAAACTATGATCATTGTATTGACTGGAGTAACGCCATCTCAGTTATTAACTAACTATTACCAAGAGAAATATCATTGAATCTTCTATTATTAAATACACAAGTCCCATAGGAGGAGAAACCGGTGAAAATAACTCTCGAGGTGGGGCAACACATGGGGCTATCAAACAGCTCGAGTCTCGTGATGTACTGAGTTTAATAACAGCGGTGAACCCAAACATCTGTTTCGCCTGCCGACGTGGCAAACCCGCAGGCAACAATGACGTGTGAGGCACAGCTTATTTGTGCACCGACCTATGAACAAACATAATTTATACCCAAATTAATGTAAATTCATATATAATAAATCAAATATCAACACCCTTTAAAGTCTCAATACAAATAATCTTGGTAATCCCATTTTCCCCTCACAAACCGAGTGAACCAAGTTCAAACGCCTGGCGTCAACATCATTCAAGCCCCTGGCGTTAATATCTCCACACCATTGAAGTACTTTTAATAACTCCTATTCTTACTCTCAACATGATCATATGGCATCAGGATGTATAAATACAAATGTCTCACTAAGAGACAACTCAACCCTCACCCTGGGAAGCAAATGATACAATAAAACAATAAACAATACCCAAAGGGACTATACCGATCATCAACCTAAATCTACAATTCATCTCAAATCCTCCAATCTCTCATATTCAGCCTCTGAGGAGGCTTTACAGTTCGTCCTGTTCTAGACGACGGTGTCATGGAGTGAGCCTCATCAGAGGCTTGAGCATATGCTGGGAAGGCATCTGTTGGTGGTAAGGGGCTATGAGCTCATCTGTTGTAGCATCCTCCCCTGCAGATGAAAGCTCCAAGTTATGCAGTTTTTGCACTAGCCTACTAATTACTCAATTTGCAGTATTAACTTTGACACTACGAATTATTCCATCCTTTCCAGGGAATAGCTCAACCATCACTCCAAGGGGCCATTGCAAACGAGGAGAATTATCTTTCCGAACCAGCACAACAGATCCCTTCTCCAGTTTACATCTGGGTATGAAACCTGTAATGATAGGGGGTAAATTCAATAAATAGTCAGACACCCACACATTCCAAAACTTATCAAGTTGTTGATGTCTCAGGCTTTGTCGCTCACATAGGTCCTTATGTGACATTTCAGGAACCTGGCAATCACCTTTAAGCTCTCTATGAAATCCAGCAGTGCGCCCAATTAAAAAATGAGAAGGTGTTAAAGGGCTTTCAGAATTAGGATCATCTGTGGCAAAAGTTAAGGGTCTGGAATTTACACATGCCTCAATTTCATGTTAGGTAACTCTAGCTCATCTTGTTAAACAGTTTATACCAAGAGTCTTTCTCAGAGCTAATTTAACAGATCGGACTAATCTTTCCCACCAACCTCCCCACCATGGAGCATGGGGTACAACAAACTTCCACTGGGGAGCAAGGGTGCCAAAGAACTGATGCATTTGTTTAGACATACTAATAAAAGTCTTGGCATTGTCAGAGTAAATAACTGATGGAAGGCCTCTTCTGGCAGAAAACCTACGAAAGGCAAGTAAGCAATCATCATAAGACAGAGTTAGTCAACTCTATGTGTACTGCACGGACAACTCCACAAGTGAATAACAAAATGTACAGCTTCTTGCATGGAAAATGAACACAAAACAGTGGTCCAGCATAATCTACACCTGTCACAGTGAAAGGAGGAGCAGAGTTAATTCTTAGTCCTGGGAGAGGAGCTACAGGCTGACGGCAAGCTTGTGAGTGATGTCTTCGACAAATCATACACTCTACAGACTACCCTAGCAAGTTTTCTTAATCCGACAATTAAGTAACAAGATCTTAATGTTGAAATTAAAGTGGAAACACCAACGTGTTTCAGAAATACATGTTGGAAAATAACTAACAGCTTGTCAATGTGACCTGCTGGAATAATCATAGGATACTTGCAATCATAACTTAATTCAGCCTGGTCTAGCCGACTCTTGCTTCTCAAAAGACCATTTTCATCCATAAAAGGATTGAATTTCCGTATGTCAGAACTCTTAGGGAGTGCCTTTCCAAGCATTAAGGCATTGATCTCTTGGCTGTACCTTTCTCTCTGAACACAAATTATTAACTGTCTTAGCTTGATCTAACTCTGTATAAGACAAGGGCCCTAAACATTTAACAGCATGAGGTTTACAATTGTTCACAAACCTTATTACCCAAGCTACACACTTAATAGCTTTTGTAAAATGACCCCAGTGGGTGTAGTCAATCCTTACTGATGGATGCTCGGACACTAAGCATGTCACTGTGCTGTCAGGGAATACCTCCTCTACAATGGGCAGTGCTGCTGGTACCTCATCCTGTTGCATGGGAGTAAAGTGTTCAGAGAGCCAAGCAGGACCATTCAGCCACGAGGTACAGTCTTCAGCAAAGGCACCTCTGGAAATAAGGTCTGCTGGATTATCTTTACCAGGAATATGCTTCCACTGAACTGGAGGGATTAAACTCTGAATCTCAGTTACTCTGTTCGCTACAAAAGTCTTCCATCTATTAGGGTCTCCCTTTATCCATGACAATGCTACTTTAGAATCAGTCCAACAGTACATTTGTACATCAATTAAGTGTAGGGAAGTCTTCACAAATACAGATAGCCGAGCACACAGAAGAGCACCCATTAATTCCAACCTCGGCACCGACAATTTCTTGATAGTTCTAGCCAAAAGAAGGGCAGCACCTAAGATAACCTTAAATGACCCGTCATTATCAGGAACTCTCAAGTATACACAGGCACCATACCCCTTCTCGGAAGCAACTCCAAAGGCATGCAGTTCTACATTTTGTAGCTTGTTCCATACAAGTTCTGGAAAGTAACAACGATTAACTTGCCATGTGTTAAGAACTTTTATATTTTGAACCCACTTCTGAAACCGGTGTTGCAATTCTGTAGACAAGATCTTAACCCAGGAAAGTCCAAGTCTCCAAATATCTTGGAACATAATTTTTGCCATCATGATTACTGGGCATAGAAGGCCAAGAGGATCAAATAATTTACTGATGACACCGAGAACTGCTCTCTTTGTGGATGCTACCTCAAGACCCTTCAATTCTAAACAATCAAATGAAAAACTATCTAGTCAAACACCACTGTAAACCAAGAATCTTTGTCTCTGCATGCTTGCTGGGCTCTAAGTAGTCATTAAATCTGTCTTTTAAGGTACTGCAGTTCGAGCTCCACTTTGAAAGTGTCATACTGGCCTTGGATAGAACTGACCGTGCCTCATCAAACTTAGCAAAGGCTTCCTCTGCACTGTCAGCTACTGACAACCACTCATCCACATATAGGTTATCATTTTGCTCTGCAATAACTTCAGAATCAGGAAAGCTTTTAAGATGATGTTTAATAGTAGCGTTCAACAGAAATGGACTACTTTTATTGCCAAATGGAACTCTAGTAAATCTCATTATCCGAATGTTACCATTATAGTTCCAAAGAAATCTATGCACGTCCCTGTCTTCTTTCCTTACATTAATCTGGAGGAAAGCTTTAGTGATATCACCAGTTAAGGCAACCTTCCACCTTCTGAACCTCATAAGTACCTCTACCAAGTGTGGGTTAAGAGGGGGACCCACCTCAAGACAGTGATTTAATGAGACTCCATTATAGCTCACAGCAGATGTGTCAAAGACTGGTCTTACTCTACTTGTGGTGCTGACTTCCCTGACGACAGGATGATGAAGGTAGAATGTGGGGTATGGGCTGTTCATCTCACCCTCAGGTACCTCTTCAATGATGCCTTCCCGTTCGTGACCCTCAAATACGGCATCATACTCCTCCCGAAGTTTAGGATTGGATTTAGATTTATGCATCAAACAACCTTTTTCTTGCAAGCCTTTCATTATTTTGGAGGCTACACTTATGCTCTGATATCCAGGGAAGAGCAACCTCATATCTATCATCCTTAAACTTTACTGTCTCTGAAAAGGATTTTAACACAGGATGGCTGCTAACATCAGGATATACTTCCTTGTTACAAATTCCCACTGACTAAATCCCAAAACTTAAGTAACTCATTCTCATTGAAATTGTTAATGCATAACATCTGGGACAACTTAACATTTCCCTTGGATGCCGAAGCACAAATACCAGACAGGATCCAACCAAACAGTCTCTTGAGTCACTAGTCCCTCAACCTGCAAATTCTTGTTGGGGATTACAAATTTCCAATAGGCATCAAGTCCTATCAAAATGTCAACATTTACCATCCTGTCCCGCTCATACTCATCTGCTAACTGCACAGACTTAAAGAGCAGTAGGGTTTCAGCTGGAACACAAGGACGTAATAATGGAGCACATATTGTGGGCACTTCAGCTGCAAGTAAACACTGCATTATTAACATCCACCAAATTCGAGTCATGAATATTACACTGGGTAGATCTAGAACTCTTACTTCCCCCAAAGGCAGAATAGGACATCTGTTCAGAAGATACCCATGTAGGCCTAGCCTTCCTTACAAATTCACTCGACACATAGAACCGATCTGCCCCAGAGTCGAACAACAAGGTAGCTTCACTGTTCTTGCCATGCCTTCCATACACTAACTTTTGCTGTCGGCAAGACACAACACCTTTGTTTGAAATGTGAAGAATGAGAAAAACCAACTAGATCACCAGGCATAACATTGGTATCTCCTGTTTCACCTTCACTCTCCTTGGCCGGCTGACTAACAGCCCTGCCCTTATGTGAAACATTATCCTTTGAGCAGAGAAGGACATTATGGTTGCCTTTACACTTAGATCACTTTGCCTTGCAACCTCTAGCTACGTGCCCCCCTTTTAAGCACTTGAGACACAGCTCAGCAGAACGAATATTTTCCAGTCGTTCTGCATGTGGAAGTTTGATAACTTTAAAGCACTTTTCACTGGAATGGGACTTTTTACAAAATTCACACCCACCTGAATATGTCTCAGACTGAAGAGCAAATGCAGAACTAGGAGACTTCTTCCTTCTCTCAGACTCCCTCACACTGCGGCCGTCTGTCCCTGCAGTAGTAGTCACGTCCTTAAAGGAGTCTGAGCGTTCACGGCGCTCAATCTCCTTCCTAAGAAAATCCAGCAGCCATGCGAGATCCCTTTCGTGGCCCGATCCTTCCCTCAACCACTCCAAACGGATGTCGTTCGGCAGACGAGACAAAATCACTGGGGTGAGGAAGAGGCCAAACTCACTGCCACTTACCCCCAGTGCCCCCAAACTCCTGATGTGGATCAGAAGGTCATCCTGCAGCTTCCTCAACGCGGACACAAGTCGCAGATCCTTGAGGCTTGAACGGTAGACTCAACCCAAGAAGAACTTGAATGTGGGCGAAGATAATCCTCTCTGGCTTCCCATACCGCTCCTTCAACAGATTACAGGCCACAGCATAATTAACTGCAGTAAGTGACAGGCCTTGGATGACAGACTTTGCCTCACCTTCCAATAAGGCCTGCAGATAGGTTAACTTGCTGATGGCTGGTAGAGTCATCTACCATGGCCACGAACAAATCCCAGAATGACTGCCACTGGGTTAGTTCACTAAACTTCGGCAAGTCGAGCCGTGGAAGGTTCACACTGGCCCCAGTAGACACTGCGCTTGCAGACTTATCTTCACTACTTCCCGACCCTTCATGGACGGCAGTCTTGTCCAGTTTCGCCAACAGTTCGCCAGCCTGCACCCGAACAGCCCTAACACCACTGCGAAAACTATCTGCTTTGTCCAGGTCTGCTTCCAACAACTCAGGGTCACTTATTGTCAGTTCATATTCCCCTTGAACTCGGTGCAAGGTGTCTAGACGCTTATCTAAATCCGCTATAGCGTCTTCCAGCTGCACCCTGGACACAGTTGGCAGTTCAAGCAAAGTCCGCAAAGCCTTGGAGGCTCTCGCACACCACCCTCGAGCAGCCGCCCGTCCTCTTTCAAGTTGCTCCTCCTCCGCCATCACGAGTAATCACCACAGCTTGCTGCACGTATACAGAAGTTCAGTTCGCTTGAGCACGTAAAGGCTGCTCCCGGGTCTGGGCACCACTTGTTCTTCCCACACAAGTCCCATAGGAGGAGAAACCGGTGAAAATAACTCGCGAGGTGGAGCAACACATGGGGGCTATCAAACAGCTCGAGTCTCGTGGGGTACTGAGTTTAATAACAGTGGTGAACCCAAACATCTGTTTCGCCTGCCGACGTGGCAAACCCGCAGGCAACAATGACGTGTCAGGCACAGCTTATTTGTGCACCGACCTATGAACAAACATATAATTTATACCCAAATGAATGTAAATTCATATCTGATAATAAATCAAATGTCAACACCCTTTAAGGTCTTAATACAAATAATCTTGGTAATCCCATTTTCCCTCACAAACCGAGTGAACCAAGTTCAAACCCCTGGCGTCAACATTCAAACCCGTGGCGCCAACAATTAACTCTAACTCTATTACCAAGAGAAATATCACTAAATCTTCTATTATTAAATACACAAACAATTATAATCTTAATATTAGTGATGGTCTATGCAAATTAGATAACTTTATTGTTGATAAGATTTGTAAAATGATAAGTTTATGAACGCTCGTTGTATGATTTGGACAATCACAGTTTTACCAAATGGCGTCCTAGCTTCGTCTCTTCGATGTATATCAACAGACTGTTATATTTCTTTCTTGTGTCTCCCCTGATGATGTGATTATTACACGAAAGTGCACTTGGGATCTTTACGTGTTTCATTTTCCCCGTGGACTCATAGGAATATATATATATATATATATATATATATATATATATATATTGTCCCTGGGGATAGGGGAGAAAGAATGCTTCCCACGTATTCCCTGCGTGTCGTAGAAGGCGACTAAAAGGGGAGGGAGCGGGGGGCTGGAAATCCTCCCCCTCTTGATTTTTTTTTTTAATTTTCCAGAAGAAGGAACAGAGAAGGGGGCCTGGTGAGGATATTCCCTCAGAGGCCCAGTCCTCTGTTCTTAACGCTACCTTGCTAATCCGGGAAATGGCGAATAGTTTGAAAAAAGAAAGATATATATATATATATATATATATATATATATGTATACATATATATATATATATATATATATATATATATATATATATATATATATACATTATATATATATACATATATATATATATATATATATGTATATATATATATATATATATATATATATATATATATATATATATATATATATATATATATATATATATATATATATATATATATATATATATATATATATATATATATATATATATACATATATATATATATATGTATATATATATATAATGTATATATATATATATATATATATATATATATATATATATATATATATATATATATATATATATATATATATATATATATATATATATTTTTCTATGAGTCCACGGGGAAAATGAAACACGAAGAGTTCCCAAGTGCACTTTCGTGTAATAATCACATCATCAGGGGAGACACAAGAGAGAAATATAACAGTCAGTTGATATACATCGAAGAGACGAAGCTAGGACGCCATTTGGTAAACATGTGATTGTCCAAAACATACAACGAGCGTTCATAAACTTATCATTTTACAAATCTTATCAACAATAAAGTTATCTAATTTGTATAGACCATCACTCATATTAAGATTATAAGTCTTTGTGTATTTAATAATAGAAGATTCAATGATATTTCTCTTGGTAACAGAGTTGGAGTTAATAACTGAGATGGCGTTACTCCAGTTAATACAATGATCATAGATTTTAACATGATTAAACAAGGCATTTGATTCTTGTCCCGTTCTTATACTATATTTATGTTGCTTAAGTCTAACAGAAAGATCCTTACCAGTCTGACCAACATAGAATTTGTCACAGTTTCCACAAGGGACTTTATAGATGCAACCAAGAGAATTTTCTGGTGAATTCCTGATTAAGATATTCTTTATAGTATCATTATTGCTAAAGGCAACATTTACATTAAAGGATTTAAGCAGCATGGGAAGCAAAGTGAAATTATTATTAAAAGGGAGAACTAAAAGATTCTTGGTGTCAATGGTAGGTTTGGGCTCAACTCTATAAAATTATTTCTTTGCTAACTTAAGGGATTTATCAATGAAAGTTCTAGGGTACTTTAACTTAGATCCAATAGAATATATCTTCTCAAACTCATCATCAATAAACTCTGGACTGCAAATACGTAATGCCCTAAGGAACATAGATTGAAATGATGATGATTTAACTCTGTCATGTTGAGACGAGTAATAATGGATATATGAGCATACATTGGTGGGTTTTCTGTATATGCTAAACTTAAACTTGTTTCCTTGTCTATGGATCATGCAATCTAAAAATGGTAACATACCATTATTTTAATTTTCTACAGTAAATTTAATGGAAGGTACTAAATTGTTAAGTAAGGGGAGAAATATTTGTAAATTATCATTTGTTGGCCAAACACAAAGAACACCATCCACATACCTAAACCAAATTGCATTAGAAGGTAAGATATCCTTTAGTAATTTTGTTTCAAAAACTTCCATATAAAGATTACTTAGTACAAGTGAAAGAGGGTTACCCATTGCTATACCAAATTTTTGAGCATAATAATCTCCATTAAATTGAAATACAGTCTTTTATACAAAATTTTATCAGTTCAATGAAATTAGACATTGAAACAGGTAAATGAATATCATCCAATACATCAAATAAATATTCTAAAAGGTAATCAACTGGAACTTTGGGGAAGAGTGAGGAAACATCAAAGCTAACTAGTTTGAAATCAAAATTAACATTGATATTGTTTAGCTTGTTGACTAAATCTACATTGTTCATGATATTAGAATTTGATACCTTACCCACTAAAGGACTTAATAAAGAGACTAACCATTTTGACAGTTTATATGTGATGGAGCCTACTGAACTCACTATAGGTCTTGCTGGAAAATTCTGTTTATGTGTTTTGATAAGTCCATACATATATGGCAATGAAGGGGACAAAGATGACAAACTTTTGATAAGAAAAATGTTACCTTTCAACAACAACTTCATTTCTTTATTGAAGTGAGAATTAACTGCTTCTAAGGGATTTTTACTAAGTTTAGAATATGTTGTGTAATCATTTAGAAGATCATTCATTTTAGATAAATAGTTACTTTTGTCTAAAATCACAACAGTGTTAGCCTTATCTGCTTTAGCAATATGTATATCCTTATCTTTTTTTAAGGTATTGATAGCTCTTATGAATCTTTTAGGGCAATCATTTTATAGAGTTGAGCCCAAACCTACCATTGACACCAAGAATCTTTTAGTTCTCCCTTTTAATAATAATTTCACTTTGCTTCCCATGCTGTAAGCTTAAATCCTTTAATGTAAATGTTGCCTTTAGCAACAATAATACTATAAAGAATATCTTAATCAGGAATTCACCAGAAAATTCTCTTGGTTGCATCTATAAAGTCCCTTGTGGAAACTGATAAATTTTATGTTGGTCAAACTGGTAAGGATTTTCTGTTAGACTTAAGCAATATAAGTATAGTATAATAACGGGACAAGAATCAAATGCCTTGTTTAATCATGCTAAAAACTATGATCATTGTATTGACTGGAGTAACGCCATCTCAGTCATTAACTCTAACTCTATTACCAAGAGAAATATCATTGAATTTTCTATTGTTAAATACACAAAGAATTATAATCTTAATATGAATGATGGTCTATACAAATTAGATAACTTTATTGTTAAGATTTGTAAAATGATAAGTTTACGAACGCTCGTTGTATGTTTTGGACAATCACATGTTTACCAAATGGCGTCCTAGCTTCGTCTCTTCGATGTATATCAACTGACTGTTATATTTCTCTCTTGTGTCTCCCCTGATGATGTGATTATTACACAAAAGTGCACTTGGGAACTTTTCGTGTTTCATTTTCCCCGTGGACTCATAGGAATATCTTGATCACGCGCAAAATTGTGATCCTTTCCTATATATATATATATATATATATATATATATATATGTATATATATATATATATATATATATATATATATATATATATATATATATATATATATATATATATATATATTTTTTTTTTTTTTTATACTATTCGCTATTTCCCGCGATAGCGAGGTAGCGTTAAGAACAGAGGACTGGGCCTTTGAGGGAATATCCTCACCTGGACCTCTTCTCTGTTCCTTCTTTTGGAAAATTAAAAAAAAAAAAAAAAAAAAAAAAAAAAAACGAGAGGGGAGGATTTCCAGCCCCCCGCTCCCTTCCCTTTTAGTCGCCTTCTACGACACGCAGGGAATACGTGGGAAGTATTCTTTCTCCCCTATCCCCAGGGAATATATATATATATATATATATATATATATATATATATATATATATGAAGGCATGTACAGAGAATCAGATTGGGGAAGAGCAGTGTGGTTTCAGAAGTGGTAGAGGATGTGTGGATCAGGTGTTTGCTTTGAAGAATGTATGTGAGAAATACTTAGAAAAGCAAATGGATTTGTATGTAGCATTTATGGATCTGGAGAAGGCATATGATAGAGTTGATAGAGATGCTCTGTGGAAGGTATTAAGAATATATGGTGTGGGAGGCAAGTTGTTAGAAGCAGTGAAAAGTTTTTATCGAGGATGTAAGGCATGTGTACGTGTAGGAAGAGAGGAAAGTGATTGGTTCTCAGTGAATGTAGGTTTGCGGCAGGGGTGTGTGATGTCTCCATGGTTGTTTAATTTGTTTATGGATGGGGTTGTTAGGGAGGTGAATGCAATAGTTTTGGAAAGAGGGGCAAGTATGAAGTCTGTTGGGGATGAGAGAGCTTGGGAAGCGAGTCAGTTGTTGTTCGCTGATGATACAGCGCTGGTGGCTGATTCATGTGAGAAACTGCAGAAGCTGGTGACTGAGTTTGGTAAAGTGTGTGAAAGAAGAAAGTTAAGAGTAAATGTGAATAAGAGCAAGGTTATTAGGTACAGTAGGGTTGAGGGTCAAGTCAATTGGGAGGTGAGTTTGAATGGAGAAAAACTGGAGGAAGTGAAGTGTTTTAGATATCTGGGAGTGGATCTGGCAGCGGATGGAACCATGGAAGCGGAAGTGGATCATAGGGTGGGGGAGGGGGCGAAAATTCTGGGAGCCTTGAAGAATGTGTCGAAGTCGAGAACATTATCTCGGAAAGCAAAAATGGGTATGTTTGAAGGAATAGTGGTTCCAACAATGTTGTATGGTTGCGAGGCGTGGGCTATGGATAGAGTGGTGCGCAGGAGGATGGATGTGCTGGAAATGAGATGTTTGAGGACAATGTGTGGTGTGAGGTGGTTTGATCGAGTAAGTAACGTAAGGGTAAGAGAGATGTGTGGAAATAAAAAGAGCGTGGTTGAGAGAGCAGAAGAGGGTGTTTTGAAATGGTTTGGGCACATGGAGAGAATGAGTGAGGAAAGATTGACCAAGAGGATATATGTGTCGGAGGAGGAGGGAACGAGGAGAAGAGGGAGACCAAATTGGAGGTGGAAAGATGGAGTGAAAAAGATTTTGTGTGATCGGGGCCTGAACATGCAGGAGCGCGAAAGGAGGGCAAGGAATAGAGTGAATTGGAGCGATGTGGTATACCGGGGTTGACGTGCTGTCAGTGGATTGAATCAGGGCATGTGAAGCGTCTGGGGTAAACCATGGAAAGCTGTGTAGGTATGTATATTTGCGTGTGTGGACGTATGTATATACATGTGTATGGGGGTGGGTTGGGCCATTTCTTTCGTCTGTTTCCTTGCGCTACCTCGCAAACGCGGGAGACAGCGACAAAGCAAAAAAAAAAAAAAATATATATATATATATATATATATATATATATATATATATATATATATATATATATATATATATATATATATATATATATATATATATATATATATATGAAACCTTTTCATCAGATTTTTCTTATCTCTGGCTCTCTCTATATCCCGTTCTCTTTGTCTCTATTTGTTCCCTCTCTCTGTCTCTATGTCTTCCCTTGCTCATTCTTTATACCTCTCCTGTCTCTGTCCCTCTGCCTCCACTCTTTTTGTCTCCGTTCCTTGACCTTTTTCAGTCTCTGCATCTCCTTCCCTTTCTTTGTATCTCTATGCATTCATTCTCACCTCTTCTATATCTCTGTCATTCTCTATGACACTTCCTTTTTCGTTTTTTTGCCTCTTCTTCCTCTAGCTTTTGTCTTTATATCTTTGTGTTTTTATCCATCTCAAAGTTTCTGCGTACTTCTGCTTTTTCTCTTCCTTTCCCCCTTGTCCCTGACCTCCCTATAACTTACTCCGTCTCTCCCTCGGGTCTATTATTCTCTCTCTCGCTTCTACGTACTCCTTTGCCTATCATTCTCCCTCATTCTTTGTTCTCCCTCGCTTCTCTCCCTCTTTTGCCTCTCTCCTCTCCCTTGCCTGTGTCCTATCCCTCGAGAGTCCCCTCTCCCTTGTAACTTCCCTCTCCCTCGCCCCTCCCCTCTCCCTATCCGAGCTCTCACTGCCATGACCCCTGCTGCCTAATGCAATTCAGAGTCTTCGCCTGAGATAATGCAATACAGAGAGACGAAAATACAATATATGCATACACACGGACTCATACATGACGAGGAAAAGTAAACACGCGATATTGCGGGTGTATACACACAATTATGCAATATACAATAATATAGCACAAGTTATACAGCCGATAACATAACAGTAGTACAAAATATGGAATATACTAAATTATCAGTACAAGTATCAAACGCTGAGATATCAGAAGCATAGACGATACAGCACACTAAGAAAACAACATAGGGGATGATACAATATGGAAGCATACAATACACAAAGGAAACAACAACACAGGGGAAGATACAATACGGAAGCATACAATACACTAAGAAAACAACAACACAGGGGATGATACAATATGGAAGCATACAATACACTAAGAAAACAACAACACAGGGGATGATACAATATGGAAGCATACAGTACACCTAGACAACAACAACACGGGAAGATACAATAAGGAAGCATGCTATACACTAAGAAAACAACAACACACGGGATGATACATTATGGGGTCATACAATACACCAAGAGAACAGCAACACAAGGGATGATACAATATGGAAGCACGCCACCAAGTAAAAACAATTAACAGCAAATCACCACCAGGGATCAACTGCTAGCAGCAGACCACCAACAGTTAAACAATAGCAGAATATCACATCAAGGATCCAACAACTAGCACCAGATCACCACTAAGTACCATCAACTAGCAGCAGTGCACCACCAGATATCAACACCTAGCAGCAGTGCACCACCAGGTACCAACACCTAGCAGCAGTGCACCACCAGGTACTAACAACTAGCAGCACAGCACCACCAGGTACCAACAACTAGCAGCAGAGCAGCACCAGGTACCAACAACTAGTAGCAGAGCACCACCAGCTACCAACAGCTAGCAGAAGTACACCACAAGGTACCAACAACTACCAGCAGTGCACCACCAGGTACCAACAACTAGCAGCACAGCACCACCAGGTACCAACAACTAGCAGCAGTGCACGACCAGGTAACAACAACTAGCAGCAGTGCACCACCAGGTGCCAACAACTAGCAGAAGTGCACCACCAGGTACCAACAACTAGCAGCACAGCACCACCAGGTACCAACAACTAGCAGAGGTGCACCACCAGGTACGAACAACTACCAGAAGTGCACCACAAGGTACCAACAACTAATAGCACAGCACCACCAAGTACTAACAACTAGCAGCAGTGCACCACCAGGTATCAACAACTAGCAGCGGTGCACCACCAGGTACCATCAACTAGCAGCAGTGCACCACCAGGTACCAACAACTAGCAGCACAGCACCACCAGATACCAACATCTAGGAGCAGTGCACCACCCGGTACCAACACCTAGCAGCAGTGCACCACCAGGCAACAACAACTAGCAGTAGTGCACCACCAGGTACCAACAACTAGCAGTTCATCACCAGGTACCAACAACTAGCAGCAGAGCACCACCAGGTATCAACAACTAGCAGCACAGCACCACCAGATACCAACATCTAGGAGCAGTGCACCACCCGGTACCAACACCTAGCAGCAGTGCACCACCAGGCAACAACAACTAGCAGTAGTGCACCACCAGGTACAAACACCTAGCAGTTCACCACCAGGTACCAACAACCAGCAGCACAGCACCACCAGGTACCAACAACTAGCAGCAGAGCACCAACAGGTACCAACAGCTAGCAGCAGTGCACCACCAGGTACCAACAACTAGCAGAAGTGCACCACCAGGTACCAACAACTAGCAGCAGAGTACCACCAGGTTCCAACTACTAGCAGCACAGCACCACCAGGTACCAACAACTAGCAGCAGTGCACCACCAGGTACCAACAACTAGCAGCAGTGCACCACCAGGTACCAACAACTAGCAGAAGTGCACCACCAGGTACCAACAACTACCAGCAGTGCACCACCAGGTACCAACAACTAGCAACAGTGCACCAACAGGTACCAACAATAGCAGCACAGCACCACCAGGCACCAACAACTAGCAGAAGTGCACCGCCAGGTACCAACAACTAGCAGCACTGCACCACCAGGTACCAATAACTAGCAGAGGTGCACCACCAGGTACCAACAACTACCAGAAGTGCACCACCAGGTACCAACAACTAGCAGCATATCACCACCAGGCACCAACAACTAGCAGCAGAGCACCACAAGGTACCAGCAACTAGCAGCACAGCACCACCAGGTACCAACACCTAGCAGCACAGCACCACCAGGTAAGAACAACTAGCAGTAGTACACCACCAGGTACCAACAACTAGCAGAAGTGCACCACCAGGTACCAACAACTAGCAGCAGAGCACCACCAGGTACCAACAACTAGGAGCACAGCACCACCAGGTACCAACAACTAGCAGCAGTGCACCACCAGGTACCAACAACTAGCAGCAGTGCACCACCAGGTACCAACAACTAGCAGCAGTGCACCACCAGATACCAACAACTAGCAGCATAGCACCACCAAGTACAAAAATCTTGCAGCATTGCACCACCAGGTACGAACAACTAGTAGCAGTGCACCACCAGGTACCAACAGGTACAAACATATCACCAGCAATTACCGACAATCATCAGAGCACCACCAGGTACCAAAAACTGGCAGCACAACACTTATGGTTAGCAAGAAATAGGAGCAGATTACCTCCAGGTAATAATAAGTAGCAGCAGATCACCACCGAGTAAAATCAGCTAGCGGCACATCACCAACAGGCACCAACCACTAGCAGCATATCACCACCAGGTAACAACAACTAGCAGCAGATCACCACCAGCTAGCAGCAACTAGCAGCAGATCACCACCAAGAATAAGCAACCAGTAACAAATCTCCACCAGGTGCCAACACCCAACAACAAGTCAAAACCAGGTGCCAACACTCAGAAACGTATCACCACCAGGTGCAGCAAATCACCCAGCAACAAATCTCCAACAGGTGCCTACACCCAGCAACAAATCACCACCAATTACCAACACACAGCAACAACTCTCTACCAGATGCCAACACCCAACAACAAATCACCGCCAGGTGCCAACACCCAGCAACAAATCTCCACCAGGTGCCTACACCCAGCAACACATCTCCACCAGCTGCCTACACCCTGTAGCAAATCTCCACTCGGTAACTACACCTAGCAACAAATCTCTACAAGGTGCCAAATCCCAGCACCAAATCACCACCAGGTGATAACACCCGGCAAAAAATCTCCAACAGGTGCCTACAGCCAGCAAAAAATCTCCACCAGGAGCCCACACCCAGCAACGTATCACCACCAGGAGCCATCACCCAGCAACAAATCTCCAACAGGTGCCTACACCCAAAAACAAATCACCACCAGGTATCAACACCCAGCAACAAATCTCTACCAGGTGCCAACACCCAGCAACAAATCATCACCAGGTGCCAACACAAGCAAAAAATTACCACCAGGTGCCTACACCCAGCAACAAATCACCAACAAGTGCCTACATTAAGCAATAAATCTCCACCAGGTGCCAACACCCAGCAACAAATCTCCGCCAGGTGCCTACACAAAGCATCAAATCTCCACCAGGTGCCAACACCCAGCAACAAATTACCACCAGGTGCCTACACCTAGCAACAAAACACCACCAGGTGCCTACATCCAGCAATAAATCTCCACCAGGAGTCAATACTAGCAACAAATCTCCACCAGGTGCCATCACCCAGCAACAAATCATCACCAGGTGCCAAGAGCCAGCAAAAAATCTCCACCAGGTGCCTACACCCAGCAACAAATCTACACCAGGTGCCTATACCCAGCAATAAATCTCCACCAGGTGCCTACACCAAGCAACAAATCTCAACCAAGTGCCAACACCCAGCAAGAAATCTCCACCGGGTACCAACAACCAGCAAAAAATCACCACCAGGTGCCAACACCCAGAAACAAATCACCAACAGGTGCCAACACCCAGCAACAAACCTTCACAAGGTGCCTACAAGCTGCAAAAAATCTCCACCAGATGTCTACACCCATCAATAAATCTCCAACAGGTGTCAACACTCAGCAACAAATCTCCACCAGGTGCCTACACCCAGCAACAAATCTCCACCGGGTGCCAACACCCAGCAACAAATCTCCACCAGGTGCCTACACCCAGCAACAAATCTCCAGAAGGTGCCTACACCCAGCAACAATTCTCCACCAGCTGCCTACACCCTGTAACAAATCTCCACTCGGTAACTACACCTAGCAACAAATCTCTCCAAGGTGCCAAATCCCAGCAACAAATCACCACCAGGTGATAACACCCAGCAAAAAATCTCCAACAGGTGCCTACACCCAGCAACAAATCTCCACCAGGTGCCTACACCTAGCAACAAATCTCCACAAGGTGCCAACACCCAGCAACAAATCATCACCAGGTGCCAACACCCAGCAAAAAATTACCACAAGGTGCTTACACCCAGCAACAAATCACCAACAGGTGCCTACATAATGCAATCAATCTCCACCAGGTGCCAAGACCGTGCAACAAATCACCAGCTGCCTACACCAAGCAACAAATCTCCAACAGGTGCCAACACCCAGCAACAAATTTTCACCTGGTGCCTACACCAAGCAACAAAACACCACCAGGTGCCTACATCCAGCAATGAATCTCCACCAGGAGCCAATACCCAGCAACAAATCTCCACCAGGTGCCATCATCACCAACAGGTGCCAACACCCGGCAACAAATCTCAAGCAGGTGCCTAAGACCTACACCAAATCTTCACAAGGCTCCCACACGCTGCAACAAATCTCCACCAGATGCCTACACCCACCAATAAATCTCCAACAGGTGCCAACACCCAGCAACAAATCAACACCAGGTGCCAACACCCAGGAACAAATCTCCACCAGTTGCCTACACCCAGCAACAAATCTCCACCAGGTGCCTACATCTAGCAACAAATCTCCACCAGGTGCCAACACCCAGCAACACATCATCACCAGGTGCCAACAACCAGCAGAAAAATTACCACAAGGTGCCTACACCCAGCAACAAATTATCTCCAGGTGCCAACAGCCAGCAAAAAATCTCCACCAGGTGCTTACACCCAGCAACAAATTTATACCAGGTGCCTATACCCAGCAATAAATCTCCGTCAGGTGCCTACACCCAGCAAAAAATCTCAACCAGGTGCCAACACCCAGCAACAAATCTCCACCAGGTGCCAACAACCAGCAACAAATCACCACCAGGTGCCAACACCCAGAAACAAATCACCAACAGATGCCAACATCCTGCAACAAATCTCAATCAGCTGCCTAAGACCTACAACAAATCTCCACAAGGTACCTACACGCTGCAACAAATCTCCACTAGATGCCTACACCCACCAATAAATCTGCAACAGGTGCCAACACCCTGCAACAAATCACCGCCAGGTGCCAACACCAAGAAACAAATCTCCACCAGTTGCCTATACCCAGCAAAAAATCTCAACCAGGTGCCAACACCCAGCAACAAATCTCCACCAGGTGCCAACAATCAGCAACAAATCTGCAACAGGTTTCAACACTCAGAAAAAATTCCACCAGTTCCTCACCCAGCAAAAAAAATATCCAAGGGGGAAACCCCCAGCAAAAAATTTTCTCCCCCAAAGGTGTTTAACCCAGCAAAAATCTCCCCCAGGTGCCAACCCCCCAGCAAAAAATCCCCAAAACAGGTGTCAAACTCAGAAAACAATCTCCCCCAGGTGCCTAAAACCTGGCAAAAAAATCTCTAAAAATTTGCCAAAATCCAGCAACAAATCTCTCCAGGTCCCTTAAAAACAAAAAAACAAATCTCCCCGGGTTTCCCAAACCCCCCCAGTAAAAAAATCATAAACCAGGGCCCAAAACCCCCAGCAAAAATTTTTCCCCCGGTGCCTCCCCCGGGGCAAAAAACCCCAACAGGTACCTAAACCCAGCAGCAAATTTTTCCATTAGGTGCCTACCCCCATTAACATATCTCCATGGGTGCCAACACCCAGCACCCAAATCTACAACGGGGGTGCCAACACCCTGAAAATAAATAACCCCCAGGTACCAAATCAGAAAAAAACCCTCCAACGGGGTCCCAAAACCCCCAGCAAAAAAACTCACCGGGTTTGCCAATACCCAGAAAACAAATCCCCAAAAAAGGTTTGCCAAACACCATGAAACAAATCTCCACCGGGTTTAAAAAACCCCCAAACAACAAATTACCCCAGGTCCCTAAAAACCCAAAGAAACCCAAATCAAACCAGGTCCCTTACACCCAGCAATAATCCCCACCAGGTTCCAAAAACTGCAAACAAATCCAAAAAACCAGGTGCAAACATCCAAAAGCAAAATCCCCACCAGGTGCCAAAAAACCCAGCAACAAACCTTAAAAAAGGGCCTACCCCAAACAAAAAATTCCCCAAACCAGGTCCCAAAACCCCACCCAAAAAAATTCCCCACCAGGTGCCGACCCCCCGGAAAAAAATTCCCCTTTCCAGGTGGCAAAAAACGCAGAAAAAATTCTAAACCGGGTTTAAAAACCCACCCAGCAACCAATCATAACCGGTGCTTACACAAAACAAAAAATCCCCAGGTCCCAAAAACCCCAGAAAACAAATCATCACCAGGTCCCAAAACACCCAGAAAAAAATCCCCAAAACCAGGTGAAAAACCCAGCAAAAAAATCACAACCAGGTCCCAAACCCCCAGCAAAAAAATTCTCCACCATTCCCAAAAACCCCCAGAAAAAAATCACCCCCAGGTCCCTATCCCCAAAAAAACCCAAGTCTTCGGGCAAGTCCCTACCCCCCAGCAAAAAAATACCACCAGGTGAAAAAACCCAGCGAAAAAAAAAACTCCCCCAGGTCCCTAAACGCAGCAAAAAAAATTCTCCCAAAGGTACCAACCCCCATTTCCCAAAATTCACCCCCGGGTTGTTTTTTACCCAGCAACAAATCCCCCAGGTCCCAAACCCAGAACAAATCTTCCAAGGTGCCAAAACCAGAAACTTTTTTTCCAACAGATGCCAACACCGACCCAAAAAATCCCCCACCGGGTTGCCGACCCCCAGCAAAAAATTTCACAACCAGGTCCCTTTACACCCAGCAAAAAATTTCCCCAAAGGTCCCAAAAAACCCAAAAAAACAAATCTTCCCCAAAGGGGGCCTACCCCAGCAAAAAATCTCCCCCAAAATTTCCCTTTACACCAGCAACAAAAAAACCCCAGGTAAAAACCCCACCCAGCAAAAAAATTTCATCCAGGTCCCTAAAACGCAGCAAAATATCTCCCCCCAGGTCCCAAAAACCCCCCCAAGAAACCAATCATCCCCAAAGGTGCTTACACCTAGTAACAAATCTTAGGTCCCGACCCCCAGCAAAAAATCTCACGGGGTGCCCCCAAACAGCAAAAATCTCCAACAGGTGCCAACCCCAAAGCAACAAATCCCCACCAGGGGGGCCGAAACCAGAAACCCAAATTCCCAACCAGGTCCCAAATCCCCAGCAAAAAATCTCCCCCGGGTTTCCAAACCAGCAAAAAATCACCACCAGGTCCCCCCCACCCTAGAAAAAAAAGTTTTTCCCCAGGGGGCCAAAAACGCAGCAAAAAATCCCCACCAGGTCCAACCCCCGGCCCAAACCAACACCACCAGGTGTTCCATAACAAAAATCTCCAGGTGCCAAAACCAGCAAAAAAATCATCACCAGGTCCCAAACCCACCCAAAAACCCAAATCCCCAAAAGGTGTCAACACTCAGCAACAAATCTCCCCCAAAGGTCCCTACCCCCTCAACAAATCTCCCCCAGGTGCCAACCCCCAGCAAAAAAATCCCCACCAGGTCCCCAACAGAAAACAAATCCCCAACCAGGTGCCTCCCACAAGCAAAAAAATTTCCCCAGGTCCCAAAAAAACCCAGCAAAAAATATCCCCAGGTCCCCAAACCCCCCGCAAAAATCTCTACCAGGTCCCCAATCCCCAGAAACCCAAATTTCCAAAAGGTGCCTAAACCCCCAGAAACCCAAAATTTCCACCAGGTCCCTAAACCCTGAAAATAGATCCTAGGAGCCTACACCCGCAAAAAATCCCCAACCAGGTACCAACAACTAGCAGAGGTGCACCACCAGGTACGAACAACTACCAGAAGTGCACCACAAGGTACCAACAACTAATAGCAAGCACCACCAAGTACAACAACTAGCAGCAGTGCACCACCAGGTATCAACAACTAGCAGCGGTGCACCACCAGGTACCATCAACTAGCAGCAGTGCACCACCAGGTACCAACAACTAGCAGCACAGCACCACCAGATACCAACACTAGAGCAGTGCACCACCGGTACCAACACCTAGCAGCAGTGCACCACCAGCAACAACAACTAGCAGTAGTGCACCACCAGGTACCAACAACTAGCAGTTCACACCAGGTACCAACAACTAGCAGAGTCACCACCAGGTACCAACAACTAGCAGCACAGCACCACCAGGTACCACACTAGCAGAGTGCACCACCAGGTACCAACAACTAGCAGCAGTGCACCAAGTACCACACTAAAGCAGCACCACCAAGTACAAACAACTAGCAGCAGTGCACCACCAGGCAACAACAACTAGCAGTAGTGCACCACCAGGTACCAAAACTACAGCAGTGCACCACCAGGTACCAACAACCAGCAGCACAGCACCACCAGTACCAACAATCTAGCAGCAGAGCACCACGGTACCAACAGCTAGCAGCAGTGCACCACCAGGAAACCCAACAACTAGCAGAAGTGCACCACCAGGTACCAACAACTAAGCAGAGTACCACCAGGTTCCAACAACTAGCAGCACAGCACCACCAGGTACAACAACTAGCAGCACAGCACCACCAAGTACCAACAACTAGCAGCAGTGCACCACCAGGTACCAAAAACTAGCAGAAGTGCACCACCAGGACCAACAACTACCAGCAGTGCACCACCAGGTACAACAACTAGCACAGTGCACCACAGGTACCAACAATAGCAGCACAGCACCACCAGGACCAACAACTAGCAAAGATGCACCGCCAGGTACCAACAACTAGCAGCACTACACCACCAGGTACCAATAACTAGCAGAGGTGCACCACCAGGTACCAACAACTACCAGAAGTGCACCACCAGGTACCAACAACTAGCAGCATATCACCACCAGGCACCAACAACTAGCAGCAGAGCACCACAAGGTACCAGCAACTAGCAGCACAGCACCACCAGGTACCAACACCTAGCAGCACAGCACCACCAGGTACACCACCAGGTACCAACAACTAGCAGAAGTGCACCACCAGGTACCAACAACTAGCAGCAGAGCACCACCAGGTACCAACAACTAGGAGCACAGCACCACCAGGTACCAACAACTAGCAGCAGTGCACCACCAGGTACCAACAACTAGCAGCAGTGCACCACCAGGTACCAACAACTAGCAGCAGTGCACCACCAGGTACCAACAACTAGCAGAAGTGCACCACCAGGTACCAACAACTACCAGCAGTGCACCACCAGGTACCAACAACTAGCAACAGTGCACCAACAGGTACCAACAATAGCAGCACAGCACCACCAGGCACCAACAACTAGCAGAAGTGCACCGCCAGGTACCAACAACTAGCAGCACTGCACCACCAGGTACCAATAACTAGCAGAGGTGCACCACCAGGTACCAACAACTACCAGAAGTGCACCACCAGGTACCAACAACTAGCAGCATATCACCACCAGGCACCAACAACTAGCAGCAGAGCACCACAAGGTACCAACAACTAGCAGCACAGCACCACCAGGTACCAACACCTAGCAGCACAGCACCACCAGGTAAGAACAACTAGCAGTAGTACACCACGAGGTACCAACAACTAGCAGAAGTGCACCACCAGGTACCAACAACTAGCAGCAGAGCACCACCAGGTACCAACAACTAGGAGCACAGCACCACCAGGTACCAACAACTAGCAGCAGTGCACCACCAGGTACCAACAACTAGCAGCAGTGCACCACCAGGTACCAACAACTAGCAGCAGTGCACCACCAGATACCAACAACTAGCAGCATAGCACCACCAAGTACAAAAATCTTGCAGCATTGCACCACCAGGTACGAACAACTAGTAGCAGTGCACCACCAGGTACCAACAGGTACAAACATATCACCAGCAATTACCGACAATCATCAGAGCACCACCAGGTACCAAAAACTGGCAGCACAACACTTATGGTTAGCAAGAAATAGGAGCAGATTACCTCCAGGTAATAATAAGTAGCAGCAGATCACCACCGAGTAAAATCAGCTAGCGGCACATCACCAACAGGCACCAACCACTAGCAGCATATCACCACCAGGTAACAACAACTAGCAGCAGATCACCACCAGCTAGCAGCAACTAGCAGCAGATCACCACCAAGAATAAGCAACCAGTAACAAATCTCCACCAGGTGCCAACACCCAACAACAAGTCAAAACCAGGTGCCAACACTCAGAAACGTATCACCACCAGGTGCAGCAAATCACCCAGCAACAAATCTCCAACAGGTGCCTACACCCAGCAACAAATCACCACCAATTACCAACACACAGCAACAACTCTCTACCAGATGCCAACACCCAACAACAAATCACCGCCAGTCCTACATCAAGCAACAAATCTCCACCAGGTGCTAACACCGAGCAACAAATCACCACCAGGCGCCGACACCCAGCAATGAATCTCCTATAGGTGCCTAAACGCAGCAGCAAATCTCCACCAGGTACCAATACCCAACAACCAATCACCACTAGGTGCTTACACCCAGCAACATATCTCCAGGTGCCAAAACCCAGCAACAAATCATCACCAGGTGCCAACACCCAGCAACAAATCTCCAACAGGTGCCAACATCCAGCAACAAATTTCCAACAGGTGCCAGTACTCAGCCACAAATCTCCACCAGGTGCCTACACCAAGCAACAAATCTCAACCAGGTGCCAACACCCAGTAACAAATCATCAGAAAGTGCCCACACCCAGAAATAAATCTCCAGGTGCGAAAACACAGCAACAAATCATCACCAGGTGCCAACACCCAGCAATAAATCTCCAACAGGTGCCAACACCCAGCGACAAATTTCCGATAGGTGCCAACACTGAGCAACAAATCACCACCAGGTGCCGACACCCAGCAAAAAAGAACTCCTCTAGGTGCCTAAACGCAGCAACAAATCTCCACCAGGTACCAACATCCAGCAACCAATCACGAACAGGTGCTTACACCCAGCAACAAATCTCCAGGTGCCAAAATCCAGCAAGAAATCTCCACCAGGTGCCTACACCCACCAATAAATCTCCACCAGGTGACATCACCCAACAACATACCACCGTTAGGTGCCAATACCCAGAAACAAATCTCCACCAGGTGCCTACACCCACCAATAAATCTCCATCAGGTGACAACACCCAGCAACAAATCACCGCCAGGTGCCAACACCCTAGTTACAAATCTCCACCAGGTGCCTATACCCAACAACAAATATCCACCAGGTGCCTACGCCCAGCTACAAATCTCCATCAGGTGGCAACAGCGAGCAACAAATCTCCACCAGGTGCCAACACCGAGCAACAAATCTCCACCAAGTGTATACACCCAACAATAAATCTCTACCAGGTGCCAACACCAAGCAACAAATCACCACCAAGTGCCAACACCCAGGAACAAATCTCCACCAGGTGCCTACACCCAGCAACAAATCTCCACCAGGTGCCAACACTAAGCAACAAATTACCACCAATTGCCAACACCCAGCAAAAAATATTCACCAAGTGGCTCAGCTAGCAACAAATTTCTACAAGGTGCCAACACCCAGCAACAAATCACCAGCAGGTGCCATCACCCAGCAAGAAATCTTCAACAGGTGCCAACAACCAGCAAGTATTCTCCACCAGGTGCCTTCACCCATCAACAAATCTCCACCAGGTGCCAACAGCCAGCAACAAATCTCCAACAGTGCCAACACCCAGGAACAAATTACCACCAGATGCCTACACCCACCAACAAATCTCAGCCAGGTGCCAACACAAAGCAAAAAATCACCATCAGTGCTAACACTCAGTAACAAATCTCCACCAGGTGCCAACACCCATTAACAAATCTCCACCAGGTGCCTTCGCCCAGCAACAAATCTCCATCAGGAGCCAACACCGAGCAACAAATTTCTACCAGGTACCAACACCGAGCAACAAATCGCCATCAGGTGCCTAAACCCAGCAATAAATCTCCACCAGGTGCCTATACCCAGTAAAGAATCTTCACTATGTGCCAACATCCAGCATCAAATCTACACCAGGTGCCAACATCCAGCAACAAGTCACCGCCAGGTGCCAACGCCTAGCAACAAATCTCCACCAGGTGCCTACACCCATCAACAAATCTCCACCAGGTGCCTTCGCCCAGCAACAAATCTCCATCAGGAGCCAACACCGAGCAACAAATTTCTACCAGGTGCCAACACCGAGCAACAAATCTCCATCAGGTGCCTAAACCCAGCAATAAATCTCCACCAGGTGCCTATACCCAGTAACAAATCTTCACTAGGTGCCAACACCCAGCATCAAATCTACACCAGGTGTCAACACCCAGCAACAAATCACCACCAAGGACCAACACCCAGCAAAGAGTATCCAACAGGTGCCTACAACCAGCAACAAATCTCTGCCAGGTGCCAACACCAGGCAACAAATCTCCAACAGGTGCATACACCATGCAACATTTCTCCATCAGGTGCCAACAGCCAGCAACATATTACCACCAGGTGCCTACACCCAGCAACAAATCACCACCATGTGCCTACACCCAGGAATAAATCTCCACCAGGTGCCAATACCCAGCAACAAATCACCACCAGGTGCCGACACCCAGCAACAGGTCTCCACCAGGTGCCTACACCCAGCCACAAATCACCACCGAGTGCCAACACCCAGCAAAAAATCTCCTCCAGGTGCCTAAACGCAGCAAAAAACATCCACCAGGTACCAACACCCAGAAACCAATCACCACCAGGTGCTTACATCCAGCAACAAATCACCCAGCAAAATATCTCCAACAGGTGCATACACACAGCAACAAATATCCAGGTGCTAAAACATAACAACAAATCATCACCAGGTGCCAACACCCAGCAATAAACCTCCAACAGGTGCAAACACCCAGCAACAAATCTCTACCAGGTGCCAACACCAAGCAACAAATCTCCAACAGGTGCCTACAACATGCAACAAATCTCCATCAGGTGCCTAAACCCAGCAATAAATCTCCACCAGGTGCCTATACCCAGTAACAAATCTTCACTAGGTGCCAATACCCAGCATCAAATCTACACCAGGTGTCAACACCCAGCAACAAATCACCACCAAGGACCAACACCCAGCAAAGAGTATCCAACAGGTGCCTACAACCAGCAACAAATCTCTACCAGGTGCCAACACCAGGCAACAAATCTCCAACAGGTGCATACACCATGCAACATTTCTCCATCAGGTGCCAACAGCCAGCAACATATTACCACCAGGTGCCTACACCCAGCAACAAATCACCACCATGTGCCTACACCCAGGAATAAATCTCCACCAGGTGCCAATACCCAGCAACAAATCACCACCAGGTGCCGACACCCAGCAACAGGTCTCCACCAGGTGCCTACACCCAGCCACAAATCACCACCGAGTGCCAACACCCAGCAAAAAATCTCCTCCAGGTGCCTAAACGCAGCAAAAAACATCCACCAGGTACCAACACCCAGAAACCAATCACCACCAGGTGCTTACATCCAGCAACAAATCACCCAGCAAAATATCTCCAACAGGTGCATACACACAGCAACAAATATCCAGGTGCTAAAACATAACAACAAATCATCACCAGGTGCCAACACCCAGCAATAAACCTCCAACAGGTGCAAACACCCAGCAACAAATCTCTACCAGGTGCCAACACCAAGCAACAAATCTCCAACAGGTGCCTACAACATGCAACAAATCTCCATCAGGTGCCTAAACCCAGCAATAAATCTCCACCAGGTGCCTATACCCAGTAACAAATCTTCACTAGGTGCCAATACCCAGCATCAAATCTACACCAGGTGTCAACACCCAGCAACAAATCACCACCAAGGACCAACACCCAGCAAAGAGTATCCAACAGGTGCCTACAACCAGCAACAAATCTCTACCAGGTGCCAACACCAGGCAACAAATCTCCAACAGGTGCATACACCATGCAACATTTCTCCATCAGGTGCCAACAGCCAGCAACATATTACCACCAGGTGCCTACACCCAGCAACAAATCACCACCATGTGCCTACACCCAGGAATAAATCTCCACCAGGTGCCAATACCCAGCAACAAATCACCACCAGGTGCCGACACCCAGCAACAGGTCTCCACCAGGTGCCTACACCCAGCCACAAATCACCACCGAGTGCCAACACCCAGCAAAAAATCTCCTCCAGGTGCCTAAACGCAGCAAAAAACATCCACCAGGTACCAACACCCAGAAACCAATCACCAACAGGTGCTTACACCCAGCAACAAATCACCCAGCAAAATATCTCCAACAGGTGCATACACACAGCAACAAATATCCAGGTGCTAAAACCTAGCAACAAATCATCACCAGGTGCCAACACCCAGCAATAAATCTCCAACAGGTGCCAACACCCAGCAACAAATCTCCAACAGGTGCCTACAACATGCAACAAATCTCCATTAGGTGCCAACACCCAGCAATAAATCTCCACCAGGTGCCTACACCAAGCAACAAATTTCCACTAGATGCCAACACCGAGCAACAAATCACCACCAGGTGCCGACACCCAGGAAAGAATCTCCACGTCCCTAAACGCAGCAGCAAACCTCCACCAGATACCAACACCGAGCAACCAATCACCACCAGGTGCTTACACCCAGCAACAAACCTTCAGGTGCCAAAAACCAGCAACAAATTATCACCAGGTGTCAACATCCAGCAACAAATCTCCAACAGGTGCCAACACCCAGCAACAAATTACCACGAAGTGCCTACACCCAGCAACAAATCACCACCAGGAGCCTACACCCAGGAATAAATCTCCACCATGTGCCAACACCCAGCAACAAATCACTATGTTACCAATACCCAGCAACAAGTCTCCACCAGGTGCCTACACCCAGCAACAAATCTCCAAAAAGCGCCTACACCCAACAACAAATCTCTAGCAGGTGCCAATATCGAGCAACAAATCACCACCAGGTGCTGACGCCCAAGAAAAAATTTCCTCCAGGTGGCTAAACGCAGCAAAAAATCTCGACCAGGTACCAACACCCAGCAACCAATCACCATCAGGTGCTTACACCCAGCAACAAATCTCCAGGTGCTTACACCCAGCAACAAATCATCACCAGGTGCCAACACCCAGCAAGAAATCTCCAACAGGTGCCAACACCGAGGAACAAATCACCACCAGGTGCCGACACCCAGCAAAAAATCTCCTCCAAGTGCCTAAACGCAGCAACAAATCTCCACCAGGTACCAGCACACACCAACTAAGCACCACCAGGTGCTTATACCCAGCAACAAATCTCCAGGTGCCAAAACCCAGCAACAAATCATCACCAGGTGCCAACACCCTGCAATAAATCTCCAACAGGTGGCAACATCCAGCAACAAATCTCGGACAGGTGCCAGCACCCAGCAACAAATCTCCATCAGGTGCCTACACCAAGCAACAAATATCCACCAGGTGCCAACACCCGGCAACAAATCATCAGAAGGGGCCCACACCCATCAACAAATCTCCACCAGGTGCCAACACCCAGTGACAAACCACCACCAGGTGCCTACACTCATCAGCAAATCTCCACCAGGTTCTAACGCCCAGCAACAAGTCTCCAACAGGTGCCTACACCCAACAACAAATCTCCACCAGGTGCCAGCACCCGTCAACAATCTCCACCAGGTGCCAACACCCAGCAACAAACCACTATCAGGTGCCAACACCCAGCAACAAACCCCCACCAGGTGCCTACAGCAAGCAACAAATCTCCTCCAGTTGCCAATACCCAGCAATAAATTACCACCAGGTGCCTAAGCCGAGCAACAAATCTCCACCAGGTGCCAACACCAAGCAACAAATAACAACAAATGCCTACACCCAGCAACAAATCACCAGCAGGAGCCTACACCCAGCAAGAAATCTCCACCAGGTGCCGACATCCAGTAACAAATCATCAACAGGTGCCAGCACCCAGCAACAAATCTCCACCAGGTGCCAGCACCCAGCAACAAATCTCCACCAAGTGCCAACACCCAGCAACAAATCATCACCAGGTGCCAACACCAAGCAACAAATCTCCACCAGGTGCCTACACCCAGCAACAAATCTCCAACAGCTGCCTAAACGCAGCAATAATCTGTACCAGGTGCCTACACCCAGCAACAAATCTTCCCTAGGTGCCAACACACAGCAAGAAATCCACACCAGGTGCCAGCACCCAGCAACAAATCACCACCAGGTACCAACAAACAGCAAAAAATCTCCAAAAGGTACCTACACCCAGGAACAAATCTCCATGTTCCAACACCAGCAACAAATTACCACCAGGTGCCTACAACCAGCCACAAATCACCACCAGGTGCCTACACCCAGCAATAAATCTCCACCAAGTGCCAACACCCAACAACAATTACCACCAGGTGCCAACACACCCACAGCAAGTCTGCAGCAGGTGCTTACACCCAGCAACAAGTCTCCAAAAGGCGTCTATACCCATCAATAAATCTCCACCAGGTGCCAACACCGAGCAAGAAATCACCACCAGGTGCCGACACCCTGCAAAAATCTCCTCCAGGTGGCTAAACGCAGCAAAAAATCCCCAACAGGTACCAACACCCAGCAAGCAATCTCCACCAGGTGCCTACACCAAGCAGCAAATCTCCACCAGGTGCCAACATCCAAGTTACAAAACCCAGCAACAGAATACCACCAGGTGCCTACAACCAGCAACAAATAACCACCTGGTGCCTACACCCAGCAATAAATCTCCACCAAGTGCCAACACCCAGCAACAAATCACCACCAGGTGCCAACACCCAGCAACAAGTCTCCACCAGGTGCCTACACCCAGCAACAAATCTCCAAAAGGCGTCTACACCCAACAACAAATCTCTACCAGATGCCAACACCGAGCAACAAATCACCACCAGGTGCCGACATCCTGCAAAAAATCTCCAGGTGGCTAAACGCAGCAAAAAATCTCCACCAGGTACCAACACCCAGCAACCAATCACCACCAAGTGCTTACACCCAGCAAGAAATCTCCAGGTGCCAAAACCCAGAATCAAATCATCACCAGGTGCCAGTACCCAGCAACAAAACTCCAACAGGTGCCAACACCGAGGAACAAATCACCACCAAGTGCCGACACCCAGCAAAAAAATCTCCTCCAGGTGCCTAAACGCAGCAACAAATCTCCATCAGGTACCATTACCCAGCAACCAATCACCAACAGGTGCTTACACCCAGCAACAAATCTCCATGTGCCAAAACCCAGCAACAAATCATCACCCGGTGATAACACCCAGCAATAAATCTCCAAAAGGTACCAACACCCGTCGACAGATTTCCAACAGGTGCCAACACCCAGGATCAAATTTCCACCAGGTGCCAACACCGAGCAACAAATCACCAACAGGTGCCGACACCCAGCAAAAAATCTCCTCCAGGTGCCTAAACGCAGCAACAAATCTCCACCAGGTACCAACACCCAGCAACCAATCACCACCAGGTGCTTACACCAAGCAACAAATCTCCAGGTGCCAAAACCCAGCAACAAATCATCACCAGGTGCCAACACCCAGCGACAAATCTCCACCAGGTGCCAACACCCAGCAACAAATCATCACCAGGTGCCAACACCCTGCTACAAATCTCCACCAGGAGTCAACGTTCAGCAACAAATCTCCACCAGGTGCCAACACCCAGCAGCAAACCATCACCAGGTGCCAACACCCAGCGACAAATCTCCACCAGCTGCATACACCCAGCAACAAATCTCCAACAGGTGCCTAACCCCAGCAATAAATCTCCACCAGGTGTCTACACCCAGCAACAAATCTTCAATAGTTGCCAATACCCAGCTTCAAATCTACACCAGGTGCCAACACCCAGCGAGAAATCACCACCAGGTAAAACATCCAGCAAAAAAAATCTCCAACAGGTGCCTACACCCAGCAACAACTCCCTACCAGGTGCCAACACCCAGCAACAAATCTCCAACAGGTGTTTACACCATGCAACAAATCTCCACCAGGTGCCAACACCCAGCAAGAAATTACCACCAGGTGCCTACACCCAGCAACAAATCAACACCAGGAGCCTACACCCAACAATAAATCACCACCAGGTGCCAATACCCAGCACCAAATCACCACCAGATGCCAACACCCAGCAACAAGTCTCCACCAGTTGCATACACCCAGCAACAAATGTCCAAAAGGCGCCAACACTCAACAACAAATCTCTACCAGGTGCCAACACCGAGCAACAGGTCACCACCAGGTGCCGACCCCCAGCAAAAAATCTCCTCCAGGTGGCTAAACGCAGCAAAAACTCTCCACCAGACACCGACATCCAGCAACCAATCACCAATAGGTGACGACACCCAGCAGAAAATATCCTCCAGGTGCCTAAACGCAGCAACAAACCTCCTCCAGGTACCAACACCCAGCAACCAATCACCACCAGGTGCTTACACCTAGCAACAAATCTCCAGGTGCCAAAACCCAGCAACAAATCATCACCAGGTGCCAGCACCAAGCAACAAATTTCCAACAGGTGCCAACACCGAGCATCAAATCACCACCAGGTGCCGACGCCCAGCAAAAAATCTCCTCCAGGTGCCTAAACGCAGCAAAAAATCTCCACCAGGTACCAACACCCAGCAACCAATCTCCACCAGGTGCTTACACCCAGCAACATATCTTCAGGTGCCAAAACCCAGCAACAAATCATCACAAGGTGCCAACACTCAGCAACAAATTTCCAACAGGTGCCAACACCGAGCAACAAATCACCACCAGGTGCCGAAGCCAAGCAAAAAAATCTCCTCCAGGTGCCTAAACGCATCAACAAATCTCCACCAGGTACCAACACCCAACAATCAATCACCACCAGGTGCTTACACCCAGCAACAAATCTCCAGGTGCCAAAACCAAGCAACAAATTATCACCAGGTGACAATACCCAGCAATAAATCTCCAACAGGTGCCAACACCCAGCGACAAATTTTCAACCGGTGCCAACACCCAGCAGCAAATCACCACCAGATGCCTACACCCAGCAACAAATCTCCACCAGTTGCCAACACCCAGCAATAAATCACCACTAGGTGCCTAAACCGAGCAACAAATCTCCACCACGTGCCAACACCAAGCAACAAATCACAGCAGATGCGTACACCCAGCAACAAATCACACCACTAGGTGCCTACACCCAGCTACAAATCTCCACCAGGTGCCAACATCCAGCAACAAATCACCACCAGGTGACTACACTCATCAACAAATCTCCACCAGGTTCTAACGCCCAGCAACAAGTCTCCATCAGATGCCTACACCCAGCAACAAATCTCCACCAGTTGCCAACACCCAGAAATAATCACCGTTAGGTGCCTAAACCGAGCAACAATTCTCCACCAGGTGCCAACACCAAGCAACAAATCACAGCAGACGCGTACACCCAGCAACAAATCACCACCAGGTGCCTACACCCAGCAACAAATCTCCACCAGGTGCCAACACTCAGCAAGAAATCTCTACCAGTGCCTACACAGAGCAACAAATCACCACCAGGTGCCTACACCCAGCTACAAATCAACACCAGGTGCCAACGCCGAGCAGGAAATCACCACTAGATGCCAACACCCAGCAACAAATCGCCAACAGGTGCCAACACCAAGCAACAAATCACAACAGGTGGCTACACCCAGCAACAAATCACCAGCAGGTGCCTACACCCAGCAACAAATCTTCACCTGGTGCCAACACCCACCAACAAATCTCCATCAGGTGCCTACTCCAAGCAACTAATCACCACCAGGTGCCTACACCCAGCAACAAATCACCACCAGGTGCCAACACCTAGGAGCAAATCACCACTAGGTGCCAACACCAAGCAACAAATCTCCACCAGTTGCCAACATTTAGCAACAAATCACCACTAGGTGCAATATTCAGCAACAATCCCTACTAGGTACCAATACTTAGCGACACATCACCACCAGTCACTTATGGTTTTCAGCAGATCATCACCAGGTACCAACAATCGGCAGCAGATCATCACCAGGTACCATAACCATAAGCAGTTCATCATCAGATACCAACAATCATCAGGAGATCATCGCTAGGTACCAACTATCATCAGTAGATCATCAACAGATACCAACAACCATCAGCAGATCATCACCAGGTACCAACAATCAGCAGCAGATCATCACCAGGTACCAATCAACCATTAGCAGATCACCACCAGGTACCAACAATCAGCAGCAGATCATCACCAGGTAACAACAGCCAGCAGCAGATCATTACCAGGTACCAACAACCATCAGCAGGTCATCACCAGGCACCAACAACCATCAGTAGATCATCACCAGATACAAAAAACCAGCAGATGGTCATCACCAGGCACCAACAACCAGCAGCAGGTCATCACCAGGTGCTAAGGTTCACCAAGAGGTACCAGCAACATCTTCAGATTTATACAATGGTAAACATATTAAAGTAAAACTTCATCTGAGACTTTTCTCTCACTTAAACTATCTCTCACCTATATTTTCTATACTACTTCTGCAGTATAACAGAGAAAACTGTCCAACGAATGTTATAAGGATGCCAATCTGTCGGTGTTGCAAAATTCCATACCTACATATTCTTTTCTTCCCCTACGATAAGTAAGACAGTCTCTGGGTGTTGTTAGGAGACCTTGGTGCAAGGCAGAAGATTAGTGGCCAGCTGGGTGCGGCAACATGATGATGATGAAAGGTCAAAACTGTGTGAGGGACTGACCATTCTTGTGAGGGCAGAAGAGGATATGTCTAATGGATATGTTAACATACAGATGAAAAATCTGCTATGTTCAGCTGTCCGCTGAGGGCAAGAAAAGGGATATTTGGTGTATAGACTGATAAATGACAGACAATCCTTCTTAACAAGTATATAGTACATAGTATAGTATATAGTATAGTATGTAAACTGAGCTCTCTCCTCCAGCTTAAGCTTTACACAACTGTTTTCCTCAAACACACTTTCACTGACAGTATCAAAAGTTTATTTCCCAACCAAACTTCCCTAGAAAATGCACTTAAACTACTTCATAAAAGATCTATTCCTTGCAGTGTGCCAATGAGATAAAACTACTCATTGATGTATGGTGACAACACAGCACAAACAGCTTTACATTGTGCCTGGTCAACCGACCACTATAGCCAATTACCTGGGCCAGGGTCGTCAAAGTGCGCATCTCTGGCTACACTGATTTGATTTCATGAAGGTGTTTAGGACTCCGGGGGAGACCCTGAGATGAACCACCTGAGGCGTGACGAGGGCAAGGGGAGGAACCTCACAGGTCAGGAAAGCAATGAGGGTAGGTAAGGGGAAAGATGGGCTGGAGGTAGAATGACAAACTAATGACATCATGTCGTGCAAAGTTAATGACGGGTCAAGACAAGAACGACGTAACGCCTGCATGTATCAGCTGGCAGAACTAATGTCCTTATCATCGAAAACTAAAGGCAGGAGGAAAAGTTGTGACGTGCTAGTGAGAGAGCTCATGCTCTCCCTAGTCCAGTAACAATAAGCCTTCCCTCCTCTCTGCATGTAATGGTTGAGCTAGTGAAGTCCAAGTTACAAGGAAATGAAATGTATTAAACTTTCCCAGATATTGGACTGAAAAGTCCCTCAAATACTTCATGATTTAGATCTTGGGTAAGATAACTTCAAATGAGAGACAAGACATCGTACTCGGAATTTGCAAGTTATCTGGCAGATAGAAATGCAACTTTTCCCAAGAAGGTTTCTCCCAATATCCCCCCCACCTCCTTCCCATCTCCTGAGACAGGTCACCCACTCACATTGATTGCCCCATCAAGTCCTTCATACAAAAAGGTCCAATGTACACAGACTCTATAGGAGCCAAGAAAAGCAGAAACATCGGACCGCCTCATAACAAAACGATATAAAAAACTGTCTGCCGAAAAGAAATCGAAACAGAAAAGCAGCAAAAGTACAACAGTAGGAGCAGCAGAGGGTGGCACATCTGGGCCAGAGGTCACAGGGAAGATGCTGCCCACCAAGTAAAACATACCAAGAATGTTCGTGAGTTCTGTTTCAAGGAGAATCCACCACTGGTTTGGTACCTTGTGTAATAATCTCATGTCAGGATGAGAGATACATGTGTAACATAAATATTTGTGTTTATCATGGAGATGGCTGGCTAACGCGTATATGAACAAACGCCTCTGGTGGAAATGATTCTTCCTATAACCTCCTCAATCCAAACAAGATACAAATGTTTACTATTCAGCCCATAACACCTAATGTTTTCATCGCAAAGTTTAGCCATAACAACGAGATGTTCTCATGGCTGTGGCGTCAACAAATACTAAAGAAAGTGATAAATGTGTTAAGTAAACTTATGAGTGAGGTAAATGATAATCAGAAGTTTTATGAAGGAGGTTATCTGCATTTTCTAGGGAATTTTGGCTGGCAAATGAATTCTTTTATACAGTTGCTGAAAGTGTGTTTGAGAGGAAAAGAACATTCTCAGAGCAGTTGTTTAATGCTTGAGCTGGGGGAGAGAGCTCAGTTCATGTTCCTCCACTAACTTGTCGACATTTGTCGTGATGAAAGTGGCATGTTCTTACACCTATTCATGGGCACATATGCTCCTTTAACTGTATACTTAATCAAAAGGACTATCTGTCCTTTACCCCAGTGAAAGGTTGGATGTAGTCGATTTTCTATTCGTAAACCAACTTATCCATTAGACATGCCTTCTTCTGCCCTCACAAGAATGGTCAGTCCCTCACACAGCTTTGACCTTTCATCATCATCATGTGGCCGCACCCAGCTGGCCACTAACCTTCTGCCTTGCACCAAGGTCTCCTAACAACACCCAGAGACTGTCTTACTTATCGTAGGGGAAGAAAAGAAAATGTAGGTATGGAATTTTGCAACACCGACAGATTGGCATCCTTATAACATTCGTTGGACAGTTTTCTCTGTTATATTGCAGAAGTAGTATAGAAAATATAGGTGAGAGATAGTTTAAGTGAGAGAAAAGTCTCAGATGAAGTTTTACTTTAATATGTTTACCATTGTATAAATCTGAAGATGTTGCTGGTACCTCTTGGTGAACCTTAGTACCTGGTGATGACCTGCTGCTGGTTGTTGGTACCTGGTGATGACCTGCTGCTGGTTGTTGGTACCTGGTGATGATCTGCTGCTGATTTTTGGTACCTGGTGATGATCTGCTGCTGATTGTTGGTACCTAGAGATTATCAGCTGATGATTGTTGGTACCTGGTGATGATCTGCTGAAGGTTTTTGGTTCCTGGTGATGATCTGCAGCTGATTGTTGGTACCTGGTGATGATCTGCTGATGATTGTTGGTACCTGGTGATGATCTGCTGATGATTGTTGGTACCTGGTGATGATCTGCTGATGATTTTTGTACCTGGTGATGATCTGCTGATGGTTTTTGGTACCTGGTGATGATCTGCTGCTGATTGTTGATGCCTGTTGATGATCTGCTGCTGATTGTTGGTATTTAGTGATGATCTGCTGATGGCTGTTGGCAACTGGTGATGACCTGCTGATGATTGTTGGTACCTGGTGATGATCTGCTGATGATTGTTGGTACCTGGTAATGATCTGCGGCTATTGTTGGTACCTAGTAATGATCTGCTGCTGATTGTTGGTACCTGGTGATGATCTGCTGATGATTGTTGGTACTTGGTGATGATGTGCTGATGATTTTTGGTACCTGGTGATGATCTGCTAATGATTGTTGGTACCTGGTGATGATCTTCTGCTGATTGTTGGTACCTGGTGATGATCTGCTGATGGTTGTTGGTACCTGGTGATGATCTTCTGCTGATTGTTGGTACCTGGTGATGATCTGCTAATAGTTGTTGCTACCTGGGGATGATCTGCTGATGATTGTTGGTACCTGGTGATGATCTTATTGATGGTTGTTGGTACCTGGTGATGATCTGCTGCTGATTGTTGCTACCTGGGGATGATCTGCTGATGATTGTTTGTATCTGGTGATGATCTGCTGATGGTTGTTGTTACCTTGTGATGATCTGCTGCTGATTGTTCGCACCTGGTGATGATCTGCTGATGGTTGTTGGTACCTGGTGATGATCTGCTGCTGGTTGATGATACCTGATGATGATATGCTGCTGATTGTTGCTACCTGGTGATGATCTGATGCTGATTATTGGTACTTGGTGATGATCTGCTTCTGATTGTTGGTAACTGGTGATGGTCTGTTGATGATTATTGGTACTTGGTGATGATCTGCTTCTGATTGTTGGTACCTGGTGATGATCTGCTGCTGATTGTTGGTACCCGTTGATGATCTGCTGCTGATTAATGGTACCTGGTGATCATCTGCTGATAATTGCTGGTACCTGTTGATTATCTGCTGCTGATTAATGGTACTTGGTGATGATCACCTGATGATTGTTGGTGCCTGCTGATGATCTGCTGCTGATTGTTTGTACCTGGTGATGATGTGCTCATGATTGTTGGTACCTAGTGATGATCTGCTGATGATTGTTGGTACCTGGTGATGATCTGCTGATGATTGTTGGTACCTGGTGATGATCTGCTAATGGTTGTTGGTACCTGGTGGTGATCTGCTGATGATTGTTGGTACCTAGTGATGATCTGCTGATGATTGTTGGTACCTGGTGATGATCTGTTGATGATTGTTGGTATTTGGTGATGATCTGCTGCTGATTGTTGGTACCTGGTTATGCCCTGCTGAAGATTATTGGTACCTGGTGATGATCTGCTGCTGAGTGTTGTCACCTGGTGATGATCTGCTGCTAATTGTTGGCACCTGGTGATGATATGCTGCTGATTGTTGGTACCTGGTTATTACCTGCTGCTAATTATTGGTACCTGGTGATGATCTGCTGCTGATTGTTGGCACCTAGTGATGATCAGCTGCTGATGGTTGGCACCTGGTGGGGATCTGCTGCCGATTAATGGTACTGGCTCATGATCTGCTGCTGATTGTTGGTACCTGGTGATGATCTGCCGATGATTGTTTGTACCTAGTGATGACCTGCTGCTGATTGTTGGTGCCTGGTGATGATCTGCTAATGTTTGTTGGTACTTGGTGATGATCTGCTGCTGATTGTTGGTACCTGGTGATGATCTGCTGCTATTGTTGGTACCTGGTGATGATCTGCTGCTGATTGTTGGCACCTGGTGATGATCTGCTGATGATTGTTGGTACCTGGTGCTGATCTGCTGCTGATTAATGGTACCTGGTGATGATTTACTAATGGTTGTTGGTACTTGGTGATGATCTGCTGCTGATTGTTGGTGCCTGGTGATGATTTGCTGCTGATAGTTGGCACCTGGTGATGATCTGTTGATGATTGTTGGTACCTGGTGATGATCTGCTGCTGATTAATGGTACCTGGTGATGATTTGCTGCTGATTGTTGATACTTGGTGATGATCTGCCGATGATTATTGGAACCTGGTGATGATGTGCTGATGATTTTTGGAACCTGGTGATGATCTGCTGCTGATTGTGTGTACCTGGTGATGATCTGCTGATGATTGTTGGTACCTGGTGATGATATGCTGCTGATTGTTGGCACCTGGTGATGATCTGCTGCTGATTGTTGGTACCTAGTGATGATCTGCTGCTGATTAATGGAACCTGGTGATGATCTGCTGCTGGTTGGTGGTACCTGGTGATGATCTGCTGTTGATTGCTGGTACCTGGTGATGATCTGCTAATGGTTGTTGGTACCCAGTAATGATCAGCTGATGATTGTTGCTACCCGGTGATGATCTGCTGATGATTGTTGGTACCTAGTGATGATCTGCTGCTTATTTTTAGGTACCTGGTGATGATCTGCTAATGGTTGTTGGTACCTAGTGATGATCTGTTGCTGAGTGTTGGTACCTGGTTATGACCCGCAGCTGATTATTGGTACCTGGTGATGATCTGATTATTGGTACCTGGTGATGATCTGATGATTGTCGTTGGTACCTGGCGATGATCTGCTGTTGATTGTTGGTACCTGGTGATGATATGCTGCTTATCAATGGTGCCTGGTGATGATCTGCTGATGATTGTTGGTACCTGGTGATGATCTGCTGATGATTGTTGGTACCTGTTGATGATCTGCTGATGATTGTTGGTACCTGGTGATGATCTGCTGCTCATTGTTGGTACTTGGTGATGATCTGCTGATGATTGTTGGTACCTGGTGATGGTCTGTTGATGATTGTTGGTACTTGGTGATGATCTGCTGCTGATTGTTGGTACCTGGTGATCATCTGCTGCTGATTGTTGGTACCCGGTGATAATCTGCTGCTGATTAAAGGTACCTGGTGATCATCTGCTGATAATTGCTGGTACCTGTTGATGATCTGCTGCTGATTAATGGTACTTGGTGATGATCACCTGATGATTGTTGGTGCCTGGTGATGATCTGCTGCTGATTGTTTGTACTTGGTGATGATGTGCTACTGATTTTTGGTACCTATTGATGATCTGCTGATGATTGTTGGTACCTGGTGATGATCTGCTAATGCTGTTGGTACCTGGTGATGATCTGCTGATGATTGTTGGTACCTATTGATGATCTGCTGATGATTGTTGGTACCTGGTAATGATCTGCTGATGATTGTTGGTATTGGTGATGATCTGCTGCTGATTGTTGGTAACTGGTTATTCCCTGCTGAAGATTATTGGTACCTGGTGATGATCTGCTGCTGATTTGTTGGCACCTGGAGATGATCTGCTGCTGATTGTTGGCACCTGGTGATGATATGCTGCTGATTGTTGGTACCTGGTTATGAGCTGCTGCTGATTATTGGTACCTGGTGATTATCTGCTGCTGATTGTTGGCACCTGGTGATGATCAGCTGCTGATGGTTGGCACCTGGCGCGGATCTGCTGCAGATTAATGGTACCTGCTGATGATCTGCTGCTGATTGTTGGTACCTGGTGATGATCTGCTGATGATTGTTGGTACCTACTTATGATCTGCTGCTGATTGTTTGTACCTGTTGATGATCTGCTAATGTTTGTTGGTACTTAGTGATGATCTGCTGCTGATTGTTGGTACCTTCTGATGATATGGTGTTATTGTTGGTACCTGGTGATGATCTGCTGCTGATTGTTGGCACCTGGTGATGATCTGCTGATGATTGTTGGTACCTGGTGCTGATCTGCTGCTGATTAATGGTAACTGGTGATGATCTTCTAATGGTTGTTGGTACTTGGTGATGATCTGCTGCTGATTGTTGGTGCCTGGTGATGATCTGCTGATGATTGTTGGCACCTGGTGATGATCTGTTAATGATTGATGGTACATGGTGATGATCTGCTGCTGATTAATGGTACCTGGTGATGATCTGCTGCTGATTGTTGATACCTGGTGATGATCTGCTGATGATTGTTGGTACCTGGTGATGATGTGCTGATGATTCTTGGTACCTAGTGGTGATCTGCTAATGGTTGTTGGTACCTGGTGATGATCTTCTGCTGATTGTTGGTACCTGGTGATGATATGCTGCTGATTTTTGGCACCTGGTGATGATATGCTGCTGATTGTTGGTACCTGATGATGATATGCTGCTGATTAATGGTACCTGGTGATAATCTGACGATGGTCGTTGGTACCTGGCGATGATCTGCTGTTGATTGTTGGTACCTGGTGATGATCTGCTGCTTATTAATGGTGCCTGGTGATGGTCTGCTGATGATTGTTGGTACCTGTTGATGATCTGCTGATGATTTTAGTACCTGGCGATGATCTGCTGATGATTGTTGGTAAATGGTGATGATCTGTTGCTGATTGTTGGTACCTGGTGATGATCTGCTGATGATTTGTGGTACCTGGTGATGATCTGCTGCTGATTGTTGGTACCTGG
Organism: Panulirus ornatus; assembly: GCF_036320965.1. Lineage (NCBI taxonomy): Eukaryota > Metazoa > Arthropoda > Malacostraca > Decapoda > Palinuridae > Panulirus > Panulirus ornatus. The sequence continues at coordinate 24,412,680 of NC_092261.1, forward strand.
TGATGATCTGCTGTTGGTTGTTGGTACCTGATGATGATCTGCTAATGGTTGTTGGTACCTGGTAATGATCAGCTGATGATTGTTGCTACCTGGTGATGATCTGCTGATGATTGTTGGTACCTAGTGATGATCTGCTGCTTATTGTTGGTACCTGGTGATGATCTGCTGATGATTTTAGTACCTGGTGATGATCTGCTGATGATTGTTGGTAAATGGTGATGATCTGCTGCTGATTGGTGTTACCTGGTGATGATCTGCTGATGATTTGTGGTACCTGTTAATGATCTGCTGCTGATTATTGGTACCTGGTGATGATCTGCTGCTGATCGTTGGCACCTAGTGATGATCTGCTGCTGATTGTTGGTACCTGGTGATGATCTGCTAATTATTAATGGTGCCTGGTGATGATCTGCTGATGATTGTTGGTACCTGGTGATGATGTGCTGCTGATTGTTGGTACCTGGTGTTGATCTGCTGATGATTTGTGGTACCTGGTGATGATCTGCTGCTGATTGTTGGTACCTGGTGATGATCTGCTGCTGATTGTTGGCACCTGGTGATGATCTGCTGATGATTGCTAGTACCTGGTGATGATCTGCTGCTGATTAATGGTACCTGCTGATGATCTGCTGATTGTTGGTACCTGGTGGTGATCTGCTGTTGATTGTTGGTACCTGGTGATTATCTGCTGATGATTGTTGGTACCTGGTGATGATGTGCTGATGATTTTTGGTACCTAGTGATGATCTGCTAATGGTTGTTGGTACCTGGTGATGATCTTCTGCTGATTGTTGGTACCTGGTGATGATATGCTGCTGATTGTTGGCACCTGGTGATGATATGCAGCTGATTGTTGGTACCTGGTGATGATCTGCTGCTGATTAATGGTACCTGGTGATGATCTGCTGCTTGTTGGTGGTACCTAGTGATGATCTGCTGTTGATTGTTGGTACCTGATGATGATCTGCTAATGGTTGTTGGTACCTAGTAATGATCAGCTGATGATTGTTGCTACCTGGTGATGATCTGCTGATGATTGTTGGTACCTAGTGATGATCTGCTGCTTATTGTTGGTACCTGGTGATGATCTGCTAATGGTTGTTGGTACCTAGTGATGATCTGTTGCTGAGTGTTGGTACCTGGTTATGACCCGCAGCTGATTATTGGTACCTGGTGATGATCTGATGATGGTCGTTGGTACCTGGCGATGATCTGCTGTTGATTGTTGGTACCTGGTGATGATCTGCTGCTTATTAATGGTGCCTGGTGATGATCTGCTGATGATTGTTGGTACCTGGTGATGATCTGCTGATGATTTTAGTACCTGGTGATGATCTGCTGATGATTGTTGGTACATGGTGATGATCTGCTGCTGATTGTTGGTACCTGGTGATGATCTGCTGATGATTTGTGGGACCTGGTGATGATCTGCTGCTGATTGTTGGTACCTGGTGATGATCTGCTGCTGATTGTTGGCACCTAGTGATGATCTGCTGCTGATTGTTGGTACCTGGTGATGATCTGCTAATGATTAATGGTGCCTGGTGATGATCTGCTGATGATTGTTGGTACCTGGTGATGATCTGCTGCTGATTGTTGGTACCTGGTGATGATCTGCTGCTGATTGTTGGCACCTGGTGATGATCTGCTGATGATTGCTAGTACCTGGTGATTATCTGCTGCTGATTAATGTTACCTGCTGATGATCTGCTTAATGTTGGTACCTGGTGGTGATCTGCTGTTGATTTTTGGTACCAGGTGATGATCTGCTGATGATTTTTGGTACCTGGTGATGATGTGCTGATGATTTTTGGTACCTATTGATGATCTGCTAATGGTTGTTGGTACCTGGTGATGATCTTTTGCTGATTGTTGGTACCTGGTGATGATATGCTGCTGATTTTAGGCACCTGGTGATGATATGCTGCTGATTGTTGGTACCTGGTGATGATCTGCTGCTGATTAATGGTACCTGGTGATGATCTGCTGCTGGTTGGTGGTACCTAGTGATGATCTGCTGTTGATTGTTGGTACCTGATGATGATCTGCTAATGGTTGTTGGTACCTAGTAATGATCAGCTGATGATTGTTGCTACCTGGTGATGATCTGCTGATGATTGTTGGTACCTAGTGATGATCTGCTGCTTATTGTTGGTACCTGGTGATGATCTGCTAATGGTTGTTGGTACCTAGTGATGATCTGTTGTTGAGTGTTGGTACCTGGTTATGACCCGCAGCTGATTATTGGTACCTGGTGATGATCTGATGATGGTAGTTGGTATCTGGCGATGATCTGCTGTTGATTGTTGGTACCTGGTGATGATCTGCTGCTTATTAATGGTGCCTGGTGATGATCTGCTGATGATTGTTGGTACCTGGTGATGATCTGCTGATGATTTTAGTACCTGGTGATGATCTGCTGATGATTGTTGGTACATGGTGATGATCTGTTGCTGATTGTTGGTACCTGCTGATGATCTGCTGATGATTTGTGGTACCTGGTGATGATCTGCTGCTGATTGTTGGTACCTGGTGATGATCTGCTGCTGATTGTTGGCACCTAGTGATGATCTGCTGCTGATTGTTGGTACCTGGTAATGATCTGCTAATGATTAATGGTGCCTGGTGATGATCTGCTGATGATTGTTAGTACCTGGTGATGATCTGCTGCTGATTGTTGGTACCTGGTGTTGATCTGCTGATGATTTGTGGTACCTGGTGATGATCTGCTGCTGATTGTTGGTACCTGATGATGATCTGCTGCTGATTGTTGGCACCTGCTGATGATTGCTAGTACCTGGTGATGATCTGCTGCTGATTAATGGTACCTGCTGATGATCTGCTGATTGTTGGTACCTGGTGGTGATCTGCTGTTGATTGTTGGTACCTGGTGATGATCTGCTGATGGTTGTTGGTACCTAGTGATGATCTGCTGATGATTGTTGTTTCCTGGTGATGATCTGCTGCTGATTGTTGGCACCTGGTGATGATCCGCTGATGGTTTTTGGTACCTGGTGATGATCCGCTGATGGTTTTTGGTACCTGGTGATGTTCTGCTGCTGATTAATGGTACCTGGTGATGATCTGCTGCTGATTGTTGGTACCTGGTGATGATCTGCTGCTGATTGTTGGTACCTGGTGATGATCCGCTGATGGTTTTTGGTACCTGGTGATGTTCTGCTGCTGATTAATGGTACCTGGTGATGATCTGCTGCTGATTGTTGGTACCTGGTGATGATCTGCTGCTGATTGTTGGTACCTGGTGATGATTAGCTGATGATTGTTGGTACCCGGTGATGATTAGCTGATGATTGTTGGTACCTGGTGATGTTCTGCTGCTGATTAATGGTACCTGGTGATGATCTGCTGGTGATTGTTGGTACCCGGTGATGATCTGCTGCTGATTGTTGGTACCCGGTGATGATCTGCTGGTGATTGTTGGTACCTGGTGGTTATTGTTCCCGCTTACATCTAGCAACCTAGTCGCAGCTTATCATCTGGAAGGGTAAGAGCCAAGTGTTGCGTCTTGACGTATCGTAGCTTCCTGATATCTTACATGATGGCTTGTGGCTTGGAAGCTTCAATGCAGATGCCTCTACTGCTACATTAATGAACCTTAATTTTCATTCAGGAACCCTAACCGAACGCTGACTTAATTCACTCGTCACAGTACACAAGAGCGTCCAGGAGATAATATTAATTGAGACAGACCAGCCCGTCTTACCATACAGGAACGCATCACTTGGCGCTGGCAGTATGGGCCAAGTTTTACGGTCCTTAAACACGAATGCAAGACTCTTGAGCACAGCAGTACAATCCTAGGCAAGACTTCTGAGTACAGCTGTACGATTCTTGATATGCATGCAGGACACTTGAGCACGAAGGAAGGATTCTTGAGCACAATATAATCCTTGAGCCCGAAGATAGAACTCTTGAACACAACACTATGATCCTTGAGCACAGCAGTACGATCTTTGAGCACAAAGATAGGACTCTTGAGTACACCAGTACGATCCTTGAGCTCGACGTAGGATTATTAAGTGCAGCAACATGATCTTTGAGTGCGACGAAAGGATTCTTGAGCATAGCATCATGATAACAGAGTAAAACGATAAGACTCTTGAGGACAGCATTATGATCCTTGACCAAAATGGCAGGACTCTTCAGCACAGCAATGCGATCCATGAGCACTACGGTAGGATACTTGAGCACGGCACTATGAGTCTCAGTCACTAAAGTAGGACTACTGAGCACAGCATTATGATGCTTGAGCACGACTGTAGGATTCTCGAGCACAGCATCGTGATCCTTAAGCACCACGGCAGGACTCTTGGGAAAAGCATTATGATACTTGAGCACAACGGAAGAACTTTAGGGTACAGCCTTACAATTCTTGATCACAACTATAACTTATTAACACAGAATTCAGAAACTTGAGTACAACAGCAGGAATCTTGAGCACAAAATTATGATGCTTGAGCATGACGGCAGGACTCATGAGCACACCATCATGATGCTTGAGCACGACAGAAGTATTCTCAAGCACAGCACTAGTATCCTTGAGCATGGAGGCAAAACTTGAGTACAGCATTACGATCAGTGAGCAACATGAGCAGGACTCTTAAGCACAATATTGTGAACCTTGAGCACGACAGGAGGACACTTGAGCAAAATATTACAAACTTTGAGCATGACGGAGGGTTTCCTGAGTTCAGCATTGTGATCCTTGAGCAGGCCGGAAGGTCTCCTGAGCAAAGCATTGTGATCCTTGAGCACGACGGAAGGCCTCATGAGCACAGCATAGTGATCCTTGAGCACGACGGAAGGCCTCCTGAGCAAAGCATTGTGATCCTTGAGCACGACGGAAGGGTTCTTGAGTAAGGTATTACGATCCTTGAGCATGACAGCAGAACTCTTAAGTACAACAATACGATCCTTGAGCTCGATGGAAGGATTCTTCAGCATAACTTTATGATAAGTGAGCAGAACGGCAGGTCACTTGCACAGCACTATGATCCTTGAGCTCGAGGTCAGGACTACTAAGCAGAGCATTATAATCTATGAGTTCAGAGGCAAGATTCTTGAGCACATCACTTCTTTGAGCAAGACGGTAGGACTCTTAAGCACAGTACTCTGATTCTTGACCAAGAAAAAAGGACTCTTGAGAACGGTAGTACGATCCTTGAGGTTGACGGAAGTACCAGTGAGCACAACATTATGATCTTCGAGCACGACGGAATGACTCTTGAGCACAGCAGCAGGATCCTTGAACACCTTAACAGGACTCCTGAGCACAGTATTATGATCTTATGCACGACTTAAAGATGCTTGAGCACAGCATTACGATCCTTGAGTACGACAATAAGACTTTTGAGCGCAGTATTATGATCCTTGAGGACAAAGACAGGACTCTTGAGCACAACTTTATTATCCTTGAGCAAAACATTATGATCCTTGACCACAACATTATGATCTTGCGCACAACATTATGATCCTTGAACACAAACTCAGGCGTCTTGATATAAGCATTATGATCCAACCTTGAACATTAAGATACAGTCCATGAGTATAATGGATTGGCTTTGACGTGACTGTTAGGAATTACTTTAAAGAAAACGCCTTCACATCTAAGATTTGTAACGTCGTGGTCAAGGGTCGTAAAGTCGTGTTCAAAGGTCGTAATGTCGTGTTCATTTGTGATAACGTCTTGCTAGAAGGTCGTAACGTCGTGCTCAAGGACCGTTTTAAGGGTCTTAAAGTCGAGCTTCAGGGCCGTAACCTCGTGCTCAAAGGGTTAATCTGGTAACCATTTCTACATAAGTGAGCGCTCTCCTACACTCACAATATGGGAAATATGACTATTCAAATGATTCAAATAAGGTAGTGAATCACTGGCCGAAAATTATCGTCCAGTTATTTGAACGTCTGTAGTGGGTAAGCTGATGGAAACCATCATTGGGAACAAGATTGTTAATCATTTCCACGATATCACTCATGTTTGACAAATCTGCTTAATTTCTGTAATGAGATAATCAATTCTTATAATGGAAGTAAAGCTGTTGATGTCATCTGTTTAGATTTTCAAAAAGCATTTGATGAGCTCCCACATCAAAGGTTACAAGCGAAAGTTAAGTCATGTGTGTCGATGACTAAGGAAATGTGTTAGCTGGCCATAAAGAAAAATTTGTGATGAATGGTCAAGCTTGTGAAGCCGTAACAAGTAGTGTGCGGCGTTTTACGAAAGCGCGGATTGGCATATCAAAAGCGCGGCAAACGTTGCTGATATATTGCTATCAAAAGCGCGGCAGAATATTAAGTCAAAAGCGCGTTTTATCACTCACCTCTAAGTCCGATTGTTTATACGTTCATTAACGATCGTTCACCTCTTCCGTTAGCCAAATGATATCATCTGTTGCCCCCTGCTTACCACGGGGAGGTGGAAGTAGGACTTGTATGGTGTATAGTTGTATGGTGTATAGTTGGTAGAAAAACTTCGGACAGCTCTTGAAGGTCCCATCAACGAAGATCTCTTCAGCAGTGTTCGCCAGAAATGCAAGATTAGTAATACATGAAATGATAACCATACCAGAATATGGATTATTTTCAAGGATGAAATCTTCACCTTTTGTCGTAGTAGTATTCATAGAATTTAGAGCACGATGTACTTCCTCACGAGTTTTAGGCAATACAGGATACGCTTTCCGCCTTTCTCGGTATAATGATTGTGCTATAGATCTTACATCACCTGATTCTAGCTCATTTTCAGGAAATGTATGCAACTCCGTTCTAATGAGCTTAGATGGCCTTGCCGTCATGTCGTCAGTCGCCTTCCGTTTCACCTGTGCACGTAGTTGTTGTCTTTCAAGTTTTCTTTCTTCTTTTTCATGGTTATGCTCCAAATCAACTGGAACAATGGCAGTCACTGTGTTGTCTGTTCTAAGTCTACCTTTACATTTCTTGTTGGTACATCTCCAAGAAATGCATCCGTCCACCAATGTACTGTCCACTCTGTATTTATATCCATCGTGCATCAAACACTTCTTGCCTTTGTTTGTTTGGGAAATCGTAAACTCCATAGCTGAAAGTTATGACAACACAGGATTGACTGTCAGGTTCAGACTGAGCACCGTGGGCTTCAGCACTGTGAACAGGAAACCATCGAGACAGACACTCGCGGTGGTCTCGGTGAACAGTGTGAAGCATTATGACACACCGAATGATTCTCAATGACACAGCGAGTGAACGGATTAACCTTGCCGCGCATTTGATAGTACTTTAAGGGTGAGTTTCGAACGCGGTCACTTTCTCGAATCCGCGCTTTTGATATACGCCCGTAGTGTGCTATGGACCAATTTGGGACCGGTTTTCTTTCTCAAACATATCAATAATAGTGATAATGGGCTTCGTTGTAAGATATCTAAATTTACGGATGTTGATACGTTGGGAAATCAATCTGCAACAGAAACTGAATATCTGCAGTTTCTTACTAACATACACAAAGTGATGAACTGGACAAACAGGTGGCATATGAATTTTGATATTCATAAATGCAAAATTTTACATATCAGTATAGAAAATGAAAAGGTGAACTACAGTATGAAATATGTTAGGTTACAAAAGGTAAATGAGGATAATGACTTAAGCGTGATAATCTCGAGTTACTTAAATAAAAGTAAGCAATGCACAGAAACAGTAAAATGAGCAAACCAAATTCTTGCAATTATAGGTAGGGCTTTCGAATCTAAGTCTCGGAAAATCATTCTCATTCTTTATAGCTAACTGGTGCTTACCCATTTTGAATATTAGATTAAGTTTTGGTAACCGCACTTGAAGAAACATGTAAAAAGAATGGAGAAAATAGAGTCGAGCTACCAAGATGATTCTCAGCCTGAGAAACAAATCAAACGAGTTAAATCCATTTAGCTTAGAAAAGAGAAGGCTAAGAGGTGATCTATCACTAGTATTCATAATTATTACGGACTTGGATAATCTCGATCTAGCGAGATACTTAAGGATAGATTCGTTTGATTTCACCTGGATTAATGGATGTAAACTTATGGGCAAACGTTGTACCTCGGATGAGGCGAAGTACTTTTCTTCAACAGGATTGTTAACATATTAGATGATTTACCAATCATAATAGTTAGAGGTACCATAGTTACGTTTGAGCAGAGACTCTATATATATTTGGCTTCAAATCCATGAGTGACATTATTTGCATCTCTTTAGTTATATGCATAGTTTACAGGTCTATCTCTTAAAATTTTGAATGTCTTTCTGCTCTTGCCTCATTAATCCAAGAGTTTCTGATCTCTTCCACTATCACAATCAGCTTCGTTAGGACCAAATGGTCTGCTGCTGTTTAAATTCATCTGTGTTCTGTTGTCTGGCGCATTATATTTCGAGAGAAACATCTTGTAATCATAGGATGTCAGAAACACATGGTCTTTGTTCTCAGCAAATATTTGTAATCACATCTGACAACCAAACTTTGGATATACAGAAAGCAATACGCTCTTGAAGACCAATCTACTTCTATAGGAAGGGTCAATATACGAGGCTAGACTCATCGTCCCACTCTTTTTCTTTTTCACGTTGGAGGCTCCAGTCACGGACAGAAGTCCATATCAATTAATGGCTGGGCCTTATTTGAAATACAGAGATGATTATGAAAGGAAAAAAAAGACCGTGCAAAGTATCAGGAGATCAAAAGATGTGGATGAATATAGTGTTGAGTCGTCAGCGTATGAGTGCACTGGATTATTTGTGGAGAGGAAAGCGGTGAAAAAAAGGAGAAAACGTGTAGGGGAGACGACAAAACCTTGAAGGACACCGCAGTTGATGGAGAAAACGGGAGAAGCTGATCCATCAATAACAACAGAGATAGATCAGCCAGAGAGGAGGCTAGGTATGAAGGAACAAACTCAGAGAGGGAAGCCAAAAGAGGGGAGCTTAAAGATGAGACCACAATGCCACACCCTGTCAGAAGCATTGTATATATCAAAGGAAACTGCACAAGACTCCCTAAAATCTCTCGGGGTTATGACCAGACATTAGTAAGATAGGAAAGAATATCACCAGTGGATCTCGCCTTACGGAATCCCTACCGGTGATCAAAGAGAAGACTGTGAGATTCATGGTGTCAGGATATGGGAGCTGAAGAGGGATTCAAAGATATTGGGAATAGTAGATGTCAAAGCAATAGGACGATTGTTAGTCCTGGTTTTTAGATAGAAACGGAACAGATGAGCAAGCACAGGTCCAAGTTCAGAGGCACACTCTTTCAGTACACAGGGATGAATGCCGTCAGGACCATAAGCCTTGCTTGTGCTCAGAGAGAGAAAAGCGCTTTTCGGACTGTCCGAAAAGATATTACCGATGGGGGGGATGGGGGATAGGATTGATAAGGGGAGAGTTGATGGAAATGCCTTCAACTAAAGATCAGAGAAATCTATCAATGGATGACGAGGAAAGATCGCACTGCCGTTGAATAGAAGAAAGCTTTGCCTGACCGATAACGTGCTTGCAATGATTATGGGCAGTGATAAAAGCTGAACGAGAGTCAGAGGAAGGAGAGATTGTCTAAACTTGAAATGCCTGATTCCTTGCCTGAATGGCATCAGAACAGGAACGGTTAAAGCATGGATTGGATATAGAGGTCATCTTGAAGGGAGAGGGCATAAATGCTTCCAGAATAACCTCTGCTATACGTTTAGTGGAGACAGAGACATCACCACACAAGAGACAGTAATTCACCCACGGAAAGTCACAAAAGGAGTTACGTAAATTATTCCAGTCAACTTTGTTGAGGTGTCAGTATTTACGCATAGAAGGAGCTGCTGGAGGGGGAGGTACCGTTAGAATAGATGCATTTATGAGAGTGTGATCAGATGAACCAACTGAGGGCGAGATTGTGTACTTACAGCGGATGCATTAGTGGTAAAAAGCAAATCCAGAATATTAGATGAGTAGTCACAGCAGTCAGGTATATGGGTAGGGTGGAAGATAATTTGCTCTAAACCATCGAGAATGGAGAACGTGGGACTTCAGTCCATCTATCATCCGCATGAGAGATATTCAACCATTCCCTATGGTGAACGTTAAAATCCCCGGGGTAGAGGATCTAGGCTTGCGGATGAGAGGATGTCACAGTCTCATAACAGGAGTTTGAATAGTCGGAAAAGGATATAAAATTTGTAGGATTAGGAGAGCAATAGGTGAAACAGATGAAAAGTGTGGAAGTAGGGAGATAGACCTTGAGCAACATAACATGACATTTTGGAGACTCAAGGTCCTTGAGGCGTGCAACAGGTGTGTTGATGTTGGAATAAGGAAAAACATCACCTTTGAACCGGGATCGTAAATGGAGAGTACAGCTGGATTTGAAACGGGACTAATGAGAACATCATTAGACAACTGTGTCTCAGAGAGAAGTAAGATATTAGGTGAGGTACTAGACAGATGGTGTTCAACAGAGGAAAGGTTACTGGAGGGACCACGAATATTAGTATAGTGAACAGAATAAGGGGAAGGTCTACCAGAGCGAGAAGGGTAGTGAAAGGGCCAAGTATCATTACTGTCTGAGTCCTCCCTCTCATTGGCAGTAGAGGCAGGCGGAAATTCGGAGATTCTTAACACCCATGATGCCTGAAACTAGGAAGTCATGCATTTGTTGGACTGTATCTACCTTCATCCGTTTGTTTAGATATTCATTTCTCTTTCTGTTTCTCTCCCTTTTATCATTCATTACCCGATAATCTACCCATCGTTCTGTGAATATAAATTTCTCTATCAGTCGTCTACTACTCGTGCAAAAAAAATATTCCTAGGCGACAGTGTGTTCAGTTTTCCTAGCGAGGCATTACAGGTCCGCCAACCGTCTTTCTTAATTCATTTCTCACATTTTCACATTATCATATGATCCTTAATGTTGTTTGTGACCGCAGAGCTGCCTAGGGAGGCATCCAGGTCGCCACAGTATTTCACAGGGATCGTAAACTCCAGACTCGAGGAGAAATGCTGCATCAGAACCACAGGATTCTCCTTAGCTTATTGTTCATTGCTTGAATCTTAGCGCCATCTGCAGGCGTGCACTATAACTACAGTTCGGGCAACTAAAAAACCTCTACGCTTGTGAGCCATCTATGAGCATGCTCTTAAACTATGACTATCACTTCCAAAATATGACTCAACCAGTTGAGAGAGAGAGAGAGAGAGAGAGAGAGAGAGAGAGAGAGAGAGAGAGAGAGAGAGAGAGAGAGAGAGAGACGATGATTGCCAGGAAGGGTGAGAAAGCGCATCAGCATAAAACAACCTAGAATAACTTTATGTTGGTTCTAAAACTTAAGTGAAAATAGCAGACAGCACGTTTATAACTAGAGGTGCGTAATAAAATGATACGGTACAGGGCAGGAGCCTCCCTTCACACACACACACACACACACACACACACACACACACACACACACACTTCTTTCCTCCAGTTTATGGCAGAGGATGACAGGATTTTTGAACTGCAGACAGGTAAACTGTTTCTTACAGTCGGATAAACCATAAATTTCCAATAAATTCGTTCTGAAACAACAGATAATCCCTATGAAAATATATCTTTATACTGATACTGCAATACAACACAATAAGGTCATGCATAAGATTACATCGTAGCAATGATGATAATGATCGTTCAGAGCTTCAGTAACACTACATCAAAAACTGATGATAGTGAGATGACCTTTGAGAATCCTGAGAGTAGACATTTGGACTGATGATTAAGAAAGCAGCCAGACTGAGGAAAAACATTTTCAAGACAGCATCTTAGATTAAGGAAAGACATTTTGAATGCAGCATCAACGACGTAAAGAGCTTGTGATTGCGTTGTGAACACGGCCCTAATGGTGTGGACGTAGCTTCCCGAAAAAAAGCATATTCAAATAGAAGTAAAGGCACCTAGATAAGACCTAGAGATGACACTTACCTAAATGATGCAAGGACACAGCTCCAGATAAAGGTGCCAGGGTAACCATTTCATGTGAATGATGTGAAACCATTGTTACATATACAGAGACTGCACACACACACACACACACACACACACACACACACACACACACACACACACACACACACACACACACTCATATGTACATACCAGCCTTCTCTAATCTTTTCTGATGTTGAAGGCTCCAGTCATGGACAAAAGTCCACATCAAGGCCGGACCTTAATTGAAATATAGAGAGAATTTTGAAACGGAAAAAGAAAAGACAAGGGAAGGCGTTCAAGACTTTTTTGAGAAAGTGAAAAACCTGTCTTTTTAAATGTGCCAGGTCATAGTTATTGGAAAAGACATGAGAAAGTAGCGAGTTCCAATGCTTCGACGTATAAGGAAAGAAGCAGTTATCAAACCGGCCTCCCCTTAAGTTGTTGATGGCCGCACAATAATCATGTGACGCAGCATCTTGCCGAGTATCGCGTGGTCTAAATAGTAGTGGGGCACACAAGCAGTCAGCTCTCGGGAGCGAAAACCAAAGTAATACCTATAGAAGAGGGGAAGTGAACCAACATTGCGGCGTATGGCAAAGGGGTCAAGTTTGGAAGTTAGCCTGAAACAGTTTATAAGGTGGACCGCTTTCGACTCAACTCTGTCAAGTAAGGTTGCAGAGCTAGAAACACCCCAAATGTGAGAGAAGTACTCCATACAGGGAACAATCCCCTGTATAAACGGAGCAGGTGTTCATCAGAGAAGTTTTCACGTCTAAACAGGACACCCAATTTCTTAAAGGAAGACTTAGCTATTCCTGTTATATGGGATTTCTAAGAAAGAATGGATGTTACAGTAATACCAAGCATGTTCATTGAGTCAAGAGTTGGAATTACAGAACCGTCAAAGGAAAGCCTAGAGTTGTGAGGATTTTTTTCATTGAGAGATGGGTAGAAACTGGGTCTTGAAAGCATTAAACTTAAGAAGATTTTGTCCAATACACTAAGATATCCTGTCCAAGTCTGAGTTTACTGAGGGAGCTGTGTCAAGACGAGATGCAAACAGAGTGAAAGGAGAGAGAGTAGAATTGAAGAATGTGGATAAATGCAGCGTTGAGTCGTCAGCGTATGAGTGAACTGAATCATTTGTGGAGGAGAGGCAAGCGTTGAAAAAAGGAGAAAAATTGTAAGGGATGGGACAGAACCATGAGGGACACGGCTGTTGATGGAGAAAAGGGGGAGGCTGATCCACGAACAAGCACAGAGATAGATCGGCCAGAGAGGAGGATGAACGTGAAGGAGCAAAGAGAGGGAGGGAAGCCAAAGAGGGGAGCTCAGTGGTAAGACCCCGATGCCACACCCTGTCAAAAGCCTTAGATATGTCAAGAGCATCTACACATGACATCCCAAAATCTTTCAGGGATGATGACCAGACATTAGTAAGATAAGAAAGAATATCACCAGTGGATCTCGCTTTACGGAAGCCATCCTGGTGATCAGAGAGAAGACTGTGATTTTCGAGGCGTTTAAGGATATGGGAGTTGAGGAGGGATTCAAAGACTTAGGAAATGGTAGATATTAAAGAAGTAGGACGATAACTAGAGGGGTTAGAACGGTCACCCTTATTCGGGATGGGATGTACCTATGCATGCTTCCAAGGAGAAGGAAAGTTTTGTTTTTAAACAGAAACGGAACAGTCGAGCAAACGCAGGAGTAAGTTCAGAGGCACACTCTGTAAGTACACAGGGATGGATACCATCAGGACCTTAAGCCTCGCATAGGTCCAGAGAAAAAAGCGTTTTTCGGACAGTCCAAAAAGAGATTACGGGAAGGAGCATAGGATTAGTAAGAGGAACATCAGGTGGTGAAGGAATGTTAGAGTCATCCACGATGGAGTTAGAAAAGAAACGGGAACCAAAGAGAGTTTTTTTTTTCTACGGAAGAGACAGCTATAGTACCGTCAAAACGGAAATTTGAAAGGAAGGTAGCGATACCGAAATGCCTTTAGTCTTGTAGATAGGCAAGATCTTCCTTGTGCCTTTAGTCTTGTAAATAGGAAAAATCTTGCGGTACCATTATTCTTTTTGTTAGGAAGAAGCTCTCCTGATCTCTAGGATGTTTTAATCTCTCCTTTCTGCGTCTCCTGTCTCTCTCATCTATATTCGCTTTGTCTCTCCTCCCTCTCTCTTATATCACTGTGTTGCTCCATCCTTCACAAAAACTCTGTCTCCCAACTGTTCTTCAATGTACTTTGTCGTTCCTTCCGTCGTCTGTTATACGCACTCTACTTATCCAATTGCTCCTGTTCTACTGCATCTCAGGAGACACTGCAACGCCCGATACTTGTGAAACTCTGTCAGTTTTCGCTTCCTTGCAACATTCAACATTACACTTCATAGAGTTCGTCTCCACATCTGTCAAACCAATCGTCAGCCTCTTGGATATCCCTTCCCCATACATCTTTTTCATATATAACATCCAATAGATATATATGATTTAGCCATTACTAGCACAATTCTAAATTTTCTCTTTCCTGCTTTCGTTTATTCTTCCTTTCTTCCTTATTTTTCTTGGCATTTTCAACACTTTACAGACTCGTCCTCATATCTACTTACGTGTGAATTTCCAAATACCTTATGAAACTTCGTGACTCTAATCATTGGTACAGACATTAGGATTCAGGGTTCTGGTTGTGCCTAGTGAGTTATCTCCGTTCGTTAGTATGTTCTGGCCTCGTCGTGTGTACCAGTGAGAGATGATACCACAGATCAACCTTCCGCGAGCTTCTTACACAAAAATGTCTGCCTTCCTACTTACGATGGTTGAGAATATCACTGTGAAGCAGGGGGAGCATACCTACCTACGATAGTTGAGACTATCACGGTGACGTAGAGGTTGCCCACCTACACTACATACAGTAGTTAAGAATATCAGTAGGGAGTACCTACCTACTTCCGATAGTTGAGACTATCACAGTGGCGGCCTGCTTACCTAGGGTGGCAGGTAGGAAGGCATTACCTTTCATTCTGGAAACTATGCAAATTGTCTGTTATCAGTGTTTTTTCTTCTTGCGAATTTTAACTCTAAATTTGTTTCTAATACATTACCTAAAATTGAGATGAGGCTAACGGGCGATAGTTTGAAGCAGATTTCCTGTCATCGTTTTGAACATTTGGGTTGCGTTAGCTAACTTGAGATAGAAAATGCTGGCTGCCGGCTAACATCTTTCAGTACTCTTGGGGAGATATCGTCTGGACCAATTGATATATTCGAGTCTAGTTTTTCTAGGATTTTAAGTTCTTTCTGGTGTTCAATATTCTTAATGTTCAACCTATCAATTTCTTCCCCAGAAATAAGTTTTACAATTGTAGTATATTAGATGAATTTTTGATGGTAACACCGAGCTGATAAACCTGTTAAGGAGAGGTGTCATTTCTTTATTGCCACTTGTCGATATGCTGTTGTCACTGGTAACAGGAGAACAGGATCTTTCATTTTTCTTCTTCAAACGTGCTTTGAAATTCTTTATGGTTCTTTCTCACAATGTAAGTTCTTTTTTTTCAGTCTTTCTTACAGGGTTTGATTTTCTTCCTAATATTCTCTTTACAATCTTATTTACATTTCATGGTCACGATTCATGCCACTTAACACAATCTAAACCCTTGTTTTACCTTTGATAGAGACAATGGTTTATTTCTTAACTGAATCAGACTCCTCCTTTTCACAGCCTCTTTTCACCATTCTAGGGGCGCTATTCTTTTTTTTTTTTTGGAGGGGGGGAAGTAATATATCACTGAAGTTACTCCACATCTATTTATCCACGTCTAATAGTCTGATTAAATATATTTTGGATGAGTCATGATCACACACTTACGTACTAATGAGGTCCCTGTTTGAGAACATTATCTAATATATTACTGCCTCTCGTTGGTTCTTAGGCCATTTTGAATTGGAAAGCAGTCGTCTATGAACCTTTATCCCTTATGGTCACTTTCTGTTGAGATTGTTATAACTTCATCATACAAAGTCCTATTATCTTCTCAAAGTTAGGGTCGTCTATGCACTAGCCAAAAAATGATTTTGGATATTTCATATATATGCTCACTATGCATCAAATTATATTAATTTACATCCAATATTCTAACCGCGTTAGCCTTTAAGCTGTCTCGTAAGAAGATAAGAAGACCACCACTTAATCTATGGAATCTGTATTCTGTGAATATTATACCTAGGAATTGTTAACTCTTCAAAATATCTTTTTTCTTTTGCAAATTTTACCCAGATCTCTGATAGTAATGTATTTTCAGACTCTTTTCTGATAGAGTATAAGACGTCAGTTCATGGCATAGTGTGGAGGAAAGGCTGTGGCTGAGAAGACGAGTGGGAAACGTATAGGGGAGGATAGGAAGGGCAGAGTGTTCAAGGAGAAACTGTGATGAGGAGACTGTGAGAAAAAAACGTAATGCGGAGAAAATAAGGAACAGGATGTGTAGAGGAGGAGAAAGGCTTGGGAAGGATATATGGTGGTGACGTTAGAAGGAGAGTGTTTGGTGGTGGTTGTGGATAGAGAAAAAGTAGGGTGGGAGAATGTGGAGAAGTGGGTGTGGAGGGCAAAGAGTATGAAGAGGGAGAGTATGTTCCTATGGTATGGACATTCATGGTGTAACGGTTAAAGTTCCTGACAGTGACGCATTCACGAACAACCCAGGTTCGAGTCCTGGCTGTGGTAGTCGGTCCACAATTAACAAATTGTTCTTCTACCCAAAGCGGTTGGTCGATAAATTATGTATATATATGTATATATATATATATATATATATATATATATATTTTTTTTTTTTCTTTTTATACCTCGTCGCTGTCTCCCGCGTTTGCGAGGTAGCGCAAGGAAACAGACGAAAGAAATGGCCCAACCCCCCCCATACACATGTACATACACACGTCCACACACGCAAATATACATACCTACACAGCTTTCCATGGTTTACCCCGGACGCTTCACATGCCTTGATTCAATCCACTGACAGCACGTCAACCCCTATATACCACATCGCTCCAATTCACTCTATTCCTTGCCCTCCTTTCACCCTCCTGCATGTTCAGGCCCCGATCACACAAAATCCTTTTCACTCCATCTTTCCACCTCCAATCTGGTCTCCCTCTTCTCCTCGTTCCCTCCACCTCCGACACATATATCCTCTTGGTCAATCTTTCCTCACTCATTCTCTCCATGTGCCCAAACCATTTCAAAACACCCTCTTCTGCTCTCTCAACCACGCTCTTTTTATTTCCACACATCTCTCTTACCCTTACGTTACTTACTCGATCAAACCACCTCACACCACACATTGTCCTCAAACATCTCATTTCCAGCACATCCATCCTCCTGCGAACAACTCTATCCATAGCCCACGCCTCGCAACCATACAACATTGTTGGAACCACTATTCCTTCAAACATACCCATTTTTGCTTTCCGGGATAATGTTCTCGACTTCCACACATTTTTCAAGGCTCCCAAAATTTTCGCCCCCTCCCCCACCCTATGATCCACTTCCGCTTCCATGGTTCCATCCGCTGACAGATCCACTCCCAGATATCTAAAACACTTCACTTCCTCCAGTTTTTCTCCATTCAAACTCACCTCCCAATTGACTTGACCCTCAACCCTACTGTACCTAATAACCTTGCTCTTATTCACATTTACTCTTAACTTTCTTCTTCCACACACTTTATCTATTTTGCTTTGTCGCTGTCTCCCGCATTAGCGAGGTAGCGCAAGGAAACAGACGAAAGAATAACCCAACCCACCAACATACACATGTATATACATACACGTCCACGTTCAAATTGGTCTCCCACTTCTCCTCGTTCCCTCCACCTCTGACACATATATCCTCTTGTTCAATCATTCCTCACTCATTCTCTCCATGAGACCAAACCATTTCAAAACACCCTCTTCTGCTCTCAATAACACACTCTTTTTATAACCACACATCTTTCTTACCCTATCATTACTTGCTCGATCAAACCACTTCACACCACTTATTGTCCTCAAACATCTCATTTCCAGCACATCCACCCTCCTCCGGACAACTCTATCTATAGCCCACGCCTCGCAACCATATAACATTGTTGGAAATACTATTCCTTCAAACATGCCCATTTTTGCTTTCTGAGATAATGTTCTCGACTTCCACACATTCTTCAACGCACCCAGAACTTTCGCCCCCTCCCCACCCTATGATTCACTTCCGCTTCCATGGATCCATCCGCTGCCAGATCCACTCCCAGATATCTAAAATACTTCACTTCCTCCAGTTTTTCTCCATTCAGAATTACCTCCCAATTGACTTGTCCCTCAACCCTGCTGTACCTAATAACCTTGCTCTTATTCACATTTACTCTCAGCTTTCTTCTTTCACACACTTTACCAAACTCAGTCACCAGCTTTTGCAGTTTCTCACACGAATCAGCAACCAACGCTGTATCATCAGCAAACAACAACTGACTCATTTCCCAAGCTCTCTCATCCACAACAGACTGCATACTTGCCCCTCTTACCAAAACTCTTTCATTCACTTCCCTAACAACCCCATCCATAAACGAATTAAACAATCATGGAGACATCACACACCCCTGCCGCAAACCAACATTCACTGGGAACCAATCACTTTCCTCTATTCCTACACGTACATATGCCTTACATCCTCGACAAAAAACTTTTCACTGCTTCTAACATCTTGCCCTACAACACCATATATTCTTAATACCTTCCACAGAGCATCTCTATCAGCTCTATCATATGCCTTCTCCAGATCCATAGATGCTACATACAAATCCATTTCTAAGTATTTCTCACATACATTCTTCAAAGCAAACACCTGATCCACACATCCTCTACCACTTCTGAAACAACACTGCTCTTCCTCAATCTGATGCTCTGTACATGCCTTCACCCTCTCAATCAATACACTCCCATATAATTACCCAGGAATACTCAACAAACTTATACCTCTGTAATTTGAGCACTCACTTTTATCCCCTTTGCCTTTGTACAATGGCACTATGCAAGCATCCTCCAATCCTCAGGCACCTCACCAACCAGTCAACAATACAGTCACCCGCTTTTTTAATAAATTCCACTGCAATACCATCCAAACCCGCTGTCTTGCCGGATTTCATCTTCCGCAATGCTTTTACTACCGCTTATCTTTTTACCAAATAAATCTCCCTAACCCTCTCACTTTGTCCACCACCTCGACCAAAACACCATATATCTGCCACTTTATCATCAAACACATTCAACAAACCTTCATAATACTCATTCGATATCCTTCTCACATCAAAAGTACTTGTTATCACCTCCCCATTTGCCCCCTTCACTTAAGTTTCCATTTCCTCCCTTGTCTTACACACTTTGCCCTTCCAAAGCATCTTTTTACTCTCCCTAAAATTTAATGATACTCTCTCATCCCAACTCTCATTTGCCCTCTTTTTCACCTCTTGCACCTTTCTTTTGACCTCCTGCCTCTTTCTTTTATACATCTCCCACTAATTTCCATTATATCCCTGCAAAAATCGTCCAAATGCCTCTCTATTCTCTTTCAGTGATACTCTTACTTTTTCATCCCACGATTTACTACCCTTTCTAATCTACCCACCTCCCACGTTTCTCATGCCACAAGCATCTTTTGCGCAAGCCATCACTGCTTCACTAAATACATCCCATTCCTCCCCCACTCCCCTTACCTCCTTTGTTCTCACCTTTTTCCATTCTGTACCCAGTCTCTCCTGGTACTTCCTCACACAAATCTCCTTCCCAAGCTCACTTACTCTCACCACTCTCTTCACCCCAACTTTCTCTCTTCTTTTCTGAAAACCTCTACAAATCTTCAACTTCGCCTCCACAAGATATTGATCAGACATCCCTCTAGTTGCACCTCTCACCACATTAACATCCAAATGTCTCTCTTTCGCGCGCCTATCATTTAACACGTAATTCAGTAACGCTCTCTGGCCATCTCTCCTACTTACATACGTATACTTATGTATATGTCTCTTTTTAAACCAGGTATTCCCAATCATCATTACTTTTTCAGCACATAAATCTACAAGCTCTTCACAATTTCCATTTACAACACTGATCACCCGATGTGCCCCAAGTATTCCCTCAACTGCCACATTACTCACCTTTGCATTCATATCATCCATCACTATAACCCGGTCTCATGCATAAAAATTACTAACACAATAAGCTGTTCCCAAAACACTTGCCTCTCATAATCTTTCTTTTCATGCCCTGGTGCATATGCACCAATAATCACCCATCTCTCTCCATCAACTTTCAGTTTTACCCATATCAATCTAGAATTTACTTTCTTACACTTTATCAAATACTCCCACCACTTCTGTTTCAGGAGTAGTGCTACACCTTCCCTCGCTCTTGCCCTCTCACTAACCCCTGACTTTACTCCCAAGACATTCCCAAACCACTCTTCCTCTTTACCCTTGAGCTTCGTTTCACTCAGGGTCAGAACATCCAGGTTCCTTTCCTCAAACATGCTACCTATCTCTCCTTTTTTCTCATCTAGGTTACATCCACACACAGTTAGACACCCCAATCTGAGACTTCGAGGAGGTTGAGCACTCCCGGCGTGACTTCTTCTGTTTCCCCTTTTAGAAAGTTAAAATACAAGAAGGGGAGGGTTTCCAGCCCCCCGCTGCCGTCCCGTTTAGTCGCCTTCTACAACACGTGAGGAATGCGTGGGAAGTATTCTTTCTCCCCTATCCCTAGGGATATATATATATATATATATATATATATATATATATATATATATATATAAATATATATATATATATATATATATATATATATATATATATATATATATATATATATATATATATATATATATATATATATATATATTTATATATATTTATATATATATATATATATATATATATATATATATATATATATATATATATATATATATATATATATTTTTTTTTTTTTTTTTTATACTTTGTCGCTGTCTCCCGCGTTTGCGAGGTAGCGCAAGGAAACAGACGAAAGAAATGCCCCCCCCCCCCCCATACACATGTACATACACACGTCCACACACGCAAATATACATACCTACACAGCTTTCCATGGTTTACCCCAGACGCTTCACATGCCTTGATTCAATCCACTGACAGCACGTCAACCCCTGTATACCACATGACTCCAATTCACTCTATTCCTTGCCCTCCTTTCACCCTCCTGCATGTTCAGGCCCCGATCACACAAAATCTTTTTCACTCCATCTTTCCACCTCCAATTTGGTCTCCCTCTTCTCCTCGTTCCCTCCACCTCCGACACATATATCCTCTTGGTCAATCTCTCCTCACTCATTCTCTCCATGTGCCCAAACCATTTCAAAACACCCTCTTCTGCTCTCTCAACCACGCTCTTTTTATTTCCACACATCTCTCTTACCCTTACGTTACTTACTCGATCAAACCACCTCACACCACACATTGTCCTTAAACATCTCATTTCCAGCACATCCATCCTCCTGCGCACATCTCTATCCATAGCCCACGCCTCGCAACCATACAACATTGTTGGAACCACTATTCCCTCAAACATACCCATTTTCGCTTTCCGAGATAATGTTCTCGACTTCCACACATTTTTCAAGGCTCCCAAAATTTTCGCCCCCTCCCCCACCCTATGATCCACTTCCGCTTCCATGGTTCCATCCGCTGACAGATCCACTCCCAGATATCTAAAACACTTCACTTCCTCCAGTTTTTCTCCATTCAAACTCACCTCCCAATTGACTTGACCCTCACCCCTACTGTACCTAATAACCTTGCTCTTATTCACATTTACTCTCAACTTTCTTCTTCCACACACTTTACCAAACTCAGTCACCAGCTTCTGCAGTTTCTCACATGAATCAGCCACCAGCGCTGTATCATCAGCGAACAACAACTGACTCACTTCCCAAGCTCTCTCATCCCCAACGGAAATCCTCCCCTCCTTGTATTAACTTTCTAAAATGGGAAACAGAAGAAGGAGTCACGCGGGGAGTGATCATCCTCCTCGAAGGCTCAGAGTGGGATATATATATATATATATATATATATATATATATATATATATATATATATATATATATATATATATATATATATATATATATATATATATATATATATATATATATATATATATATATATGGGGAGGTGGCTAATGGGGAGGTGATAACAAGTAGTGGTGATGTGAGAAGGAGATGGAGTGAGTATTTTGAAGTTTTGTTGAATGTGTTTGATGATAGAGTGGCAGATATAAGGTGTTTTGGTCGAGGTGGTGTTCAAAGTGAGAGGGTTAGGGAAAATGATTTGGTAAACAGAGAAGAGGTAGGAAAAGCTTTGCGGAAGATGAAAGCCGGCAAGGCAGCAGGTTTGGATGGTATTGCAGTAGAACTTATTAAAGAAGGGGGTGACTGTATTGTTGACTGGTTGGTAAGGTTATTTAATGTATGTATGATTCACGGTGAGGTGCCTGAGGATTGGCGGAATGCGTGCATAGTGCCATTGTACAAAGGCAAAGGGGATAAGAGTCAGTGCTCAAATTACAGAGGTATAAGTTTGTTGAGTATTCCTGGTAAATTATATGGGAGGGTATTGATTGAGAGGGTGAAGGCATGTACAGAGCATCAGATTAGGGAAGAGCAGTGTGGTTTCAGAAGTGGTAGAGGATGTGTGAATCAAGTTTTTGCTTTGAAGAATGTATGTGAGAAATACTTAGAAAAACAAATGGATTTGTATGTAGCATTTATGGATCTGGAGAAGGCATATGATAGAGTTGATAGAGATGATCTGTGGAAGGTATTAAGAATATATGTTGTGGGAGGCAAGTTGTTAGAAGCAGTGAAAAGTGTTTATCGAGGATGTAAGACATGTGTACGTGTAGGAAGAGAGGAAAGTGATTGGTTCTCAGTGAATGTAGGTTTGCGGCAGGGGTGTGTCATGTCTCCATGGTCGTTTAATTTGTTAATGGATGGGGTTGCTAGGGAGGTGAATGCAAGAGTTTTGGAAAGAGGGGCAAGTATGAAGTCTGTTGTGGATGAGAGAGCTTGGGAAGTGAGTCAGTTGTTGTTCGCTGATGATGCAGCTGATTCATGTGAGAAACTGCAGAAGCTGGTGACTGAGTTTGGTAAAGTGTGTGAAAGAAGAAAGTTAAGAGTAAATGTGAACAAGAGCAAGGTTATTAGGTACAGTAACGTTGAGGGTCAAGTCAATTGGGAGGTAAGTTTGAATGGAGAAAAACTGGAGGAAGTAAAGTGTTCTAGATATCTGGGAGTGGATCTGGCAGCGGATGGAACCATGGAAGCGGAAGTGAATCATAGGGTGGGGGAGGGGGCGAGAATCCTGAGAGCCTTGAAGAATGTGTGGAAATCGAGAACATTATCTCGGAAAGCAAAAATGGGTATGTTTGAAGGAATAGTGGTTCCAACAATGTTGTATGGTTGCGAGGCGTGGGCTATGGATAGAGTTGTGCGCAGGAGGGTGGATGTGCTGGAAATGAGATGTTTGAGGACAATATGTGGTGTGAGGTGGTTTGATCGAGTAAGTAATGTATGGGTAAGAGAGGTGTATGGAAATAAAAAGGGCGTAGTTGAGATAGCAGAAGAGGGTGTTTTGAAATGGTTTGGGCACACGGAGAGAATGAGTGAGGAAAGATTGACCAAGAGGATATATGTGTCGGAGGTGGAGGGAACGAGAAGTGGGAGACCAAATTGGAGGTGGAAAGGTGGAGTGAAAAAGATTTTGAGTGATCGGGGCCTGAACATGCAGGAGGGTGAAAGGCGGGCAAGGAATAGAGTGAACTTGATCGATGTGGTATACCGGGGTTGACGTGCTGTCAGTGGATTGAATCAGGGCATGTGAAGCGTCTGGGGTAAACCATGGAAAGTTGTGTGGGGCCTGGATGTGGAAAGGGAGCTGTGGTTTCGGGCATTATTGCATGACAGCTAGAGACTGAGTGTGAACGAATCGGGCCTTTGTTGTCTTTTCCTAGCGCTACCTCGCACACATGAGGGCGGAGGGAGATGGTATTCCATGTGTGGCGAGGTGGCAATGGGAATGAATAAAGGCAGACAGTGTGAATTGTGTGCATGGGTATATATGAATGTGTCTGTGTGTGTATATATATGTGTACATGGAGATGTATAGGTATGTATATTTGCGTGTGTGGACGTGTATGTGTATACATGTGTATGGGGTGGGTTGGGCCATTTTTCTCGTCTGTTTCCTTGCGCTACCTCGCAAACGCGGAAGACAGCGACAAAGCAAAATAAAAAAGATATAAAATATATATATATATAATGCATCTTTCTTTAATACTATTCGCCATTTCCCGCCTCAGCGAGGTAGCGTTAAGAACAGAGGACTGGGCGTCTGAGGGGATATCCTCACCCGGCCCCCTTCTGTGTTCCTTCCTTTGGAAAAAATAAAATAAAGAAAATTAAATATATATATATATATATATATATATATATATATATATATATATATATATATATATATATATATATATATATATATATATATATATCTTTTCTTCTTTCTTTCATATTATTCGCCATTTCCCGCATTAGCGAGGTAGCGTTGAGAACAGAGGACTGGGCCCTTGAGGGAATATCCTCACCTGGGCCCCTTCTCTGTTCCCTCTTTTGGAAAATTAAAAAAAAATGTGAGAGGGGAGCATTTCCAGCCCCCCGCTCCCTCCCCTTTTAGTCGCCTTCTACGACACGCAGGGAATACGTGGGAAGTATTCTTTCTCCCCTATCCCCAGGGATAATATATATATATATATATATATATATATATATATATATATATATATATATATATATATATATATATATATATATATATATATATATATATATATATATATATATATTATCCCTGGGGATAGGGGAGAAAGATTACTTCCCACGTATTCCCTGCGTGTCGTAGAAGGCGACTAAAAGGGGAGGGAGCGGGGGCTAGAAATCCTCCCCTCTCGTTTTTTTTTTTTTTCCAAAAGAAGGAACAGAGAAGGGGGCCAGGTGAGGATAATCCGTCAAAGGGCCAGTCCTCTGTTCTAAACGCTACCTTGCTAACGCGGGAAATGGCGAATAGTTTGAAAGAAAAAAAAAAAAAAATATATATATATATATATATATATATATATATATATATATATATATATATATATATATATATATATATATGTATTGGAAAGGGTCACAGTTTTGCGCGTGATCAAGATATTCCTATGAGTCCACAGGGAAAATGAGACACGATAAGTTCCCAAATGCACTTTCGTGTAATAATCATATCATCAGGGGAGACACAAGAGAGAAATATAAGTCAGTTGATATACATCGAAGAGACGAAGCTAGGAAGCCATTTGGTAAACATGCGATTGTCCAAGACAGACAACGAGCGTTCATAAACTTATCATTTCACAAATTTTATCAACAATGAAGTTATCTAATTTGTATAGACCGTCACTAATATTAAGATTATAATTCTTTGTGTATTTGATAATAGAAGATTCAATGATATTTCTCGTGGTAATAGATTTAATGACTAAAATGACATTACTTCAGTCAATACAATGATCATAGTTTTTAACGTGATTAAACAAGGCATTTGATTCTTGTCCCGTTCTTATACTATATATATATTGCTTAAGTCTAACACAAAAATCCATACCAGTCTGCCCAACACAAAATTTATCACAAGTGCCATGTGGAAATTTTTTCAGGGAAATAATGCAAATAACTGGGAGATTTATGAAAGAAGGAGGCAGGAGGTCAAGAGAAAGGTGCAGAGGCGAAAAAGAGGGCAAATGAGAGTTGGGGTGAGAGAGTATCAATTCATTTTAGGGAGAATGAAAAGATGTTTTGGAAGGAAGCAAATAAAGTGCGTAAGACAAGAGAACAAATGGGAACATCAGTGAAGGAGACTAATGGGGAGGTGATAACAAGTAGTGGTGATATGAGAAGAAGATGGAGTGAGTATTTTGAAGGTTTGTCGAATGTGTTTGATGATAGAGTGGCATATATAGGGTGTTTTGGTCGAGGTGGTTTGCAAAGTGAGAGGATTACGGAGAATTATTTAGTAAACAGAGAAGAGGTAGTAAAAGCTTTGCGGAAGATGAAAGCCGGCAAGGCAGCGGGTTTGGATTGTATTGCAGTGCAATTTATTAAAAAAGGGGGTGACTGTGTTGTTGACTGGTTGGTAAGGTTATCTAATGAATGTATGACTCATGGTGAGGTGCTTGAGGAGTGGGGGAATGCTTGCATAGTGCCATTGTACACGGGCAAAGGGAATAAGAGTGATTGCTCAAATTACAGAGGTATAAGTTTGTTGAGTATTCCTGGGAAATAATATGGAAGGGTATTGATTGAGAGGGTGAAAGCATGTGCAGAGCATCAGATTGGGGTAGAGCAGTGTGGTTTCAGAAGTGGTAGAGGATGTGTGGATCAGGTGTTTGCTTTGAAGAATGTATGTGAGAAATACTTAGAAAAGCAAATGGATTTGTCTGTAGCATTTATGGATTTGGAGAAGGCATATGATGGAGTTGATAGAGATGCTCTGTGCAAGGTATTATGAATATATGGTGTGGGAGGTAAGTTGTTAGAAGCAGTTAAAAGTTTTTATCGAGGATGCAAGTTATGTGTACGTGTAGGAAGAGAGGAAAGTGATTGGTTCTCAGTGAATGTTGGTTTGTAGCAGGGGCGTGTGATGTCTCCATAGTTGTTTGATTTGTTGGGGTAGTGTGTTTGGTAGGAGGGATAGAGTTTGGACATGAAAATGTAGAGGGAAAGAAGGGGAGGGGAGAAGGCGGAGAGGAAGAGTTCGGAGGGTGAGAGTTTGAAGAAGCAGAGATTCCAGGTGAAACTGAATGGGAGGATATGGAAAAAGAGAGTTGAGGCAGAAAGTATAGATACGATCAATGTTAAGAAGTAGAGTGCGAGGGAAAAGAGATTGGAGGAAGAGTGTGTGTTGGGGAGAGAGCGATTTGGAAACATATATGAAAGACAGATGACAGGAGACCTGATGATCCAAAACGCTGTTATCTGTCAAACAAATATCTAAATACAGTGGTCAAAACATGAGAGCAAAACAGAAGGCACTTCCCTGTAATCTTTTCCTCCGGCTCAAGCGAGGGCTGGAAAAAGATGAGAAAGTAATATTATTCAGTATAGTTTAGTATACTGTATTATCCTACCACGGAAATATTATGGGAAAACGTGGACTGGAAAGAGTACCCTATCAATATGATGACATTTGGTCTGAGGCTGGATTTTTACTGTTAATAGATATCAGTGATGTATTTGTTTACCCTAGATTTGAAGGGATTTATTGTCTTTGCAATTACGACTTTGGGAGATAGTTTATTCCAGTGCTACACCACTCTATATGTAAAACGCATTTGCCTACAGTGCTATCACATCTTTCTTTTATCTTTAGATCATTACTTCTGGTCATTTAGTCTCTGTCTATGGTGAAGAAATTTTTGCATGATATCATATCAAAATTATTCAGTATTTTGAACACCTCTATCAAGTCTCATTGGAGTAGTCCAGATAAAGTTTAACCAGGACACTGTAAAAAGTAAGTATCGCATTTTTTGTTACCTATGAAACCTAACGTCCTATGAAGCTGGGCATTGTTTACCATACATTTAGTCACTTCAACGTCCTTTCCTTTTACAACTTCCTTTAGAGGTTTACCAAGTGTTTTGTACCCATGACATGTATTTTGGGCACCAAACTTGATAATTCTGGAAATCACTACATTGAATTCCATCTGCCATGTCTGTCCAATCTATCAGCTTATCTAAATCCTTGCGTATAGGTCATTTATGTGGATGACGAAAAGTGAAGGTCCCAAGCTAAGTCTTGTGGAACTCCACTAGACATGTGAATTCATTCAGATGCTTCCCCATCAAATAATAGCTTCTATATATCCAATGAGAGAGCATTCCGCTAACCACGAGTAAATTCGATCTCCTCAGCTGTGAAATTTGATTTTTTTAGGAATATTGTATGTGGTACATTATCAAAGACTTTTCAAAGAGAGTATTTTGGAGTCCAAGTTTTATATATATGAATGAAAAGTCACATCAGATTTGCCAAACATGATCTTTTATTTTGAAGAGCATGCTTATGGTCAGTTATTACTCTATCTAATTTTAGGAATTTACCGATATTTTCTCTAGGTATTGTTTCTAATATTTTACCGAGGACCAAAGTGTGACCAATGAGACGGGAATTTGAAGCACATATCTTGTGATCGTTTTTGAAAATTGGCTCTACGTTATCTAGCTTCCAGTCCTCAGGGACTTTTCCCACCTATAATGATTTGTAGAATATATTGGTAATCGGAAAAAGTAATTTCCGTTTAGCTTCTTACAGTGATCTCAGAGGATATATCGTCTGCACCAGTTGATTTGTTCGAATTTAGACTGTTCAAGTGCTCTGCGGTATTCAGTATTCCTATCGTCCAATCTATCAGGTTTTTTTGTGCCCACAAATATTTCTGTGCTCTCATACATAAGACGAATTTTCGATGGTAAACATAGTCTCTATTGCCCTTGTTAATCCACCATGAACATCTGATAATGGGCCAATAGTATTAATGATTGGGTTGTAAAGGGTGTGGAGTGGGTGTGGGTAGAGTAGGAGAGTGAGGAGGGAGAATTGAGACCGGAGAATGTGAATCAAGAAGATATGGACTGAACGTGTGGAGGGTGAGAGCTGGGAGGGGGAACTGTGGAGGGGAGAAATTTAAGTGAGTGAGCATGAAGGGGCAAGTATCTGTAAAGAGAATATTATGGAGAGTTTGGGGGGCGGGGAAGATCATGATGTGAAAAGTGTAGATGGTAAAGTATGGAACGGGAGTATATGTTGAAGATTGTGGAGCTGGGAGAGTATGGTTGGGAATGTGTAGATCGGGGGGGATGGAAGTGAGAAAATGTGGAGAGGGGAGACCGTGAAGGAGAGAATGTGTGGGGAAGAATGTGTGGAGGGGACCAATGGAGAAGTAGAGTGACATTGGGAAAGATGGAGAGCAAAAGTGTAAAGACCGAACATGAGGAGAAGAAGAATGTAGAGGAAGAAGAATATGGAGGTTAAAGTGTGAATAGTAGTGTGCAAAGGGTAAGAATGTGGAGGATACGTGTGGAGGGGAAAGTGTGAGGAGTAAAGATGAGTGTGAATACAAGAGTGTCGAGAGGAAGAATGTGAGGGAGTATCTTGGAGGAGAAGTGTAGAGGGGGATAGTGTGGAGGGGGGTCTTGGAGGAGGAGTATGGAGGGGAGAGTGTGGAGGGGGATTCTGGAGAAGGAGTATGATAGGAGAGAGTGTTGGATAGGGATCTTGGAGGAAGAGTATGGAGGGGGAGAGTGTGGACAGGAATCTTGGAGGAAGAGTATAGAGGGGAGAGTGTGGAGTGGGATCTTGGAGGAGGACTATGGAGGGGAAGAGTGTGGAGGGGGATCTTGGAAAAGGAATTTGGAGGAGGGATTTCGAAGGAGGAGTGTGGAGGAGGAGAGTGTGGACAGGAATCTTGGAGGAGGATTGTGGATGGAGAGAGTGTAGAGGGAGAGAGTGTAGAGGGAGAGAGTGTGGAGGGGGATCTTGGAGGAGAAGTATGGAGGGGGAGAGTGTGGAAGGGGATCTTGCAGGAGGAGTATCGAGGGGGAGAGTGTAGACGGAATTCTTGGAGGAGGAGTATGGAGAGGGAGAGTGTGGACGGGGATCTTGGAGGAGTATGGAGGGGAGAGCATGGACGGGGATCTTGGAGGAAGAGTATAGTGGGGGAGAGTGTGATGGGGGATCTTGAAAGAGAAGTATGGAGGGGAGAGTGTGGAAGGGGTCTCGGAGGAGGTGTGGGGAGGGGTAGAGGTGTCGAGGGGGATCTTAGAGGATGAGTATGGAGGGAAAGAGTGTGGACAGGGATCTTGGAGGAGGAGCATGGAGGGGCAGAGTGTGATGGGGGATCTTGAAGGAGGAGTGAGGGTTGGGGATCTTGGAGGAGGAGTATGGAGAGTGAGAGTGTGGAGGATAATCTTGGAGGAGGAGTATGGAGGGGAGAGTGTGGAGGGGTGATATTGAAGAAGTATGGAGGGGGAGAGTTTGAAGGGGATCTTTGAGGAGGAGTGGGGAGGGATAGAGTGTGGAGGGAGATCTTGGAGGAGGAGTATGGAAGGGCGGAGTGTGGAAGGGGATCTTGGGGGAAGAGTATACGGGGGGGGGGGGGGGGGGGGGGGAGTGTGAACGGGGATCTTGGGAAAGGAGTATTGAGAGGAGAGTGTGGAGGGGGATCACTAAGGAGGAGTGTGGAGGGGGATCCTTGAGGAGGAGTGTGGAGGGGGATCTTGGAGGAGGAGTGGGGAGGGGGAGAGTGTGGAGGGGGAGAATGTAGACGGTAATCTTGGAGGAGGAGTATGGAAGGGGAGAGTGTGGATGGGGATCTTGGAAGATTATGGAGGGGGAGAGCGTGGACGGAGATCCTGGAGGAAGAGTGTAGAGGGGGAGAGAGTGGAAGGGAATCTTGAAGGAGGAGTATGGAGGGGGAGAGTGTGGGGAGATCTTGGAGGAGGAATATGGAAGGGGAGAGTGTGGAGGAGGATCTCGAAAGAGGAGTGTGGAGGGGGAGAGTATGGACAGGGATCTTGGAGGAGGAGTTTGGAGTGGGAGAGTGTGGATAGGGATCTTGGAGGAAGCGCATGGAGGGGAAGAGTGTGGTGGGTGATCTTGAAAGATGAGCGTGGGTGGGGGGTCTTGGAGGAGTATGAAGGGGAGAGTGTGGAAGGTGATCTTGAAGGAAAAGTATGGAGGGGGAGAGTGTGAGTAGATCTTGGAGGAGTATGGAGGGACAGAGTGTGGAGGGGGATCTTGGAGAAGGAGTATGAAAGGGAAAGTGTGGAGGGGGATCTTAGAGAAAGAGTGTGGAGGCGGATCTTGGAGGAGTACGGGAGAGGAGAGTGTGGAGGGGATCCTGGAGGATGAGTGTTGAAGAGGAGAGTGTGGATGGGGATCCTGGAGAAGGAGTGTGGAGGGAGATCCTGGAGTAGGAGTGTGGAGGGAGATCCTGGAGAAGGAGTGTGGAGGGGGAAAGTGTGGACGGGGGTCCTGGAAGAGGGGTGGGGGGGGAGGAGAGTGTGGACGGGAGTCCTGGAGGAGGAGTATGGAGGGGGATTCTGAAGGAGGAATATGGAGGGGGAGAGTGTTGAGGGGGATCCTGGAGGCAGAGTGTGGAGGGATGATCCTGGGGGAGGAGAGTGGAGGGGGAGAGCGAGGAAAGAGTACCACAACCTTACACACTTCTTTCACTTCTTTCTAATATTTTTTGGGAAAAATATATCAGCAATCCTCTCCACCAAGCGAATGAAGTTCTTAGCTTCGATTCCACTGAGTCATTTTGATAAGCCCATTATTTTTCCTACTCCAGATTAAGACAACAGGACATTGCACATCTACAATTTCATGTGGTGATGGATTTCTTTCTTATATGCTTTATATCGTATCTATCAAAATCCTACAGACATGTGACCATGGACGAAGGGTGGTCCAGTTTTTCTGCATCACATAAATCTACGCCAATTCTTCAATTGGCTATGCGCTCCTGATACGTCATAGCATCTCTTTCTCTTAATAGTTTCCAATAACGACGTCATTAGTTTCTGGTTCTGCCATTGGCTACTTGGTGGAGAGACGTCATCAGCGTCCCTGGCTCCCACTGGTTGGTACTCTCAGACATGACGCTATTTGTCTCCCCTTCTGTTTCCGACCCACTGCTATCCTCCCTGCCTAACTTACCCTTTCCCTTAGTCGTTTCCCATTTCTGCCTTTCCCATATCACGCCCCTTCCCTTCGGTCCTGTTAAGCGTCCCCAGCAACTTCAGGAAATCAAATCAGTGAAGCCAGAGCAATGCACTTTGACGCCCCGGCCTAGGTAATTGGCTACAATGATCGGTTGACCTGTCATGATAGGTAATGCTATGTTGTGTCGTTAGCACATACTAAGCATTTCATCCCATTGTAATGAGTTGTGTTGCTAGCACAGTATAGCATTAATCCATCAACATTATGTTGTTAACACCCAGCAATACTTTGCTTCAGGCATTGTGTTGTGTTGATGGCACACATTAATATGCTAATCTTTCGAAATTATGTTGTCTCTGGTACACATTAATGAATGGATCTTTAACACTGTGTAAGATAAATGATTTACGGATGTACTTCAGACGTCTCGGACTGTCACCATATTATCAGCAACAACCAAAGTATGAATGAATGTGTAACACTTGTGTAAGACTACTTTCTGTCAGGGACAGAAGAAATATCATATCGGAAATCGCATACATTATGTGAGGTGTCCAAGTTCCTCGAGATGTGTTGTACATACGAGGCTGCATATCTATATATGTTCTTTGATACCAGGTCCTATATAGCATGAGAACATGATTCACTAAGGCATGTATCAACCAAAGTGAGCAACATTTGTCAACTGCATATCTGGTTTTAAAGCAGTCTCCAAACAACGAAGAGGACCAACCAAAACGAAGAAACAGTAATCAAGAAGAGACATACATGACAGAAGGAAGAAAGAAATGATAGTTACATTGAATTAGTGACAAAAGGAACAGTCTACTGAAGGATTACACTAACCAATTATTTCATTTTCAAGAAATAAGATTACGTCAGATATTTGAACACTAAATCAATCACAAACCTAAGTATAGTTCTGTTCTTCATACAAAACACTATTTGTTTTATACGACAGAAACCATGAAATATCGAAATGTGTCATAATGAAACATGTGTTTTCGCATGAGAGAAAATAGAGCCACAATGAAAGACAGATTACCTACTACCTACCTTTAGTTACGTACGACGAAATATTGAACAAACAGATGTAACACGCAGGAGTTCACTACACATGCAGGTCGTATCAAAATATTGTTATTCTCTGCTATCTCATCCGCTCCTCACTGTTTGTCGTGGGTTCATTTGAAGTTTCAGTCCATCAACTAATCCTATAAAGCCTTGATTTCTATTTCAGTAAATCAGCTCTTAGATGTCTTTCATTTATAACGGAAAACATTTATGAGTTTCACCATCTTCCTTCCTGACCACTTGAATATTTTTGTCCGATCCTTCTTGATATATTCCACAGGATTCGTGTACAACTAATGACACTCTTGATGTATCAAGTGAGAATCATATATATCTAATTATACTTTTGATATACCAAGGGATTCATGCATATCTAACTGCACTTTTGACATAATACGAAGGATTCATATACAACATATCACTTTTTTTCTGTACTTGCAAGTGTTTAGTTCTGGTATGTTTCCTTGGTTTCAGTTTGTTGCCATGTATGATTCATCGAACAGGTCATAGGCTCCCTTTCCTTAATTTTGCATATAGAGTGCTTCTGTATTATCTTGACATTGATGTATTGATATCATTTTCATGCTGGTGGTCATGCAACACAACACTGTACAGTCTAACTTTATATATATCCATAATCACATTTGTATTTTCTTACCTTAAAAGTCTCAGTATCATAGTACTAGTTACCTGAATCGGAAGAACTTTTTCATTTCCACTATCTCCATATTCATTCATGTGATTTGGTGTTATTCAAAATGTTCTTAGGTGAGACCCCTCTTCTTTAGGATCACTTATAAGGCATCACAATTATGTCATCAATCCATAACAGTTGTTTGATTTTTCCATTGTTGCGTTCCACCAATTTTTACGTCTGTGTCTTATGATAAGCTTGCTGACTGACGCTCCTGGGAAGCAGAAAGGTATAGGTATATCAATATATTTTTCTGAGATGGCTTCTTGAGGCTGCAAGCATCCGGCAGACGCAATTTGCTATGTCTGCGGCGAATTCATCAAAACAAGAACGGAAAAGTACCGCGTGGCAACATCATCTAAGATGTCTGAGGCTTACAAGGTATATTTCAGCATGCCTGTCGGGATCATGGCGAATTCTGGACACCTTATTTCACCTGCGAGCACTACAAAAACCTCTGGAAGGTAAGATAGATAACTGTTGCTCGTTTGGATGACAGAAATCTATGATATAACATTTCTCTTTAGAATATTTGGCATATATTCTTTTTCTATTTTAATTATTCATAAAACTTGCAATGTTATTGACAAAAATATCATATGATCCTCTGCTGCTAGCTCATATATATATCCCAGTCATTTGCACTCCTTCCCAAACGCTTCCCTATAATCTTTCAATAGCAGCTTAACTTTTTGATCCCACCACTCACAACCCTTTCTAATCTGCCCACCTCCCACGTATCGCATGCCGTATGCATATCTTGCACATGTCATCACTACTTCTCAAAATACCTCCTATTCTTCACACACTCCCCTCGCTTCATTTACTGTCACCTATTGCTATTTTACGCTCAATCTCTCCTGGTATTTCTTCACACAAGTCTCTTGTGTGGCTGATTCATGTGAGAAACTGCAGAAGCTGGTGACTGAGTTTGGTAAAGTGTGTGAAAGAAGAAAGTTAAGAGTAAATGTGAATAAGAGCAAGGTAATTAGGTACAGTAGGGTTGAGGGTCAAGTCAATTGGGAGGTAAGTTTGAATGGAGAAAAACTGGAGGAAGTAAAGTGTTTTAGATATCTGGGAGTGGATCTGGCAGCGGATGGAACCATGGAAGCGAAAGTGAATCATAGGGTGGGGGAGGGGGCGAAAATTCTGGAAGCCTTCAAAAATGTTTGGAAGTCGATAACATTATCTCGGAAAGCAAAAATTGGTATGTTTGAAGGAATAGTGGTTCCAACAATGTTGTATGGCTGCGAGGCGTAAGCTATGGATAGAGTTGTGCGTAGGAGGGTGGATGTGTTGGAAATGAGATGTTTGAGAACAATATGTGGTGTGAGGTGGTTTGATCGAGTAAATAATGTAAGGGTAAGAGAGATGTGTGGAAATGAAAAGAGTGTGGGTGAGAGAGCAGAAGAGGGTGTTTTGAAATGGTTTGGTCACATGGAGAGAATGAGTGAGGAAAGATTGACCAAGAGGATATATGTGTCAGAGGTGGAAGGAACGAGGAGAAGTGGGAGACCAAATTGGAGGTGGAAAGATGGAGTGAAAAAGATTTTGAATGATCGGGGCCTGAGCATGCAGGAGGGTGAAAGGCGTGCAAGGAATAGAGTGAATTGGAACGATGTGGTATACCGGGGTCGACGTGCTGTCAATGGATTGAACCAGGGCATGTGAAGCGTCTGCATGCTATTATACAGTCCCATAGCTTAGCGGTTAGCATGCCTGCCTCTTGCACAGAGGTCCCAGGTTCGATCCTGGCTGTTGGAGGTTTGTATGTTCTATGAAGGTGCGCGTTCATATGCACTTTATTCGTATTCATATACCTCCGCGTTGTACAGTTAGGTTCGGTAAAACGCTATCAGCTTACTATGTGCGTCTGTTCGGAAACAACCAGTATAGACCCCGTTGCTCACCATTGTGAGACGAAGGGTATTCGAGTACTTAGTATTTCGAATAGTTGTTTCCTATTATACAGTCCCATAGCCTAGCGTTTAGCATGCCTGCCTCTTGCACAGAGGTCCTAGGTTCGATCCTGGCTGTTGGAGGTTTGTATGATATATATATATATATATATATATATATATATATATATATATATATATATATATATATATATATATATATTCACTGATTGGTTCTTAGTGAATGTAGGTTTGCGGCAGGGGTGTGTGATGTCTCCATGGTTGTTTAATTTGTTTATGGATGGGGTTGTTAGGGAGGTAAATGAAAGAGTTTTGGAAAGAGGGGCAAGTATGAAGTCTGTTGTGGATGAGAGAGCTTGGGAAGTGAGTCAGTTGTTGTTCGCTGATGATACAGCGCTGGTGGCTGATTCATGTGAGAAACTGCAGAAGCTGGTGACTGAGTTTGGTAAAGTGTGTGGAAGAAGAAAGTTAAGAGTAAATGTGAATAAGAGCAAGGTTATTAGGTACAGTAGGGTTGAGGGTCAAGTCAATTGGGAGGTGAGTTTGAATGGAGAAAAACTGGAGGAAGTGAAGTGTTTTAGATATCTGGGAGTGGATCTGTCAGCGGATGGAACCATGGAAGCGGAAGTGGATAATAGGGTGGGGGAGGGGGCGAAAATTCTGGGGGCCTTGAAGAATGTGTGGAAGTCGAGAACATTATCTCGGAAAGCAAAAATGGGTATGTTTAAAGGAATAGTGGTTCCAACAATGTTGTATGGTTGCGAGGCGTGGGCTATGGATAGAGTTGTGCGCAGGAGGATGGATGTGCTGGAAATGAGATGTTTGAGGACAATGTGTGGTGTGAGGTGGTTTGATCGAGTGAGTAACGTAAGGGTAAGAGAGATGTGTGGAAATAAAAAGAGCGTGGTTGAGAGAGCAGAAGAGGGTGTTTTGAAGTGGTTTGGGCACATGGAGAGAATGAGTGAGGAAAGATTGACCAAGAGGATATATGTGTCGGAGGTGGAGGGAACGAGGAGAAGAGGGAGACCAAATTGGAGGTGGAAAGATGGAGTGAAAAAGATTTTGTGTGATCGGGGCCTGAACATGCAGGAGGGTGAAAGGAGGGCAAGGAATAGAGTGAATTGGAGCGATGTGGTATACCGGGGTTGACGTGCTGTTAGTGGATTGAATCAAGGCATGTGAAGCGTCTGGGGTAAACCATGGAAAGCTGTGTAGGTATGTATATTTGCGTGTGTGGACGTATGTATATACATGTGTATGGGGAGGGGGGGGGGGTTGGGCCATTTCTTTCGTCTGTTTCCTTGCGCTACCTCGCAAACGCGGGAGACAGCGACAAAGTATAAAAAAAAAAAAAAAAAAAAAAAAATATATATATATATATATATATATATATATATATATATATACATATATATATATATATATATATATATATATATATATATATATATATATATATATATATATATATATATATATAAGTAAAGTCAGGGGTTAGTGAGAGGACAAGAGCAAGGGAAGGAGTAGCAGTACTCCTGAAACAGGAGTTGTGGAAGTATGTGATAGAATGTAAGAAAGTAAATTCTCGATTAATATGGGTAAAACTGAAAGTTGATGGAGAGAGATGGGTGATTATTGGTGCATATGCACCTGGGCATGAAAAGAAAGATCATGAGAGGCAAGTGTTTTGGGAGCAGCTGAATGAGTGTGTTAGTGGTTTTGATGCACGAGACCGGGTTATAGTGTTGGGTGATTTGAATGCAAAGGTGAGTAATGTGGCAGTTGAGGGAATAATTGGTATACATGGGGTGTTCAGTGTTGTAAATGGAAATGGTGAAGAGCTTGTAGATTTATGTGCTGAAAAAGGACTGATGATTGGGAATACCTGTTTTAAAAAGCGAGATATACATAAGTATGCTTATGTAAGTAGGAGAGATGGCCAGAGAGCGTTATTGGATTACGTGTTAATTGACAGGCGGGCGAAAGAGAGACTTTTGGATGTTAATGTGCTGAGAGGTGCAACTGGAGGGATGTCTGATCATTATCTTGTGGAGGCTAAGGTGAAGATTTGTATGGGTTTTCAGAAAAGAAGAGTGAATGTTGGGGTGAAGAGGGTGGTGAGAGTAAGTGAGCTTGGGAAGGAGACTTGTGTGAGGAAGTACCAGGAGAGACTGAGTACAGAATGGAAAAAGGTGAGAACAATGGAAGTAAGGGGAGTGGGGGAGGAATGGGATGTATTTAGGGAATCAGTGATGGATTGCGCAAAAGATGCTTGTGGCATGAGAAGAGTGGGAGGTAGGTTGATTAGAAAGGGTAGTGATTGGTGGGATGAAGAAGTAAGAGTATTAGTGAAAGAGAAGAGAGAGGCATTTGGACGATTTTTGCAGGGAAAAAATGAAATTGAGTGGGAGACGTATAAAAGAAAGAGACAGGAGGTCAATAGAAAGGTGCAAGAAGTGAAAAAAAGG
Source organism: Panulirus ornatus (assembly GCF_036320965.1). Classification (NCBI taxonomy): domain Eukaryota; kingdom Metazoa; phylum Arthropoda; class Malacostraca; order Decapoda; family Palinuridae; genus Panulirus; species Panulirus ornatus. Next base: position 24,450,707 of record NC_092261.1, read on the forward strand.
GCAAATGAGAGTTGGGGTGAGAGAGTTTCATTAAATTTTAGAGAGAATAAAAAGATGTTCTGGAAGGAGGTAAAAAAAGTGCGTAAGACAAGGGAGCAAATGGGAACTTCAGTGAAGGGCGCAAATGGGGAGGTGATAACAAGTAGTGGTGATGTGAGAAGGAGATGGAGTGAGTATTTCGAAGGTTTGTTGAATGTGTTTCATGATAGAGTGGCAGATATAGGGTGTTTTGGTCGAGGTGGTGTGCAAAGTGCGAGGGTTAGGGAAAATGAGTTGGTAAACAGAGAAGAGGTAGTAAAAGCTTTGCGGAAGATGAAAGCCGGCAAGGCAGCAGGCTTGGATGGTATTGCAGTGGAATTTATTAAAAAAGGGGGTGACTGTATTGTTGACTGGTTGGTAAGGTTATTTAATGTATGTATGACTCATGGTGAGGTGCCTGAGGATTGGCGGAATGCGTGCATAGTGCCATTGTACAAAGGCAAAGGGGATAAGAGTGAGTGCTCAAATTACAGAGGTATAAGTTTGTTGAGTATTCCTGGTAAATTATATGGGAGGGTACTGATTGAGAGGGTGAAGGCATGTACTGAGCATCAGATTGGGGAAGAGCAGTGTGGTTTCAGAAGTGGTAGAGGATGTGTGGATCAGGTGTTTGCTTTGAAGAATGTATGTGAGAAATACTTAGAAAAGCAAATGGATTTGTATGTAGCATTTATGGATCTGGAGAAGGCATATGATAGAGTTGATAGAGATGCTCTGTGGAAGGTATTAAGAATATATGGTGTGGGAGGCAAGTTGTTAGAAGCAGTGAAAAGTTTTTATCGAGGATTTAAGGCATGTATACGTGTAGGAAGAGAGGAAAGTGATTGGTTCTCAGTGAATGTAGGTTTGCGGCAGGGGTGTGTGATGTCTCCATGGTTGTTTAATTTGTTTATGGATGGGGTTGTTAGGGAGGTGAATGCAAGAGTTTTGGAAAGAGGGGCAAGTATGAAGTCTGTTGGGGATGAGAGAGCTTGGGAAGTGAGTCAGTTGTTGTTCGCTGATGATACAGCGCTGGTGGCTGATTCATGTGAGAAACTGCAGAAGCTGGTGACTGAGTTTGGTAAAGTGTGTGAAAGAAGAAAGTTAAGAGTAAATGTGAATAAGAGCAAGGTTATTAGGTACAGTAGGGTTGAGGGTCAATTCAATTGGGAGATGAGTTTGAATGGAGAAAAACTGGAGGAAGTGAAGTGTTTTAGATATCTGGGAGTGGATCTGGCAGCGGATGGAACCATGGAAGCGGAAGTGGATCATAGGGTGGGGGAGGGGGCGAAAATTCTGGGAGCCTTGAAGAATGTGTGGAAGTCGAGAACATTATCTCGGAAAGCAAAAATGGGTATGTTTGAAGGAATAGTGGTTCCAACAATGTGGTATGGTTGCGAGGCGTGGACTATGGATAGAGTTGTGCGCAGGAGGATGGATGTGCTGAAAATGAGATGTTTGAGGACAATGTGTGGTGTGAGGTGGTTTGATCGAGTAAGTAACGTAAGGGTAAGAGAGATGTGTGGAAATAAAAAGAGCGTGGTTGAGAGAGCAGAAGAGGGTGTTTTGAAACGGTTTGGTCACATGGAGAGAATGAGTGAGGAAAGATTGACCAAGAGGATATATGTGTCGGAGGTGGAGGGAACGAGGAGAAGAGGGAGACCAAATTGGAGGTGGAAAGATGGAGTGAAAAAGATTTTGTGTGATCGGGGCCTGAACGTGCAGGAGGGTGAAAGGAGGGCAAAGAATAGAGTGAATTGGAGCGATGTGGTATACCGGGGTTGACTTGCTGTCAGTGGATTGAATCAAGGCATGTGTATGGGGTGGGTTGGGCCATTTCTTTCGTCTGTTTCCTTGCGCTACCTCGCAAACGCGGGAGACAGCGACAAAGCAAAAAAAAAAAAAAATATATATATTATTATCAGTGACAAGCCGTACATCACAAAATTCCACACCCCTTCACCTTAGCCACCCAAAGACGCCGACACATTACTACTGCCTTGCTTGCCTGCGTCGACGATTACGACCCTGCCTGCACGCGTGCATGCATGTTAATAATACCATGTTACATGTTACATCAACAGCAGCAGCAGCACAGAAGAAGTAGAATCACCTTACAGGGGCAATACAGAGATGTGCCAACAATGGTGGCGGGTGAGGAAGAAGAAGAGCTTTGCTATGATGATGCAGAGGACTTGACAACTACAACAACATCACGTCCAACACCACCACCACAACCTCTTTCACCTTGTCCAGTCTTGCGCCTGAACCCAGGCCCGCTGGAACAGAAAAGGGGGCCAGGTGAGGATATTCCCTCAGAGGCCCAGTCCTCTGTTCTTAACGCTACCTTGCTAATGCGGGAAATGGCGAATAGTTTGAAAGAGAAAAAGAAAGAAATATATAAATGTATATAAGGTATCATACATCAGTGAGATGATGTTGGTAGGTCCGTGGTGGGGTATTTGTACATCTGTGAGAGGGGGTTAGTATGTCCGTGGTGGGGTATTTTTACGTCCGTGAGAGGGTGTTAGTACGTTCGTGGTGGGGATTAGAACAGCTACCCTCCATGATCAAAGGCCTCATAATCCACTCTCCCTGATACCTCTTAAACCACTCTCCCTGATCGTTATACGTCATAAACCACTCTCCTCTGATCGTGTTATTTCATAAAATACTCTCTCTGGCTGGCACATCTCATACACGATCCTTTCCGATCGGCATGCCTCATAAACCACTCTCCCTGATCGATACATCATACACCACTCTTCTCGATCGGTAAACCTCATTAGGCACTCTCCCTAATCGGTAAGCCTCATAAACTACATTCTCTGATCAGTGTGCCTCATTAGTCGCTTCCCTGATCAGTATGCCTTACAAAACATTATTCTTGATAGGAATGTCTCATGAAGCACTTTCCTTGGTCAGTATGTCTCATGAACCACTTTCCTTGGTCAGTATGTCTCATGAACCACTTTCCTTGGTCAGTATGTCTCATGAACCACTTTCCTTGGTCAGTATGTCTCATGAAGCACTTTCCTTGGTCAGTATGTCTCATGAACCACTTTCCTTGGTCAGTATGTCTCATGAACCACTTTCCTTGGTCAGTATGTCTCATGAAGCACTTTCCTTGATCATTAATCCTCTTTGACCATTTTCAATGATCGGTATACCTCATATATCGCTCCTTTTGATCGTTATGCCTCATAAAGCACTCTCCCTGATCGGTATGCTTCATAAACCACTCTCCCTGATCGGTATTCCTCATAAACCACTTTCCCTGTTCATGATACCTCATAAACCACTCTTCCTTATTGGTATACCTAATTAACCAATCTCCATTGATTGGTTAGTCTCATAAGGCATTTTCCAAGATAGGTATGTTTCAAAACCCGCTCTCTCAAATCGGTATACCTCATAGGGCACTCTCCCTGATTGGAGTGTCTCATAAGCCCCCTTCCCTGATTGATATACTCCACGAAGCTCTCTTCCCATAGATATACCTCACAAAGCATTCTTCCTGCTTGGTATACGTCATAAGCCATTTTTCCCTGAAAAGTATACCTCATAACCCCTCTTCCTAAACGGCATACCTCGTACAGCATTTTCACTGATCGGTATACCTCAAAATAATGGACTCTCCGTTATCAGTTTACCTCATAAAGGACTCTCCCTGATCGGTATAATTCATGACGTACTTTTTCAGAACGGTATACCTCATAAACCACTCTCCCTGATCGGTATACCTCATAAAGCACTCTCCCTGATTATTATGCCTCTTACACCATTCTCCCTGATGGATATACCTCATAAACCACTCTCCCTGATTAGCATACCTCAGGCCGGCACCGTCTTTTGTGATCGTTGCAACTCATACCACTTTTCTTGATCTATATACATCACAAACCTCTCTCCCTTATGTATGTTTGCCTTACATAAACTAGGCCACTTTGCTCCACACGTAACTTTACTTTCCCTTCTCCTTGGATAAAGTTAAGGCTTGTGCTTCAGTTATTGGTCACTATGAATTACGGAGAAAATCCTACTTGTCAGTGAACTACTTACGATGGAGAAAGTTTCTTTCGGTAATTCAGAGCCGATCTCATATACCCAGTTCTAGAAATTTTTATGGAAATCCTTACTATGAATCGCCAACGTCCTAAATTTGCCATGCTCAGAGGTGGAGTGAATTACCTCTCTCTCTCTCTCTCTCTCTCTCTCTCTCTCTCTCTCTCTCTCTCTCTCTCTCTCTCTCTCTCTCTCTCTCTCTTGCTACTTTCTTCTTTCATAAACCAACAGACATATCGTAGTCTGTATCATATTTCCTTCGCAGCCAAATACTGAGGCATTAGTACATAGACATGAACGTGGGTGTGTTGTGTATGTCAGTGAGGCCTAACTCCTGTGACAGGGCAAAAGCCGAGTTAATCTTCGTGTAGGGAAGCCGAGAGGCATTACGAGCATCACTTTGTTTACCAGGGAGTTGAATGAGTGCTACCGTGGATGAGTAGCTGCTACCACAACCAGACAATAAGCCCATCACTTCCTACTTTAGAAAATTACTTAGACCGTATTACGCTACGCTGTTTTAGTGTAGTGAGGGGATAGAAGGGCTTGCGAGTAAGCATTTGTTGAGTTTGGATTTGATTATGAAGGAGAAGAGAAACTCAACGAGACTTTTGATGTGTACTTCATACTCCTTTTTTCGGCATTAGCTTCTTGAGCGAAGTGGTTAGACCTTTTAGCACGATATTACTACCGTTTTCCAAGACTGCAGAACACTTGTGTACGACACAACAGTACTATCATTACTAAGTTTAATGTTATTGCCTGGTACCTGATCCGGAAAGGTCAGAGTAAAGGCCACATCATCATACCCGAGGTTATTGGTCAGGTCAAATGCTAAGCCATTATACCCAAGGATCATATGCTTCATGCTTAGGAGTCATGCCGTCCTGATCAGTTGTTATCAATATTCTGTTCTCAGTCACACGAAAACATTAGCTCTGGAAGAGAGAGTATTTGGGAGGATACTTGATATGTTCACAAAAAGAGAACGTCTTTTAATTACGTTTTCTGTGCTAAGATGTAAAGTTATCTGTAATCATCCACCAATAAGATGATCTGAAAATTGATAATTACCATTCAATGAGTCATGAATCATCATAGTAACTATTGTATATATAAAAAAAATTCACCAGTTCTTATCATGAATAAAAGAAGCTAACATTTCTTTGAAAGTTCATTATCATGACAGTTAACATTGGAAAATCTGTGAGTAAAAAGTACAAGCAAATTCTCTTGTGTCATCATTAATTTCACATATTATCGTCTGCCTTCGATGCTCTTTAGAATATCAAAAGGAAAAAGGGCTAAGAATGTCAAAACTCAGGGGAGATTTGAATGAACTCAAACGGACACAGACTCACAGTAAAAGAAAGATACACACACAGACACACTCACACACACACACACACACACACACACACACACACACACACACACACACACACACACACACACACACACACACACATGTCACCAGAGTCCCAAATTAGGAGAATAATAATGGAGTCAAGTTGTTTTCTGGCATATGTCAAAATGGCTTTCAAGTACATGAATATGGAAACATCTAGCAAGTTGGTCATATCCCATACAAGGCCAAAACTAGAATATGCTTCTCTGGTTTGGCCACCACACCCGAAGAAACATAAATAGCTAATAGAAAAGGTCCAGAGAAGGACAACGAAGACTGCTCCAGAATTAGGAGAGCTAAGTCATAGGGAAAAGCTACAGGCTTTAGGTTTGGACACCTTGGAAGGGAGAAAAGTGGGAATGACCTGTTCACAATCCTTAGATTTATAAAACGATGAATCGATGAAGTGAGCAGTGCACAGTTCTTCGAGAAGTCATAACACGAAATTAAGCAAGAAACTTAAAAAAAAAAGACAAAAAAGTACTTCTGTAGTATAAGAGAATGGGTATGTGGAAGAGAATGACTAAAGACACGTGTGGAGGGAATAACTAGGTGGCTCAGACATAACTGTGGAGGGAAGAGCCCAGGTGGCTCAGACATAACTGTGGAGGGAAGAGCCCAGGTAGCTCAGACATAACTGTGGAGGGAAGAGCCCAGGTGGCTCAGACATAACTGGGGAGGGAAGAGCCCAGGTGGCTCAGACATAACTGTGGAGGGAAGAGCCCAGGTGGTTCAGGACTAACTGTGGAGGGAAGAGCCCAGGTGGCTCAGACATAACTATGGAGGGAAGAGCCCAGGTGGCTCAGGATTAACTGTGGAGGGAAGAGCCCAGGTGGCTCAGGATTAACTGTGGAGGGAAGAGCCCAGGTGGCTCAGGGATAACTGTTGAGGGAGGCAACTGCCCGTGACTTCCCAAAATCTTTCAGTGATGATGACCAGACAATGGTAAGTTTGAATAGAATATCACCAATAGATCTCGCCTAACGGAAGTCATACTGGTGATAAGGAAATTGAGGAGGGATTCAAAGATTTTGGAAATGGTGGATGTAAGAGCACTAGGACGATAGCTAGAGTAGTCAGAATGATCATCCTTCTCAGGGATAGCATGCATCAAAGCAGGTTTCCAAGGAGAAGGAAAGTTTTTTGGTTTTTAGATAGATACGGAACAGACGAGCAAGCGCAGGTGAAGTTCAGAGGCACCCTTTGAGATAATATGGTCAATCAAAATGACATGAACGTAGTTTGGAAAAGCTTCAGAAAAACCCTTGAAGAAGCAGAGAGATCTTCCGTACCAATGCGCAGCACACGATCTGTTTCTAAAACGAAACCAAGATGGTAGAACAGAGAAAATAAAAGTGGCTGTTGTCTAAGAAAGTAGGTCATAAGAATCTCAGAGAACCAAGTGACCAGCATGGCAGAGTAAGTTATGCAAGTTTGCGTAGAGAGAGAAAATTATGACACAGTAAACGTCAATATGAAACTTATATTGCAGGAAGTAGCAACAGAAACTTTTAAGAGTTTTACAGTTATGTTAGAAGCAAGAGAGTCATTATTCAGTCAATAGTTCAATTGATTAAAGAAAACGATGTTTTGGTTAAGACAACGAAGCCATGACAAATATATTGAGTTTTTTTGCATCAGTATTTACAATGGAAGACACAGTCCATGTCTCAAATCCAGTTTCATTGATAAGAGAGGAGAACGTTATTCAACAAATTGACATAAAAGCCGAAAATATATCTGCGATAAATAAGAGATAAAACTGCAGGCCTTAATAAGTTTCATCCGAGAACAATGAAAGAGGCGGAAAATGAGATAGTTTAGCCTTTGACTACCCTTTCTATAAGAGATTTTCTATGAGGAAAGTCCCAAATGTATGGAAATTTGTCAGTACAACACAGATATTCAAAAAGGTGATAAGTCACTGCCTAGAAAACACCTATTAGCTTAATTGGAAAATTTATAGAAATCATTCGAAATGAAATTGTAAACCATTTACTAGGACCAGCATTTGATAAACGATGATTCTCTGTATGGTTTTCGACGAAATTGCTTATGCCTGACAAATCTGCTTGAATAAATATGACGAAAGTAAAGCAGTTGATGTTATCTATCTAGCTTTTTAAAAAGCTTTCGCTGAGATGCTACATCAAGGATTACTATAGAAAATTAAGTCTCATGGCATTGATGGGCTGTGCTTTAGTTGATAAGAAATTGTATTAGCTGGTCGTGATAGACTTAACAAATGTAAAGCCAAAAGGATTAGTCTCGGAACCAGCTCTCTTTCTCATATATATTGATGATATTGATAATGGGCTGCGTTGCAAGATATCAACATTTGCTGATAATACAAAGCTGGGAAATAAATCGACAGCTTCAAGCTGATATAAACAAACCGGGCTCATAAATGGCATATGAATTCTAATATCGATAAGTGCAAAGTTTTACATATCGGTAGTACAAACGAAAAGGCAAGCTACAATATAAATTCTATTGAGCTACAAAAGGTAAATGAGAACAAGACTTGGATGAGATAATCTCTGGTGAACTCAACCAAGTAAGCAATACACAGAAGCAGTAAAAAAAAGCGAACAAAATCCCTGCTGTTATTGGTGGAGCCTTCGAGTTCAAGTCTAGGGAAATCATCCTTACTCTTTACAATTCATCAGTTCGTCCACATCTTGAACACTGTGTTCAGTTTTGGTCACCTGCCTGAAAAAAGACATAGACAGAATGGAGAGATTACAGCGTCGAGTTACCAAGATGATAATCGAACTGAGAAACAAATCCCACGAGGTCAGATTAAACAACTTGAATCTATTTAGCTTATAAAAAAGTTCACGATTTGATCTGATGCAAGTATTCTATATAACCAAAGACTCTGATAATCTTGATCTATCAAGTTTCATATGAATTGATTCGTCTGATTTTACTCTTAGTAATGGATACAAATTCGTGCTAAACGATTTGCTTTGAATAAGGTAAAGTACATTGTCTCCAACAGGACTATTTGCATATCGAACGATTTGCCAATTATAATGAGGAAGGCAGTGCTACAGATAAGTTTAAAAATAGACGTGATGAACACTTTGCTTCAAGTCCACGACTTTCATTATTTGCTGCTCCATAGTCAAGATGACCATTCGAAGGTTATTCCCTTTAAATTGTGTGTATGTCTTCTAAGTGTTACCACACCATTCTGTCAGCTACTGATATCTGCCACTATCACACACAGCCTCGAAAGGCACCAGTGTTTTGTCGCTATTTGAATTCCTTTGTATTCCTATGTTTTCTTCAACGTTAGGAACCATATAGTCATCGTAACTCGAGAGACTGGAGCTTAAGTTTACCCTTATTACTGCCTTTATAACAAAAAGTGAAGGAATGTTTTTCGTTGATGATGAGATGCATGACATATTCATGTTCATTCTACCTAATGACATTCCTATGAATATATCCTTCATGCATATCAACCCTGTAAAGTATTTTTGTCTACCTGCTTTCCCGTCCAGTGTGTTGCCTTAGGGAGTGGAGGGTGGGGAAAGAGCCATTAATTTACCATTTAAGTATTACTCAGGCCAAGCATACCTCGCTCGGTCCATGGTTCTGTGTGGTCTGTGGATCTATGAGTCCAAGCGTCTGGACTGAATGTCAGCCTACAAGGTGTGGGAGATGCAGAAAGAAAAACAGTTACCTGCGCCAAAGGAGTGACACCTAACGGAATTGCCGGCCCACTGTACAGCGATTATTAGGCCTCCGATACCCGGGAAGCGGGTAATACTGGCAACATATCTCCTCATCGGTGGCTGCCTACCACCTTCTTGTCACCAGAGAGAGAGAGAGAGAGAGAGAGAGAGAGAGAGAGAGAGAGAGAGAGAGTTACATAGATACAAATACCACACAGATTCCAAAGTCGAAGAAAGGTGGTCTGGCGTTAACACTACTGAAAAAGACGCAATCCTCTGAGAGCAGTAGGAGAAAAGGATAACAAAGCAAAGGCTCTCCCTCCTCACCCTCTACTCCCTCCGGCAACACCGCACAGGAAACAGGAAGGAAAATTACTTTGCAGAACAAATATGTCTGAGGGAATTTTTATGGGTAAGTCAGAAATTAAAGGGAATGTGAATATGTCATGCATCCAATCACCAAAGACATGCATCCCTTCACTTGTTGGTATAAGGACAATGATAAAGATAAATTTTGAGCTCCAGCCTCGCGACTTACCAATTCTTAGTACTCCTGATGTGGAAGGATTATACAGTCATTCCTTCCTTTGCCTTCAAAGCAGACGATACGGTTTATTTAATGTTGGTACGTTACCACAGTACGACTAAGCAAGATCAGTAGTTGAAAAGGTGGCAAAATATCCCTCTACTGTATGATGATTGGTTCATTACCGGAGTGACAGGTGATGATTAAGCCTAAGTTTGAATATGATGATTTTGTTGCTCTGAACAACATGTTCTGGGAGCTTATTCTACTTGTCGAGAATGTAATTGGTTAATTGGTAAAGAAATATCTCGCAAAATCCAGATTGACTCAGAGACTTCTAAGTTTTAGTCCATTTCCTCTCTTAGTACGAGTGGAACGAAAGCAAAGAGGCTTTCTACATCAACATTGTTGAATCCTTTGAGTATTCTAAAACATTCTATTAACTTTCCGAGAGAGAATGAGAGAGAGAGAGAGAGAGAGAGAGAGAGAGAGAGAGAGAGAGAGAGAGAGAGAGAGAGAGAGAGAGAGAGAGAGAGAGAGAGAGAGAGAGAGAGAGAGAGAGAGATTCATTGCATTTTGTCAGGTCAACATCAGGAGAAACATAACCTTAAAGCGCTCAGTTCCTTATGTCGACAACAATGTCGTCTTCAACATTGGTCATGCATCATATCTTGAACAGGTACCAACTGTTCTCATTCAACAAATAGCACAATGTAAGGATATATCACCTCCCTCCCCATCACTTAATTTTACTGATACACTCAAGAATAAGTGTGCATGTGAAGGTGCACAATTCTACTAATGAGACAACTATAGTAAAACTGTTTGCTTATCGGACGATATGTTTGTGTCCAGTTCTGCCACCTGGAACAAAGGAAAACAGGGTTTTAACTTTGAGGATTTTGTCTGGTCACGCTGAAACTCCATGACCATCAACACTTAGGATACGAAAGATGTTTTGTGAATTGGTGGCTACTAGTTACTCATTCTCCCTCTCTAGTTGTCCTATGATCATAACAGTTGCTTTATTCAAGCATGTCATACGGACAGCCTCTAGAAACAAGAATGTAACAAAGTCCATCTATTTCTCTTCTCTTGGTCTGTGGCAGAATGTCACTGTCCGCTCTCTCAACCACACGTCGAATACATTCCAGTCCAGCTCAGTATAAACAATAGGAACATAAGCATCAGGCGGAGGATTTCCTTAGATTACTACGACTCTCCAGGATACTGAAAATCTTCCCTATTCTAGTAGAATCCTTAGTATATTGGGGTCTGATATCCCTAGGTTGTACTGCTACATACTCGGCTTTATCTTACATACATAAACGTGCCATACATATGTTGATGTTTAACTTCAATACAACAAGGTTCTTCTAAACGCACAAAGGAAATCACTTGCTATGCCGAAGTCCCAATCCAGTGGAGCATTGTTATACTTTTCTTATTCTTTTTCATATGACGAAACCCACCTTCAGTTTGTTGTGGTCCTTCAGTATAGAAAGATTCTGTTTGAATACAAATTGTCCAGCAGTAAATCGACGAATTTATGAATATGTTGGAGTTTCTCTGTCCACTATAGTGCAAGATATACCTGGGTCTTCGTTCATTATACCAGGAGTATGTTTGATATACTCGGGTTGTTCTTTATCATATCAAGATCTTCCTCCATCATGGGGAGATCTTCCTTCAGTATTCTGTAGTTCTTCCATTAGATGTGGCCGTCTACAATAGAATCAAAGTCCTGCTTCGGTTCCATCGTTAAACCCAGTTCTTACTTCAGTTCCTCCGCTATACCGAGGACATACTTTGATATAACGGAGTCCTACTCCAGCCAACAAGGACCACCTTCAAAGACCAAGATTCTCCCTCCCCCACCACAAGAGGATATGAAAATAGAGGAAAAAAGATAAAATTGAGAGAAGTGCTTCTTGCAAGAGCCTTTGAAGACGGCTCGACGTACTCCTGTTACTTGGCTTAGCCTTTGACGGAAGATAAAGAAAGACGTCAGTGCAAATATGAAGCTTTCTGAAAAATACTGAGGTCGCGGGGAACTCCAGAGGCACTGGTTGAGAGAGAAAGAGAGAGAGAGAGAGAGAGAGAGAGAGAGAGAGAGAGAGAGAGAGAGAGAGAGAGAGAGAGAGAGAGAGAGAGAGAGAGAGAGAGAGAGAGAGAGAGAGAGAGAGAGAGAGAGAGAGAGAGAGAGAGAGAGAGAGTGGGGGGGGGGGTGAAGTTTGGGAGAAAAAAATGCAGTTTGAAATATTGGTGGCCGTGAGCATGTTCACCTGGCTGGTCAGACTCACTGCCCTCATTCTTGAAGGTTTGGAAGAAGCGGAAATACATGAATCGAGACATTTACCCAAGTGGCTCAGAGGTCGAAGGACGAGACCTTAATATGAAGGCTGAGGCTGGTATGAGAGAAGTTAAGTATACACAGATCTTTCACACAAACACACACACACACACACACACACACACACAAGGTCACAAGGAAAGGCAACTGGTTTTAACTTTGCACACTACATAAAAGAGGAGTAATAGATGACCTAAAAAACATTAGGGTTTTATGTCGTCATAATGATATAAACAGGGAACTGATCTTTGAAATATTTAGGATTGGAACAACCAGAGTTCTTGCTATAAGCTGAAGCAAGAAACATTTAGAAAAGATGTGAGAAAGTACCTTTACATTACAACAGTGGTTGTTGAATGGTGATGTGAGAAGGAGATGGAGTGAGTATTTTGAAGATTTGTTGAATGTGTCAGATGATAGAGTGGCAGATATAGGGTGTTTTGGTCGAGGTGGTGTGCCAAGTGAGGGGGTTAGGGAGAATGATTTGGTAAACAGAGAAGAGGTAGGAAAAGCTTTGCGGAAGATGAAAGCCGGCAAGGCAGCAGGTTTGGAAGGTATTGCAGTGGAATTTATCAAAAAAGGGGGTGACTGTGTTGTTGACTGGTTGGTAAGGTTATTTAATGTATGTGTGACTCATGGTGAGGTGCCTGAGGATTGGCGGAATGCTTGCATAGTGCCATTGTACAAAGGCAAAGGGGACAAAGGTGAGTGCTCAAATTACAGAGGTATAAGTTTGTTGAGTATTCCTGGTAAATTATATGGGAGGGTATTGATTGAGAGGGTGAAAGCATGTATAGAGCATCAGATTGGGGAAGAGCAGTGTGGTTTCAGAAGTGGTGGAGGATGTGTGGATCAGGTGTTTGCTTTGAAGAATGTATGTGAGAAATACTTAGAAAAGCCAATGGATTTGTATGTGGAATCTATGGATCTGGAGAAGGCATATGATAGAGTTGATAGAGATGCTCTGTGGAAGGTATTAAGAATATATGGTGTGGGAGGCGAGTTGTTAGAAACAGTGAAAAGTTTTTATCGAGGATGTAAGGCATGTGTACGAGTAGGAAGAGAGGAAATTGATTGGTTCTCAGTAAATTTCGGTTTGTGGCAGGGGTGCGTGATGTTTCTATGGTTGTTTAATTTGTTTGTGGATGGGATTGGTAGGATGTGAATGCAAGAGTTTTGGAGAGAGGGGCAAGTATGCAGTTTGTTGTGGATGAGAGAGCTTGGGAAGTGAGTCAGTTGTTCGCTGATGATACAGCGCTGGTGGCTGATTCGGGTGAGAAACTGCAGAAGCTGTTGACTGAGTTCGGTAAAGTGTATGAAAGAAGAAAGCTGAGAGTAAATGTGAATAAGAGCAAGATTATTAGGTACAGTAGGGATGAGGGACAAGTCAATTGGGAGGTAAGTTTGAATGCAGACAAACTGGAGGAAGTGAAGTGTTTTAGATATCTGGGAGTGGATTTGGCAGCGGATAGAACCATGAAAGCGGAAGTGAGTCAGAGGGTAGGGGAGGGGGCGAAAGTTCTGGGAGCGTTGAAAAATGTGTGGAAGGCAAGAACGTTATCTCGGAAAGCAAAAATGGGTATGTTTGAAGGAATAGTGGTTCCAACAATGTTATATGGTTGCGAGGCGTGGGCTATAGATAGAGATGTGCGCAGGAGGATGTATGTGCTGGAAAAGAGATGTCTGAGGACAATGTGTGGTGTGAAGTGGTTTGATCGAGTAAATGATAATAGGGTAATAATAATGTGGTATTAAAAAAAGTGTGGTCGAGAGAGGAGAAGAGGGTGTTTTGAAATGGTTTGGTCACATGGAGAAAATGAGTGAGGAAAGATTGACAAAGAGGATATATATGTCAGAGGTGGAAGGAACGAGGAGAAGTGGGAGACCAAATTGGAGCTGGAAAGATTGAGTGAAAAAGATTTTGAGTGATCGGGGCCTGAACATGCAAGAGGGTGAAAGGCGTGCAAGGAATAGAGTGAACTGGAACGATGCGGTATACCGGGGTCGACGTGCTGTCAATGGATTGAACCAGGGCATGTGGAGCGTTTGGGGTAAACCATGGAAAGTTCTGTGGGGGCCTGGATGTGGAAAGGGAGTTGTAGTTTCGGTGCATTATACATGACAGCTAGAGACTGAGTGAATGTCAGCTGCTTTGACGCACGAGACCGGGTTATAGGGATGGGTGATTAAGGTGAGTCTTGTACCAGTTGAAGGTATAATTGGTGTACATAGGGTGTTCAGTGTTGTAAATGGAAATGGTGAAGAACTTGTGGATTTACGTGCTGAAAAAAGTCTGGTGATTATGAATACCTGGTTTAAAAAGAGGAGAGGTCACTAGGGATATTACGAATGTTGGCATAGTGAAATGAAAAAGAGAAAAGTGTTACAGACAGGGAAAGGCCGTGGGAGGGGCCGGCACTACTACAACCAGAGTCCTCCCTCTCATTGGCAGGTGAGTCAGGGAAAAACCAGGAGATTCTCAGCACCCCATGATGCCGAGGACTAGGGGCCATAGATTTGACAGACTTTCACGATGATCTTTTCTTTCTTTCATACTATTCGCCATTTCCCGCGTTAGCAAGGTAGCGTTAAGAACAGAGGACTGGGCCTCTGAGGGAATATCTACATATATTTGATTAGACAGTAATTGTTAAGAGTTCGTTTGTGAAAAAAGCAATGATAATAAGCAAGGTTTAAGTGGATGTAAAGTGCTTGTAAGAAAATGGTAGGACTAGCCCAGTAGTCTCATTTTGATGAGACAGAAAGACCAGCAATCCTGATATGGAGAGTGTAAGATGGTTCCGGGCACCACTTTAACGCTCCTCAGCTAGGATGGTAGAACCACCCTGGACTCAACAACTTACCACCTAATGAGTTGCTTCAAGGGTAGGGGACGGGATAATCTTTGAGTTAGCTGGGGTACTGGGAGGGACCAATACACTACCACCTGAGCCCTCCTTCTCACTGGTGGCAGATTCACACAATAAAGTGTAGTCAGAGTATGCCTTAAATATGCAGAGGTCATGGGGGGGGGGGGGGGGGGGCATCACTCTGCTCTGCTACCTGAGCCCTCTCCTAAGTACTTCCCATTTCTCATCCACTCGTCTTCTTTCACTTACTCTCACCTCAGGTAATTCTGCACTTAATCTCTCTTGGTGTTTCTTCACACAATACTCTTACACTAAATCACTTACTTTCGTCACTCTCTTTTCACCTACATTGTAACCTTCTTTCCGAAAACCCCTAAATCTTCATCCTCGCCTCCAGTAGGTAGTGATCAGACATAACACCAACTGCCCCTCTCAGCACATTTGCCTCTATAAGTCTCTCTTTTACACGTCTATCAATTATTGTATAATCCAATAATGCCTACTGACCATCTCTCATCCTCACATACATATACTTGTGTATGTCCCTCCTTTTAAGCCAAGTATTCCTAATCAACAGTCCTTTTTCAACACAGAGCTCCACAAGCTTTTCACCAGTTCCATTCATAACAGTAAATGCACCATGACCCCAGTCATACCCTCAACTGCTACATTACTTATTTTTGCATTCAAATTATTCATTGCCAACAACCGGTCTCTTTCTACTTATCTCTCCCCTTTTCTCATCTTGGTTACATCCACACACATTTAGACACCCTATCCTGAGCCTACGAGGAGGATGAGCACTCCCTACTGAGCTCTTCTGTGTTCTCTTTTAGAAATTGAAAATGCAAGAAGGGGGGGGGGGGGTTCCAGCCCCCCTCCTCCCCTCCCCCCCACCCACCCAACCCCTTAGTCGCCTCCTAAGACGCTCCGGGAATACGAAGGTTGAATTCTTTCCACACCCCAGGGGCAAGGTAGGTGTAGAGAACTGAAAAATCTATATTCGAATCTAATGAATATATCATGGATGGAAACATACTAGAGTTTGACACACTACAACGTGTAGTCTCTCCCACTTTACAGTCGTCGTCCATGAAGCCAAATGAACTGTTTACAAAATATGTAATGCAAAATAGCCATCTTGGACAGATGACGGTGTGTAGGATGGCACTGTGAGGTGGTCATGGAGAGCTTCTTTCAGTTCACTCTTTTCCCTACGGGCCAGGCTGACATTAATTTTGGATTTCTGCTCCAATGGAACTGGTGTGCCCCAAGCTTTACGCTTATCTAATATGGTGTTTTGACCCCCTTCTGCTAATGGTGTGCCACAGCGCTAACGACTTGTGCCAGTTAAGAGGGTTATGTCTCCCGTAAGCGGACTTGTGCGAACGCAATCTTGCACTGTAATGTTTAAGTCCACCCCTAAGTCCATGTCTCTGTTAACGTCTCTCAAACTAGCTGGATTTTCTACAAACGAGACGCTCTAGAAAATAAGGATTTATACAAAGGGGAAACTGATGTTTATTTGGATTTGGGGTATATACGCTAAAGACGATCTTATGAGCGATAGCTTTGTATATACTACTGACTCAGTTTAAAGAGTGCCAGACTCCACAGGGCCCTCTTACAAAATGTAATACAAGCTCTACTCTTTTCTCTGCATGTGCTAAGCATTTTCTTTGTCATGTTAGCATGGAGAGACTCCATTGCATAGAAAGATCTATGCTTTGTATAAGACGTCGATGCAGACTCACGACGCATAAACATTAAACATCCTTATCCTCATGTAACTAACGATACTACTCATGCTACCCATGAACACAACGTTAAGACCTTTGGGTACGATTGCATGACATTCGACTTGCCCTTTAAGGGTCAATTTTAAAGTTAGGACATAATACCCAAGAGTTGTACATTCTCAAGATTTTGTAATGATATGCTAACTTAAAAAACAGAATTTCTCTGAAAGATAACTTTACCAAAGAATTTATCTGAAGAACAAATATAATCGTAATAAGCACTCATGACATGATGCATGGCATATTAGACAGACAGAGAGACACACTAACGCTTAGATAAATATGTCATCATGCAGGAACCACTGCCAGCCTTGGTCAGTATAATCTCATGTACATTTGTAGTGTTGGAATGCACTAACCCGATGTATACTTAGCAACACAATCTCACTCAAACCTTCAGTATATTCGTAAATGGCGTTTGTGTTATTACTAAGACCATTAGCTTTAGGAAGAATAGTTCTTTCATATAAGCTCCAAATACCTCCATGTTTAAGAATTGCTTTTTACGCTGTACATTTAAACTCATAACAACGGGTCGTATGATAATCAGTAATCATAACCATGACAATAACCAGTAACAATTTTGTGCATCATCAATCCCTGAACACACAACCTTGATATAAATGATAAGTACACACGGAACTACCACTATGGTTATGGTAATACAAACAGCCTCTGAAACAGAACCTTGATATATATGCTAAATACGCCAATAACAGGCGCAACACATATGGTGCCACCAGGCTCGGGGTGGGGTAGGAGTGCATGGTTCTCTGTTTACACTAATGTAATGATGACCCAGGTGCAGACAACATATGCCTCCCAGTATGAACAGTGATATGCTTGGGTACGACCCACCCGTCGATAAGACAGAAATCTTACGAAATGGAATGAAAGTAATCCAGTTATAACAAACCTAGTGAACTATTTTCTTACTAAATGGAATGAAAGTAATCCAGTTATTACAAACCTAGTGAACTATCTTCTTATTATTTGATTGATAAAACAAGATGAATTCCCTCTGCAGTATCTATTTGGCTATATCATAATGTCTCCCGCAGGATGAAGAAAAAAGGAAAGACCATGATCATTGCATGAGAGATCACACTTTCGATTATTTTCCACAATATTAGTTCTCTTTCTCCCTGACGATTCACTACATTATTGTCATTGGTATCATTGTTTTTTCATGTCATCGTTTCTGAATATTTCTACAATCATCAATAATCATCTGTATTATCATTTCTTTAATGATGATGGCGATTATTACTGTAGTAATTATCAACATATTCGTATTCTTACATCAATTTTGTGAGTTTTCCTTGTTGTAGTTAGGATCTAACATTATTATCATTGTTATTATCATGGTTATCATTATAATCGTCAGAGAGCAAGAGCTAGGTTTGCAGCTTGCTAGGGGGTGGATAGGAAGTGAATCAGATGCTAACAGCAGATACCAAATAGTCTCTGGCAGTAGATTAGAAACACAGTCAAAACGCTAGTAACAGAAAACTGCTTGCCTGAGAGACAAAATCAAGCTACCTAAAACAGCAGGTTGATTTACATGTGAACATTAAATGTTCTGATATACTGGTAACAGAGTTTGATGGTTTGCCAAAGAAGAAAGATAAAAGTAAAAGGGGGAAAAGTAAGATAATAAGATGCAGCAGAACGTTGAGAAAAAGTAGTCTGAATGTGAGTTTAACTGGAGGATGGAGAGTGCCTCAGGTACCAGAGATGTGGACGGAACCAGTCGTCCTTACGTGAATCACAGGTTGGACGAGGATGAGGATAAGATCCTGGTTACGTTAAAAAGCATGTGAAAGGAAAAATCAGTTCCTGTAAGGGCAGTGAAAGGTGTGTTGAATAATGTTCCCGAAACTGTTGTATGGATGCAAGATTCTGGCAATGAACGCAAAAGAGAGGAAGATGTCCTGGATATGAAACGTCTAAGAATAATATGTGGTTTGAATCGTGTTGACCAGCTGACAATGGAATCTCTTGACTGTAGTATGTCTAGATGTGCCAATCAGGGTGTGCCGATCAGGGTGTGCCGATCAGGTGTGCTGATCAGGATGTGCCGATCAGGTGTGCTGATCTGGCTTTGCCGATCAGGGTGTGCCGATCAGGTGTGCTGATCCGGGTGTGCCGATCAGGATGTGCCGATCAGGTGTGCTGATGAGGGTGTGCTGATGAGGGTGTGCTGATGAGGGTGCGCTGATGAGGGTGTGCTGTTCAGGGTATGCTGATCAGGGTGTGCTGATCAGGGTGGGCTGTTCAGAATGTGCTGATCAGGGTGTGCTGATTAGAGTATGCTGATCAGGGTGCGCTGACCAGAGTGTGCTGATCAGGGTGTGCTGATCAGTATGTGCTGATCAGGGTGTGTCAATCAAGTGTGCTGATCCTGGTGTGCCGGTCAGGTTGTGCTGATCAGGTGTGCTGATCAGGGTGTGCTGATCACGGTGTGCTGATCAGGGTGCGTTGATCAGGGTGTGCTGATCAAGGTGTGCTGATCAGGGTGCGCTGATCAGGGTGTGCTGATCAGTGTGCGCTGATCAGGGTGCACTGATCAGGAAGTGCGGATCAGGGTGTGTTAATCAGGGTATGATGATCAGAGTGTGCTGATCAGGGTGTGCTGATCAGGGTGTGCTGTTCAGGGTGTGCTGATCAGGGTGTGCTGATCAGGGTGTGCTGATCATTGTGTGCTGATCAGGGTGCGCTGATCAGGGTGTGCTGATCAGTGTGCGCTGATCAGGGTGCACTGATCAGGGTGTGCTGATCAGTGTGCGCTGATCAGGGTGCACTGATCAGGAAGTGCGGATCAGGGTGTGTTGATCAGGGTGTGCTGATCAAGGTGAGCTGATCAGGGTGCACTGAGTAGGGTGTGCTGATCAGGGTGTGTGGATCAGGGTGTGCTGTTCGGTGTGTGCTGTCAGGATGCGCTGATCAGGGTGTGCTGATCAAGGTGTGCTAATCATGGTGCGCTCATCCGGGTTTGCTGATCAGGGTGTGCTGATCAGGATGAGCTGATCAGGGTGTGTTGCTCAGGGTGTGCTGATCAGGGTGCACTGATCAGGGTGTGCTGATCAGGGTGTACGGATCAGAGTGTGCTGATCAGGGTGTGCTTTTCAGAGTGTGCTGATCAGGGTGTGCTGATCAGGGTGTGCTGATAAGAGTGTGCTGATCACGGTGTGCTGATCAGGGTGCGTTGATCAGGGTGTGCTGATCAAGGTGTGCTGATCAGGGTTCGCTGATCAGGGTGTGCTGATCAGTGTGCGGTGATCAGGGTGCACTGATCAGGAAGTGCGAATCAGGTTGTGTTGATCAGAGTATGCTGATCAGAGTGTGCTGATCAGGGTGTGCTGATCAGGGTGTGCTGTTCAGAGTGTGCTGATCAGGGTGTGCTGATCAGGTTGTGCTGATCATTGTGTGCTGATCAGGGTGCGCTGATCAGGGTGTGCTGATCAGTGTGCGCTGATCAGGGTGCACTGATCAGGATGTGCTGATCAGTGTGCGCTGATCAGGGTGCACTGATCAGGAAGTGCGGATCAGGGTGTGTTGATCAGGGTGTGCTGATCAAGGTGTTCTGATAAGGGTGCACTGAGTAGGGTGTGCTGATCAGGGTGTGTGGATCAGGGTGTGCTGTTCAGTGTGTGCTGTTCAGGGTGCGCTGATCAGGGTGTGCTGATCAGGGTGTGCTGATCATGGTGCGCTCATCCGCGTTTGCTGATCAGGGTGTGCTGATCAGGGTGAGCTGATCAGGGTGTGTTGCTCAGGGTGTGCTGATCAGGGTGCACTGATCAGGGTGTGCTGATCAGTGTGTGCTGATCAGAGTGTGCTGATCAGGGTGTGTTGATCAGGGTGAGATCATCAGGGTGTGCTGATCAGGGTGTTCTGATCAATGTGCGCTGATCAGGGTATGCCGATCAGGTGTGCTGTTCCGGATGTGCCGATCACTGTGTGCCGATCAGGTGTGCTAGTCAGGGTGTGCCGATCAGATGTGCTACTTAGGGTGTGCCGATCACTGTGTGCCGATCAGTGTGTGCCGATCAAGTGTTCTGATCTGGTGTGCTGATTAGGGTGTGCCGATCAGGGTGTGCCGGTCAGGGTGTGCTGATCAGGGTGTGTTGCTCAGGAGGTGCTGATCAGGGTGCACTGATCAGGGTGTGCTGATCAGTGTGTGCTGATCAGAGTGTTCTGATCAGGGTGTGCTGATCAGGGTGAGATCATCAGGGTGTGCTGATCAGGGTGTTCTGATCAATGTGCGCTGATCAAGGTATGCCGATCAGGTGTGCTGATCCGGATGTGCCGATCACTGTGTGCCGATCAGGTGTGCTAGTCAGGGTGTGCCTATCAGGTGTGCGGATCAGGGTGTGCAGATCAGGGTATGCCGATCAGGGTGTGCAGATCAGGTGTGCTGATCAGGTGTGCTGATTAGGGTGTGCCGATCAGGTGTGCTGATCATATGTCCCGATCAGGGTGTGCCGATCTGGGTGTGCTGATCACGGTGTGCCGATCACGATGTGCTAATCAGGGTGTGTTGATCAGGGTGCGCTGATCAGGTTGTGCTGCTCAGGGTGTGCTGATCAGGGTGCGATGATCAGGGTGTCTTGATCAGGGTGCGCTGATCAGGGTGTGCGGATCAGTGTGTGCTGATCAGGGTGTGCTGTTCAAGGTGTTCTGATCAGGGTGCGCTGATCAGAATGTGCTGATCAGTGTGCGGTGATCAGGGTGCACTGATCAGGAAGTGCGGATCAGGCTGTGTTGATCAGGGTGTGCTGATCAGAGTATGCTGATCAGGTTGTGCTGATCAGGCTGTTCTGTTCAGAGTGTGCTGATCAGGGTGTGCTGTTGAGGGTGTGCTGATCATGGTGTGCTGATCAGGATGCGCTGATCAGGTTGTGCTGATCAGAGAGTGCTGATCAGGGTGCACTGATCAGGGTGTACTGATCAGTGTGCGCTGATGAGGGTGCACTGATCAGGAAGTGCGGATCAGGGTGAGTTGATCAGGGTGTGTTGATCAAGGTGTGCTGATCAGGGTGCACTGAGTAAGGTGTGCTGATCAGGGTGTGTGGATCAGGGTGTGCTGTTCAATGTGTGCTGTTCAGGGTGTTCTGATCAGGGTGTGCTGATCAGGGTGTGTTGATCATGGTGCGCTCATTCGGGTTTGCTGATCATGGTGTGCTGATCAGGGTGTGCTGATCAGGGTGAGCTGATCAGGGTGTGTTGCTCAGGGTGTGCTGATCAGGGTGCACGGATCAGGGTGTGCTGACCAGGGTGTGCTGATCAGAGTGTGCTGATAAGGGTGTGTTGATCAGGGTGCGCTGATCAGGTTGTGCTGATCAGGGTGTGCTGATCAATGTGTGCTGATCAGGGAATGCCGATCAGGTGCGCTGATCCGGGTGTGCCGATCACTGTGTGCCGATCAGGTGTGCTAGTCAGGGTGTGCCAATCAGATGTGCTACTTAGGGTGTGCCGATCAGTGTGTGCCGATCAGTTTGTGCCGATCAAATGTGCTGATCTGGCGTGCTGATCAGGGTGTGCCGATCAGGGTGTGCCGGTCAGGGTGTGCCGGTCAGGGTGTGCTGATCAGGGTGTGCTCATCAGGTGTGCGGATCAGGGTGTGCAGATCAGGGTATGCCGATCAGGGTGTGCAGATCAGGTGTGCTGATCAGGGAATGCCGATCAGGTGCGCTGATCCGGGTGTGCCGATCACTGTGTGCCGATCAGGTGTGCTAGTCAGGGTGTGCCAATCAGATGTGCTACTTAGGGTGTGCCGATCAGTGTGTGCCGATCAGTTTGTGCCGATCAAATGTGCTGATCTGGCGTGCTGATCAGGGTGTGCCGATCAGGGTGTGCCGGTCAGGGTGTGCTGATCAGGGTGTGCTCATCAGGTGTGCGGATCAGGGTGTGCAGATCAGGGTATGCCGATCAGGGTGTGCAGATCAGTTGTGCTGATCAGGTCTGCTGATCAGGGTGTGCCGATCAGGTCTGCTGATCATATGTCTTGATCAGGGTGTGCCGATCAGGGTGTGCCGATCAGGGTGTGCCGATCACGGTTTGCTGATCAGGGTGTGCAGATCAGGCTATGCTGATCAGGGTGTGCTGATCAGCGTGTGCCGATCACTGTGTGCTGATCAGGGTGTGCAGATCAGGTTGTGCCGATCAGGTTGTGCCGATCAGGGTGCGCTGATCAGCGTGTGTTGATCAGAGTGCGCTGATCAGGGTGTGCGGATCAGTGTGCACTGATCAGGGTGTGATGTTGAGAGCGTGCTGATCATGGTGTGCTGATCAGGGTGTGCTGATCAGGGTGTGCTGACCAGGGTGCACTGGTCAGGGTGTGCGGATCAGGGTATGTTGATCAGGGTGTGCTGATCACGGTGTGCTGATCACGGTGTGCTGGTCAGGGTGTGCTGATCAGGGCGTGCTGATCAGGGTGCTCTGATCAGGGTGTGCCGATCAGGTGCGCTGATCTTGATGCGCTGATCATTGTGTGCTGATCAGGGTGCACTGATCAGGAAGTGCGGATCAGGGTGTGTTGATCAGGTTGTGCTGATCAACTCGTACTGATCAGGGTGCGCTGATTAGGGTGTGCGGATCAGGATTTGCTGTTTAGGGTGTTGTGATCAGTGTGCGCTGATCAGGGTGTGCTGATCAGGATGTGCTGATCAGGGTTCGCTCATCTGGGTTTGTTGATCAAGTTGTGCTGATCAGGGTGAGCTGATCAGGTTGTGTAGCTCAGTGTGTGATCAGGGTGTGCTGATCAGGATGTGCTGATCAGGGTGCGCTCATCTGGGTTTGCTGATCAAGTTGTGCTGACCAGGGTGAGCTGATCAGGTTGTGTAGCTCAGGGTGCGCTGATCAAGGTGTATTGACCAGGGTGTGCTGATTAGAGTGTGCTGATCAGGGTGTGCTGATGAGGGTGCGCTCATCAGGGTGTGCTGATCAGGGTGTTCTGATCATGTGCACTGATCAGAGTATGCCGATCAGGTGTTGATCCGGGTGTGCCGATCAGGGTGTGTCGATCAGGTGTGCTACTCAGGGTGTGCCGATCAGTGTGTGCCGATCAGGTGTGCTGATCAGGTGTGCTGATCATGGTGAACCGATCAGGGTGTGCTGTTCAGGGTGCTCTGATCAGGGTGTGCTGATCAGGGTGTGCAGATCATGGTGCGCTCATCCGGGTTTGCTGATCATGGTGTGCTGATCAGGGTGTGCTGATCAGGGTGAGCTGATCAGGGTGTGTTGCTCAGGGTGTGCTGATCAGGGTGCACGGATCAGGGAGTGCTGATCAGGGTGTGCTGATCAGAGTGTGCTGATAAGGGTGTGTTGATCAAGGTGCGCTGATTAGGTTGTGCTGATCAGGGTGTTCTGATCAATGTGTGCTGATCAGGGAATGCCGATCAGGTGCGCTGATCCGGGTGTGCCGATCACTGTGTGCCGATCAGGTGTGCTAGTCAGGGTGTGCCGATCAGATGTGCTACTTAGGGTGTGCCGATCAGTGTGTGCCGATCAGTTTGTGCCGATCAAATGTGCTGATCTGGCGTGATGATCAGGGTGTGCCGATCAGGGTGTGCCGGTCAGGGTGTGCTGATCAGGGTGCACGGATCAGGATGTGCGGATCAGGGTGTGCAGATCAGGGTATGCCGATCAGGGTGTGCAGATCAGGTGTGCTGATCAGGTCTGCTGATCAGGGTGTGCCGATCAGGTGTGCTGATCATATGTCTTGATCAGGGTGTGCCGATCAGGGTGTGCCGATCAGGGTGTGCTGATCAGGGTGTGCAGATCAGGCTGTGCTGATCAGGGTGTGCTGATCAGCGTGTGCCGATCACGGTCTGCTGATCAGGATGTGCAGATCAGGTTGTGCTGATCAGGATGTACCGATCAGGGTGCGCTGATCAGGGTGTGTTGATCAGAGTGCGCTGATTAGGGTGTGCTGTTCAGGGTGTGCTGATCATGGTACGCTGATCAGGGTGTGTTTATCAGGGTGCGCTGATCAGGGTGTGCGGATCAGTGTGCACTGATCAGGGTGTGATGTTGAGAGTGTGCTGATCATGGTGTGCTGATCAGGGTGTGCTGACCAGGGTGCACTGGTCAGGGTGTGCGGATCAGGGTATGTTGATCAGGGTGTGCTGATCAGGGTGTGCTGATCAGGGTGTGCTGGTCAGGGTGTGCTGATCAGGGCGTGCTGATCAGGGTGCGCTGATCAGGGTGTGCCGATCAGGTGCGCTGATCTGGATGCGCTGATCATTGTGTGCTGATCAGGGTGCACTGATCAGGAAGTGAGGATCAGGGTGTGTTGATCAGGTTGTGCTGATCAACTCGTACTGATCAGGGTGCGCTGATAAGGGTGTCCTGATCAGGGTGTGCGGATCAGGGTTTGCTGTTTAGGGTGTGGTGATCAGTGTGCGCTGATCAGGGTGTGCTGATCAGGATGTGCTGATCAGGGTTCGCTCATCTGGGTTTGCTGATCAAGTTGTGCTGATCAGGGTGAGCTGATCAGGTTGTGTAGCTCAGTGTGTGATCAGGGTGTGTTGATCAGGATGTGCTGATCAGGGTGCGCTCATCTGGGTTTGCTGATCAAGTTGTGCTGATCAGGGTGAGCTGATCAGGTTGTGTAGCTCAGTGTGTGCTGATCAGGGTGCGCTGATCAAGGTGTATTGACCAGGGTGTGCTGATTAGAGTTTGCTGATCAGGGTGTGCTGATGAGGGTGCGCTCATCAGGGTGTGCTGATCAGGGTGTTCTGATCATGTGCACTGATCAGAGTATGCCGATCAGGTGTTGATCCGGGTGTGCCGATCAGGGTGTGCCGATCAGGTGTGCTAGTCTGGGTGTGCCGATCAGTGTGTGCCGATCAGGTGTGCTGATCAGGTGTGCTGATCAGGGTGTACCGATCAGGGTGTGCCGGTCAGGGTGCTCTGATCAGGGTGTGCATATCAGAGTATGCCGATCAGGATGTGCTGATCAGGTGTGCTGATCAGGTGTGCTGATCAGGGTGTGCTGATCAGGGTGTGCTGATCAGGGTGTGCCGATCAGGTGTACTGATCAGGTGTCCTGATCAGGGTGTGCCGATCAGGGTTTGCTGATCAAGGTGTGCCGATCAGGGTGTGCCGATCACGGTGTGCTGATCAGGGTGTGGAGATCAGGGTGCGCTGATCAGGATGTGCTGATCAGGGTGTGCTGATCAGGGTGTGCTGATCAGTGTGTGTTGATCAGGGTGTGCGGATCAGAGTGTGCTGATTTGGGTGTGCTGATCAGGGTGTGTTGATCATGGTGTGCTGATCAGGGTGAGCTGATCAGGGTGTGCTGATCGGCGTGTGTGATTCAGGGTGTGCTGATCAAAGTGTGCTGATCAGGGTGTGCTGATCAGGGTGCGCTCATCAGGGTGTGCTGATCAGGGTGCTCTGATCAGGGTGCGCTGGTTAGGATGTGCTGATCAGGGTGTGCTGATCAGTGTGAATTGATCATGGTTGCGCTGATCAAGGTGTGCTGATCAAGGTGTGCTGATCAGGGTGTGCTGTTCTAATATCAGAAGTAGAGGGAACAAGGTGGAAGGGAAAACCGAGGAGGGAATGGAAGGAAATTTTGGATAGTGGAGGCTGAACATGAGAGAGAGAGAGAGAGAGAGAGAGAGAGAGAGAGAGAGAGAGAGAGAGAGAGAGAGAGAGAGAGAGAGAGAGAGAGAGAGAGAGAGAGAGAGAGAGAGAGAGAGAGAGAGAGAGAGGTATGCAGAAGATAGAATAAGCTAAAACAAAGTGGCATATAGGCACTGACGTATTGTTAGTGGTCTGAAACAGCGTTTATGAAGCTTATTAAGGTAAAGAATTGAGCTGGTCGTTGGGCTTGGCTGTGGATGGTAGGTTTTGGTATATACGTGATCGCTAAAGACTGGATGAGTACAAATGAAACCATAGTTTCTTTGTCACTGACATTAACTCGCTAAAACGAAAAAAAAACATAAGGTATGAAGAAAATCTTTTTTTTTATTACTGCTTGTCATCTAACCCATGTCGAGGGCAGACGTGTTTTTCTCTGCAGTCTTAAGCGAATGAGTTCAAGAGCAGTGACTAAGATACCTTATACTACTCTCTTTGTTTGACCGTAGTGTAATCGAGAAGTTACCAATAAGGTTCTTCGAGATGGTGGTAGATATGTCATTATTTGTGATCTATAGAGTCAATCGTCAAAAGTTACAATTGATAAATAGTAATTGACGGAGTTGCCGATAGACTAAGCGTATATATGTGAGAGCAATTCAGGATCTGTAATATCATGGGCCCTGGACCCTGCGGAGAAGGGAATAGATGTGACTAACGAATAGGTAATGTAGAAACAAAGATGGTCAAGGATGAGGCGACACTGGATCGCAAGGATAATTTTCAGGTGGTTAGGAATGGTATGAATTTAGGCCTAAGGAAGGGAGGAGAGAAATGGTAAAAGAAACTAAGTTTAGATTGTAGAGATGGAAGATGAACGTAGCCTCACCTTTATCGAGGATTCTTTAGTCAGAGATTTAGACATAGAGCTTTGTGGTAGGAACAAATAAAGGAAAAGACTGATATCTTGTGCCTAAGTACATAAGTTACAGAATGTAGTCAGAAAACTGCAGAAGACGGTATTGTTGTTTAACCTGGAGGAAACAACTTGTTTCATAGTATGTCAGAGGAGATCACTAAATGTACAGGGAACCAACTTGTAAGTTTAAAGAAGGCCGTAAGGAGGTATAGTGGTAACTAAGTAACACTCCTGAGATATGATTTACATTATGTACTTTCACATAGAAAGTTTTTTTGTAGCAGAGTAGAGGGTATTTGTAGGTCTGAAGAGGTTGATGACAAAAGAACTGTGGGATAATTTCAGCAGAGTTGGAAGATTGATTTATAAAGATGACGTACTTAAAGAGAGTTGGGAATGTATGCTTAGGTAGGATTTTGTTTAAGGAAAAACTAAGCAGGTATGTGTCTATCAAGACTAAAAATAGGTCAAATCAGTCCATTAGGCCAGCCTTCAAATATGTCAAGCGCAGCCTCAGTGGACCTGATGACATGGGTCTGGCCTTCCACATCAAAACATTTATGTTATCTTTTTTCACCAGAAGTGTTCACCTACAGCATGTTGAACTAATATTATATGCAGAACTAGAAAGATAGGTGTATGATTTAAATAAACACGATTTAGAACGGTTTGCAACATCAAATTATGTTTTCAGCTTTTATAAGTGAACGCAGCTGAAAAGATGTTGAAAAATTCCAAGAATATAACACTTTACTTTGAGAGAGTCTGCGCCCCTTGAAAGGTTATAAGGAGTTGCATAACAAAGGAGCCTGGCTGGATGACTAAAGAAATTGATATTTTGGTTAAAAGAAAAAGCTTATAGAGTCTCTTAGTCAAGTGCCAATTTTCAGGACCATGAAATGTACATATCAAAAAGAGTTGGAAAGGAAAATATCAAGATTTGTAGAAGAATGGTTTAACAAGAAATTTCCCATGAAGAAAATCCCTTAAGAAACAAAAAAACAATCAAAAGAAGCCAAATATCAAATGAAAATGGTCACTGAACAAGCGACAATAGATAAATGACTATTTCTTTAAACAACTATTTCAGTTCAGTGTTTACTGATTGAGAATTCGTCTAATACACTAGAAACACAAAAAGTATTTCTGAGCATTACAAATCGAAATTTGTACACAGAAGATATGTGTCATGAATTACTTAGACATCTAGGGAAGCTAAATCTTCACAAGTCCAGACAAGATCATCCCTAGTAAGTTGAAAGAAGTTAGCCAGCAAGTCGATTTTTCGATTATGAAAACATTTTTCAAACCAGTGAACGAAGGGATAGAGCTAAGTGACTGCAAACTTGCTAATATAACAAAACTTTTCAAGTAATAAGGAGGAAATTGCTCTTATTCACCGGGCCATCAATTCTACATCAGTTTAGGACAACTACTCAGACATAATGATTAGAGACAAGTAACTGATCTCCTCAGAGGATGATGAATTTGGAGTTATAAGATTATGTTTAATTTGATGGAAATATTTAGTAACATTCATAACAACTGGGACTCTAAAATGCTCTCTGATATTGTGTGCGTATATCTTAGCAAAACCTTCGACAAAGAACCACATAAAAGATTAGTGAATAGGATAACATTAAAGCTCACGTTAATGGAAATCGCTGACATGCAAGAAACATTGGCAACTCGTGGCCAAGCGTCCGACTGGCTTCACGTGAAGAACGAGGTAGCACAAAGCTCATTCCTTAGACCCACACTTTTCGTCGTGTACATCAACCACCTGAAGACCAAACTCGCCAGTAAAATTTTGAGATTTGCGGGTGGCACGATATGAGAATATATAAATATATAGCCCAGTCAAAGGAAGACTGTCTGAAGATTCAAAGAAATTCAGTGGAATTGATGCTAAGTAATGAATTCTAACACAAAAATAAATACAACGTATATGTAAAGCATAGTAAACCAGTACCATAAGTAGAATAAGAACAAGATCTTGGAGTGATTATCGGTAATGACGACGTAAAATACGGAAGAAAATGCCTAGCTTCCTGCAATAAGGCCAACAAGATGCTGGGATTCAAAGGTAAAATCTAAACTATAAAATAAAGGATACAAAACTCACTACAATCCTTGGTCAGACTTCTCTTGAAAAATAAGTTGTTAAATTTGGGTCACCAATCCTCAGAGAAGATTCAAAATTAGAGGGAATTCAAAACAAATCGATCAAACTAATCGCTCACTAAGACACAAGCCTTATTTGGAAAAACTCACAGAACTAAATCAGTTTTCTCTGAAAAAGGCGCAGATTTTTGTATGTAATTAAAGAAGTTTTCAAAATACTAAAGCATTTCGAAAAGATAACATAGAAAGTGTCTTCACTTATATAGGGATTTAATGAACACGAATAACAGTGTGGCAATCGCAGTTGTAGTAACAATGTGGTTATCTTATCTTTTTCATCAGTAAAGTAGCAGGACACTTGAATAAACTTCCACCAGAGGTTGTGAATAGAAAAGCTACCTCCCATTAGATCAAGTCTATACAAATACTTCATTAATATATGTTACCAGTTATTACTCCTGCTTCTGCCACTGATTGTTAAACCTTTTTTTAAGTGTCCATCCCCATATGCACGCAGTAGGGAACTTTTCCGCTCTCAATATTATAAGATGTAAGGAGCAATGTGTTTTCTCCTTGCGCATGTCTTTTCTAGTCTTTCATTCCTATTGGCAGTTTAGTTAGAGAAAGGATGGGTTGGAGAGGTGCCAAACACTTTACAACGTTGTTTTGCCCCCAGTTTAGCTTGGAGACCAGATAACATTAATATGGACCATCAAGTCTCTTGTTATTTGACTTTCCCATGTACTCCCATATACTCGGCTGGATCCCAATCCCAACCTTCCATGTACTCGACGGAACCTCATGCACCTATGAAAATCACCTTGGCAACCTCTTCAACACATGT
Organism: Panulirus ornatus; assembly: GCF_036320965.1. Taxonomy (NCBI): domain Eukaryota; kingdom Metazoa; phylum Arthropoda; class Malacostraca; order Decapoda; family Palinuridae; genus Panulirus; species Panulirus ornatus. The sequence goes on from NC_092261.1 coordinate 24,480,913, forward strand.
GAACCCTGCCAATGTTACCAAGATCCTCACATTACATGACGAGGGTCTTTTCTCCAGGAACTTTAGACCTAGAATATCTGTCACCTTGCAGTCATGTCACGGGTGTTACAACACCTCTCTCTCTCTCTCTCTCTCTCTCTCTCTCTCTCTCTCTCTCTCTCTCTCTCTCTCTCTCTCTCTCTCTCTCTCTCTCTCTCTCTCTTTCTTCATGCAACCTTCAAGTTTAGGGGAATTAGAACGGGGTCTCTGGGTGTGACGCAAGTTATTTTAATAGCGCTCACTGTTTTGCATTTAGATATGCTGCAGTCTTGTAGGGCCGCACACGCTGCCTCCTAGACACTCCGAGTTATTGCTGCTGTAATTACTTTGGCCTTTTAATTAACTTCGTTGATACTTTTGGAAGGAATTGCTATCTAGTTACTTACGAGCGAAAGTGAAATTAACTAGTCGATGGTTATATTTTCACAGGTAATGTAAGGACATAAACTATTCAATGAAAATTTCAACTAAACATTAAATTTGACAGTTCTAATTCGCGTTGCCATAATGCCGGTTTATCGACTGATATAAAAGACTGATCAAGGTTGAAAGGAAATTAGGGCTGGTATACGCGAAAGCCTCTAGCACAGGCTGCCTCTTATTATTGTCTCTTGATAAAACAATAAAAGAAACTGAGGAACTTAGGGAATATATTACATCATGAAACAAATTGATAAACCATAATACAACATTGGTCAAATCGACAAACCACAGTAATAAAACCATCATACAAAAGTGGTCAAACCACCAAGCCACAGTGATATAAACCATCATACAACTATCGTCAAATCATCAAACTACAGTGATAAACCATCACACCATAGTGTTAAAACCATCAAACGACAGTAATAAACCATCATACAACAGTGGTCAAACCATCAAACAATAGTGATAAACCCATCACACAACTGTGGTCAAACCATCAAACCACAGTGATAAAACCATCACACAATTGTGGTCAACCCATCAAACCACATTGATAACACCATCACACAACTGTGGTCAAACCATCAAACCAGAGTGATAAAACCATCATACAAGTATGGCCAAATCATCAAACTACAGCGATAAACCATCACACCATAGTGTTAAAACCATCAAACGACAGTAATAAACCATCATACAACAGTGGTCAAACCATCAAACAATAGTGATAAACCCATCACACAACTGTGGTCAAAACATCAAACATTAGTGATAAACCATCACACAACTGTGGTCAAACTATCAAACCACAGTGATAAAACCATCACACAATTGTGGTCAAACCATCACACCACCTTGATAAAACCATTACACCGTAGTGTTAAAATCATCAAACCACAGTGATAAACCATCACACAACTGTGGTCAAACCATCAAACCACAGTGATAAAACCATTACACCATAGTGTTAAAATCATCAAACCACAGTGATAAAACCATCACAAAACTGTTGTCAAACCATCAAACCACAGTGATAAAACCATCACACAACTGTGGTCAAACCACCAAACCACAGTGATAAAACAATAACAAAACTGTTGTCAAACCATCAAACCACAGTGATAAAACCATTACACCATAGTATTAAAACCACCAAACCACATTGATAAACCATCATATCATAGTGTTTGAACCATCATAACACGAAGATAAACCCATCAGACGTAAGTTTTAGAATCCTCACACCACACTCATAAAACCACAGTGGTAAAACCATCACACCACGGTAATAAAAGTCACACCGATGTGGTAAAACAATTACACTACAGAAATGAAACTGTCAGACCAACAGAAGAAATATCGCACCACGTTGGCATAACCATCACATCACAGTGGTATAATCATCACAACACAAAGGTAAAATCATCACACAATAGTAGCAAAGCAGTCATACCACATCGGTATAATCATCACACCACAGTGATAAAATCATATCACAGTGGTAAAAACTTCACTTCACAGTGGCAAAACCATCACACCACAGAGGTAAATCATCACACCACAGTGGTAAAACATCATACAACAGTAATAAAAATCATCACATCGTGGTAAAATCATCAAAGCCACAGTGATAAAACCATCACACCACAGTGGAAAAACCATCACGACACTGTGGTAAAATTATCATATTACAGTGATAAAACAACACCAAAGAGATAAAGTCATCTGACAACAATGGTAAAACTATCACACCTTAGTGATAAAACGATCAAACCACAACAGTAAAACTAGCACACAACACTAGAAGATTGGTCACACCATACTGGTAAAACCATCACACCACAGTGGTAAAACCATCACACCACAGTGGTAAAATCATTAAATCACAGCGGTAAAACCATCACGTAAAAGTAGTAAAATCATTAAACCACAGTGATAAAACCATCTCATCAAAGTAGTAAAATCATTAAGCCACAGCGATAAAACCATCACATCAAAGTGATAAAATAATTGAACCACAATGGTAAAACCATTACACCACAGTGGTAATATCATTAAACCACAGTGGTAAAACCATCATATCACAGTGTTAGAATCATTAAATCACAGTGGCAAAACCATCACATCAAAGTGGTAACATCATCAAACGACGGCGGTAAAACCAATCATAATCAAAGTGGAAAAAATCACAGCGTAATAGGTAGGCGATCACATCACAATGGAAAAACCATAACGCCACAGTGGTAACATCATCATATCACAGCGGTAAACCCATTACACTGCAGTGGTAAACTCATCACACTGTAAAAACTAAATCATAACATTAAAAACCAAAGGTTAACACATTATGGACTTAATACATCACTTTCAAATGCTTAACCTGTTATTTGAAGGGGTCACCACACCGTTTAAGAGGTCAGAACAGGTTAAGTCATTACATTAAGAGGACTAAATCATTATCTTAGTCTTGATAGGAATTTCAGACCAGCATTTCACCGTGGGAAACATTTTGTCAAGATTATTGTAAAGGATTTTTTGTTTGTGATTAACATACAGACTATTCAATAGTGATTTCGTAGGCTGTATAACAGATCCAACCCCATGGAAGTGAATGGAACTAATGATGAGCAAAAGAGCACACATAGTTTCAAGATGTTTGACAACTATTTGTTTGATCTCCAAGATCTGTAGATAACCGGAAATATCTACGGGTAAATTCTCTAAAAAGTGAATATATTACATATCTAAAACAATCTGGTTAATAATCCGGACTAAAAAAATATCCTGTAGATACTAAAACAATGCCTTTGAAAAACCCTATACCGGAGTTAATATGTTGCGCCGTCTGAAACTTTCTAGATTTTTACAGTTTGGTGCAAAATATACTTTGGTTGGGGTAAAACTTTGTCTAAATTACAAACTTTCGGTATATTATTCCCAGGCTGGAGACTAAAGCTGAAGTAAGGCTTGTTACCTCTCACCTCAACGCTTCCCTTCTCCATACTTTGCTTATTTTTCCATCCTCACACTACTTCTCTCCTCGTGTTCCTTTGCCTCCGTTTCCTCCTTTATCTTCTCCTCTTCCTTTTTTCTTATTTTCTCCATCATCATATTTCTTCACCTACCTCTCTCTCTTATGCCCTCCTCCTCCTCCTCCACAGGGAAGGTACAGGGGTCGGAAGGTGATACCTCCGACCACGTACATACAGCGACCTGCACATAGGGAGAGACATTGATAGTGACACGCTGAGTTACTACTTTACTTGCTGTCAATCCCCCCCCCCCCCCTTGCGCTAGGTGGCGGTCTTTTCTTTCTGCCTCACTACGCGTGGGTTGCCAGCAATCAGTCTCATCATAGGTGTTCATAGACAATCCATATTTTCCACCACCTGCGTCTGAGTGTCCTCCCCTCCCTCATCTACAACCCCTTGCAACTTTCCTCGCTCTCTCCTCCCCATTTTCTAACCCCTGTATATATCTCCAGCTTAACCTCCATCCACTATGCCCCCTTTGCCTATTTACCAACCACTGTGAATTCCACCTGCCCATCTTCCACCTCTTCCCCAGCTTTCATCCAATGTGCATTCCCTGCCCACCTTCCACTCTCTGCACGCCAACTGCCTATCTTCCACCGCCTGTCTCCATATCATAACATCCACTAACTGTGCCTTCATCTCCATATCGTCCACCTTCTATTCCTTCATCTCCATAACGCCCACCTTCTGTGCTTTCATCTCCATAACGCCCACTTTCTGTGCTTTCATCTCCATATCGTCCACCTTCTGTGCTTTCATCTCCATATCGTCCACCTTCTGTACCTTCATCTCCATATCATCCACCTTCTGTGCTTAGCCTTGTATCTCCTCCTCATCTCTTGTCTTCTGTGGTTGGTTCTCCCCATCTTGTAACTAGTGTATGTCCCCTTCCCACCTTACGAAACTTTCTGCACTCTTATATAATCCAATCATCTGTGCGTTCCATACCCTTCTTCCACCTCCTGTACTTCCCCTTCCTCATCTTCTAATTCACATATGTTCTCATAACCATCTTCCACCTTCTGTACTTCCCCTTCCCCATCTCCTAACCCACATGTGTTCGCATACCCATCTTCCACCATCTGTACTTCCCCTTCCCCATCTCCCAACCCACATGTGTTCCCATACCCATATCCCACCTTCTGTACTTCCCTTTCCCCATCTTCTAACCCACATTTGCTCCTTGTCCATCTTCTGTCTCCTGCGTTTCTCTCTTCCCATCTTCCAATCAGTTTGTCTCCTCTTTCCCTCTTAAAACCTCTGCCCCTCCCCAGCCCATTTTCCACTCCTTGTCTCTGCTTGACTTCCACCACTGTCCTTCCTTTACCACAGTTTCCATTCCTTCTGCCTTCCCTCCTCATCTTCCTTCAATCTACCTTCCTCCTCCTGTTTCTATCCCTTCTTGTTCATCTTCCACCTCTGTGCCTTTTCTCTTTCATCTTTTACTTCCTGTCCCGTGCCTCCCTCTCTACATCGTTCACCTGTCATGCCTACCTCTCCACATCTTCCACCTATTGTCCCTGCCTCTCCACATCTTCCTCCTCTTGTCCCTCCCTCTCCACATCTACCTCTTTTGCCTCCCTCCACATTCTCCACCTCTTGTGCCTCCCTCTCCACATCATCCACCTGTCATGCTTCCCTCTCCACATCTTCCACCTCTTGTGCCTCCTTCTCCATACCGTCCACGCTTCCCTCTCTACATCTTCCACCCACTCACTGTTCCTCCCTGCCCATATCTTCCACCTCCTGTGCCTCTCCCTCCCATTTGCTTCCCTCTCCACAGTTCCTACCCCTGCTTCTGCCGGGGTCCACTACAACAGACCATTACGCCAGCTGCCTCCTGTGAAATTTCAATTTACTTTAGGTCTGGGTCTCTCATTCCTCTTCATAGCCTTCCAGGCTTTCCACCGTGCTGGCCAATTACTGCCATGGAAACAATAAAAACGCTTTTTCTAATTACAGCTCCTATGGCTATGCTTAGGAATTACAATTTAGCACAGGAGGGCGGGCGTTTCTTTTTAAATATTTGATTCATATTTACTGCTGTGTGCGTAAGGGAAGGGCTCATGTGTGTGTGTGTGTGTGTGTGTGTGTGTGTGTGTGTGTGTGTGTGTGTGTGTATGTGTGTGTGTGTGTGTGTGTGTTCCCTTAACAGGGAATTTGTATGGCTCTCGTAATAATGGGAGAATGAAATATACTCGTTCAGGTATGGTTATGTGAGGCCACGTACGAAACACCAGAAATATACTAATAACCATAATCCTGGGGTAGTTATCACAATTTTTGTGGTGTGTCTGTTTTATGTCACCTTTGTCGACTTAACAAATTCCTTCAAGGTGCGCGTTATGTATGTGTTTGTCAGTCTTTTTCTCTTGATTATATGTATATCCAGAAGCATCCGAGAAAGTGTTTCTTTCAGTCAATCTGTAATGGAACATGAGATTAATCTGGAGACAGGTTCTTGTCAATAGGGTTTGGCATCAGATGAAAAGATGTAGAACTTTGCAAGACGTGTATGAGTCATCCAGTGAAAAAGTTTACTGTATACTCAGACAATTGATGTCATCCGTATCTATTTATTTCCTTCACTACTTTTTCCATACTATGACTACACTGATATTGTTTACTATCAGATTTTGCCTCGAATGAGCCCAAAGGCGTGTTGCAGTCTGCATTCTTTTGTGTTCCTTTTTTTCCGATGTGTGGCATTAATATGATGCGATACGTGTGTTTTTGCTTTGATGTATGAGCTGCTGAACCAAATGATTCTGAACGCACAGAACCCTCTCACCTGCAAACATTCTCAGTCGTCTGGCAGATTGTGACAACTTACAACATGACGCTTTGTTATGCAAAGTTGTGTGTGTACCAGGCTATTAGGCCCACCACTTTAAAAGATCGCGTTGGTGACGATGATTGCATTTTTTTGGGGGCGGGGTGAGGAGGTAATGGAAGAAGATTTTGGTTCAGAATGAGAACCTGGGGGCTCAGAGAAAAACATAATGCCATGTTAGCTTACGGAAGGTTCTTCTGCACCTGTAGCAGTACCACATTATCTCAGGGATCATGCACTTTATTGATGCTCCAATAACAGTTCTAAAGTTTCTAAGTTCCAATATCAATGGTTTAGTGGTGACAACATTTGAATTATTTGAAGGAAAAATTTGAAAGTGGTTCTATAATAAGAGAGGTTGACCAAACCAAAATGGGAGATTTCCAGATTTGCTTGGTGGGATTTTTAGGTTCGCAGGAGATTTCGACTTGATACATGAGATTTCAGGACTGAAAGGAAGATAACTCCAGATTCACAGGAAAGGATCTCCAAGCTCAACGGATTCATTTTTCAGATTCATAGAGGGGGATTCACAGCTTCACAGGAGAATATTCAAGTATCCATGTTTGGAATTTTCAGACACACAGGAGTAACGTAGACACACAGGAGTAACGTAGACACACAGGAGTAAGGTAGACACACAGGAGTAACGTAGACACAGGAGTAACGTAGACACAGGAGTAACGTAGACATACAGGAGTAACGTAGACACACAGGAGTAACGAAGACACACAGGAGTAACGTAGACACACAGGAGTAACGTAGACACACAGGAGTAACGTAGACACAGGAGTAACGTAGACACACAGGAGTAACGAAGACACACAGGAGTAACGTAGACACACAGGAGTAACGTAGACACAGGAGTAACGTAGACACAGGAGTAACGTAGACACACAGGAGTAACGTAGACACACAGGAGTAACGAAGACACACAGGAGTAACGTAGACACACAGGAGTAACGTCCAAATTAAAAGAAAGAATTTCCGGATTAAACCGATAGAATTTCCGGAGTCTAAGGAGGGGATTTCTAGATTAAAAGAAGGGGATTTCCAGATTTACAGGAGGGGTGGTGATTCATATTTACGCGTTGGATCTCAAGAATTACGGAAAGTCATGACTCAGAACCAATTTAGAACGATTTCTCTGTTACGACGGAATATTTGAGTCTGGGGGAGACTTGACCAAAATCCAGAGATTAAACTCTTAGTTCAGGTAGAATATAGTCATTCAAATGACAGCAAATTCAGAGGATGAAATTCACAAGTTGATAGAAGGGAAATGATAAATTTAAAGAATTCCCGGTGTGCCTCGCCCACCAGACTCGTCGAGGTAATTAAAAGGTATGAGTTGGGCATTCGTATATATTCGACGTAAGAGTTTGCAACATGACTCAGAAAGATAATTCTCTTAAGGAGAGTAAGTTACCATCACCAATTTCTCTCATACTGTTAACTCATGTAATAAAATCTTATGTATGAAGGTTTTCATCACATGTACCACGTCTTATACACAGTGCACTAGTGATAACTTCTGTAATTATGTAGTGGTGATGATCAATGTGTTCATTCATGTACTAGTGATGAATATTTTGTTATGTATTAGTGATAAATATTTTATGTGATGGCGATAATACCGTGATAATGTACTGGAAAGTTTATCAGTTTCTTAGCAATTATGGCTTTGCTTACGTAGTGGTGACAACTACAATTTTTGATATTAGTACTAATGGCTCTGCATGTACTCATATACATACAAGAGATTATGTGTGAGCAATCTCTTAGGTATTAGCAAAATTTATTCTGGGCAATGATTTTTGCTATGTTTTTATGCATGAAATACACTGTGTTTTCCCTGGTAGTGATATTTCACTTTCGTAAAAGTTTAATTTAAAAAGAACTTACAATGAAAGTGACCTTTTGTCTTTACAGATTTCTTTAGAAATTGGTTTTATCTTTGAGAAAGCTTAATCTGAAAGTAAAGTCTCATTTTCGTGATGGATTACTCTGAATGAAAAGTCTTATTTCGTGAGAGTTTTCTCGAAATATACCATCATCTTCATCAGAATTAACAGTGAAAGTGAGACTTCGCTGTCGTAAAAATTTACTCTAAAAGTTATGCTTCACATTCATTGATTCTTTTCCAAAATTGAGGCTTTATTTCTTTTAGATTACTCAAAGTTGAACTTTCATCTCACTGAGTTTATTTTGAAAATGAAGTTTCATCTTTGTTGGAACTATCTCTGAAACTGATGTTTCGTCTTCATGTGAGCTCACACTAAATGTGTATATGGCTGATTTAGTTTTCAAGTGATACTTTACTGTTGTAATATTTTACACTTCACTGATGTATGATTTTACACTTCACAGTTGTAAGATTTTACACTTCACTGTTGTAAGATTTTACACTTCACTGTTGTAAGATTTTGAAGTAAGATTTCAACTTCATCTTCGTTAGTGTTTCCTCGAAAGTGAAGCTTAATCTCCGAAAGAGATGACCCCGAAAAGGAGGCATTACCTTCGTGAGTTTACTATAAGAGCAAAGTTTTATCTTTTTGAGAGTTTACTGTAAGATTGAAGTCTCACCATCATCAAAGCTTACTCTGAGAGTAAGTCGTCATCATAATGAACAATAATGAAGAAAAGAAAGATTCATCTCCGTGAGAGCGTATTTTGAAAGTGATGATTATCAATCTTTAAGTTTTAAAACCATCATTTCAGTCTGAACGTGAAACATCAGATGCCTGCGAATTTACCCTTAATTCTAAGTTTCTTCATAGTGACAGGTTACTCAGAAGGTGACTTTCTGTCTCCACTAGTTTATCTTGAAAGATGTTTCACCTTCGAGGACAATTACTTTAAAAGTGAACTTCCTTTAACGGGAGTTGAGTCTGAAAGTGAAGTATAATCTTACTGACAGAAGAGCATCATGCTCATTAACGTGAAAGCTTGTCGTCATAAAAGTTTATTCAGGAAGTCATGCTTCGCTTTCATGAAAGTTTACTCTGAGAGTGAGAATTCATTCTCGTTAGAATTTACTCCGAAAGTCAAGTTTCATCTTCGTGAAAGAAACACTACGAAAGTAAAAGTTCATCTTCATGAAAGCTAACCCTGAAATGTTCATCTGCGAGAGAGGTTACTCTGAAAATGAAGCATCATGTTCTTAAGAGTTAACTCTCACAGTGAAGCATCACATTCAAGTGTTTTTCTTTTTATATATAAAGCCTTATCTTTTGAGTTAACCCTGAGAAATAAAATCTTACTTCATGAATTTATCTTCAAGGGAAAGTTTTAATTATCTTGAGGTTTACTCTGAAGGAGGGGCTTCATCATCAAGAAACTTTTCTTGAAAAATGTCACGTCATTTCATTTCCATAAATTTACTCTGAAAGTGAAGTCTCATCTTTGAGATAGTGCACTAAGAATGTGATATTTCAACGTCGTAAGAGTTTACTTTTAATGTGGCACCTGATCATCGTAAAAGGTTACACTGAGAGTGAAGCTCCATAGTCGTAGGATTATGCTCTGAAAGTGAAGTTTCTTCGGTTTGAAAAGTTTCAAAGTGAAGTTCTATCGTAGTACCAATTTACCCTCAAAGTAAGACTTTATCTCGCCGAGTTTAGTCTGAGGAACTCAATCTTCGTGAAAGTTTACCTTGAAAGTGAAGCTTAATCTTCGTGACTGATGACTCTGAAAGTAAGATAGTATACTATGAGTTTACCCCAAATGCAAAGTTTCAACGCTGTAAGGATATACTTTGAAAGTGAAGCTTCAGCTTAATGAAAGTTTACACTGAAAACGAAGCATTATCATCGTATGAGCTCACTCAGGAAGTAAGTCTCTACTTTCGGGAGCATTTACCTTGAAAGTAACATTCAATTTTCATGAAGACCTTATGCTCTCCATCTAATATTATATTATGGAAGTTACGATTCACATTCCCAACGCTTTACATTTGCCCCCTTTTTCAACTCTTACACCTTCTTAACTTCCTGCAGCTTTCTCTTAAATATCTCCCAATCATTTGCACTCCTTCCCTGTCAGTACCGCCCAAATGCCTCTCTTTTCTCTTTCACTAACAACTTTATCTCTTCATCGCACTACTCACTGCTCTTTCTAATTTGCTCACCTCCCACCTTTCACATGCGATATGCATCTCTCGCACATGCCATCACTGCTTCCCCAACTCCATCCCATTCCTTACTTGCTTCCCTCACTTCATTTGCTTTCACCTTTTGCCATTCTACACTCAATCATTACAGGCAATTCTTCAAGGAAGTCTCCTTTCGATGCTCACTTGCTCTCACCACTCTCTTCATCCCGACACTGATTTCTCTTTTTCGAAAATATTTACAAATCTTCACCTTCGCCTCCACAAGATACTGATCAGACATCCTACCAGCTGCCCTGTCCAAGCCTCTCTCTTATGCGCCTATCAAATAATACGTAATCTAATAATGCCCGTTGACCATCTCTCCTACTTCTTGAGGTAGAGGAGAAAGAATTCTAACTCCGTAATACCACGTGTCTTAGAAAGCGACTAAAGGGGATGGAAACCAGGGGCTGGAGACCCTGCCCTTCTTGTATTTCCATTTCTAAAAGAGGAAACAGAAGGAGCCAGGCAGGGAGTGCTCATCCTCCTGGAACGTTCAGACTGGGGTATCTAAATGTGTCTGGATGTAACCAAGATGAGAAGAGAGGAAAGACAGGTTGTATGTTTGAGGAAATAACGCTGGATTTTCTGGCTCTAGGTGAAACGAGGTTCAAGTGCAAAGGGGAAAAATGGAAATATCTTAAGAGTAAAGTCGCGTTGATGAAACGATAGGGGCTTTGAAAGGAACAGTATCACTTCTAAAGCAGGTGTTGTGGGAGCGTGTGATAGAATGTATGAAATTCTAGATTGATGTGGGCAAAGGTGAAAGTGGATGGCGAAAAATGGGTGATTATTGGTGCATAGGCACCTGACCGTGAAAGGAAAGATCATGAAAAGCATGACTTTTGGGAGCAGCTTAGTGAGTGTATCAACAGCTTTGATGCACGAGACCGGGCATTAGTGATAGGTTATTTGAATGCAAAGGTGGGTAATGTTGCGGTTGAGGATATAATTGGTTTGCATTGGGTATTCAGTATTGTGACTGCAAATGGGGAATAGATTGTGGGAATGTGTGCTGAAAAAGACTAGTGATGGGAAATACCTGGTTCAAAAAGTGAGATATACACAAGTATACGTGTGAGCATGAGCATATATATATATATATATATATATATATATATATATATATATATATATATATATATATATATATATACATATATATATATACATATATATATATATATATATATATATATATATATATATATATATATATATATATATATATATATATATATATATATATTTTTTTTTTTTTTTTTTTTTTTTTTTTTTTTTTTTTATACTTTGTCGCTGTCTCCCGCGTTTGCGAGGTAGCGCAAGGAAACAGACGAAAGAAATGGCCCCCCCCCCCCCCCCCCATATACATGTACATACACACGTCCACACACGCAAATATACATACCTACACAGCTTTCCATGGTTTACCCCAGACGCTTCACATGCCTTGCTTCAATCCACTGACAGCACGTCAACCCCTGTATACCACATGACTCCAATTCACTCTATTTCTTGCCCTCCTTTCACCCTCCTGCATGTTCAGGCCCCGATCACACAAAATCTTTTTCACTCCATCTTTCCACCTCCAATTTGGTCTCCCTCTTCTCCTCGTTCCCTCCACCTCCGACACATATATCCTCTTGGTCAATCTCTCCTCACTCATTCTCCATGTGCCCAAACCATTTCAAAACACCCTCTTCTGCTCTCTCAACCACGCTCTTTTTATTTCCACACTTCTTTTTTACTTTTACTCGCTCAAACCACTCAAAAAATTTTGCCCCAAAATTTATTTCGCATCCATTTCCCCCCCTTTACCTACCCCCCTGGGGAAATCTTTTGTTGGAAAACCCAAAAAAATTTTTTTAATAATTTTATTAAATTTTTAATAATTTTTTATATATATTTTATTTATTTTTTTAATATTTTTAAAATTTATTTTTCCCATTAAAAACCCCCCTCCAATTGACTTGACCCTAATACTGTATTAAAAACCCTTGTTTATTATTTTTATCTAACTTTCTTTTTTCACAATTTTTACAAATCAGTCCCCAGTTCTGCAGTTTTCACATGTCCCACCAGCGCTGTATCATCGGGAAACAAAAAACTGACTCCTTCCCAAGTCTTATCCCAAAGTTCATACTTCCCCCTTTTTCCCAAACTTTGCATTACCCCCCTAAAACCCCCCACCCATAAAAAAAATTAAAAAACCATGGAGACATCCACCCCCCCCGCAAAAAATTACTGAAAAACCAAATACTTTCCTCTTTCCTCCGTAACATGCCTTATCTCGAAAAAAAAACTTTTCACTGTTCAAACAACTTCCCCCCCACCCCCATTATTTTTTAATACCTTCCACAGAGCATCTCTATCAATTATCTATGCCTTCTCCAGATCCATAAATGCTACATAAAAAATCCATTTGTTTTTTTAAAGTATTTCTCACTACATTCTTCAAAGCAAACATGTCCAAAATCCTCTACACTTCTGAAAACCAATGCTTTTCCCCCAATTGTTTCTCTGTACATCCCTTACCCTCTCAATCAAACCCCCCATATAATTTCCCAGAATACTCAACAAATTTTACCCTGTTTTTGGAAATCACTTTTCCCCCTTTGCCTTTTTTACATGGCACTTGCACGTTTTTGCAATCTTCGGCATCACCTGAGTCTAAAAATTAATAACCTTCCCAAAACCGTAACAATACATCCCCCCTTTTTTAAATAAATTCCCTGAAATACCATCCAAACCTGTGCCTTCCCGGCTTTCTTTCCCAAAGTTTTACTCCCTCTTCTTGTTACCAAAATCTTTTCCCAACCCTCTCACTTTGCACCACCGAAAAAACCCCCATTCGCCACTCTTCATCAAAAATTTAAAAAACCTTCAAAATACTACTCCTTTCCCCTTCTACTCCATCTTGTTACCCCCCATTTGGCCCTTCATGAATTTCCCCATTTGCCCCCTTGTCTTACCACTTTATTTACCCCCTTCCCAGAACATTTTTTTATTCCCCCTAAAATTTAATATATCTCCCCCCCAATCTCATTTGCCCTTTTTTTTCACCTTGCACCTTTTCTTCCCTCCTGTCTCTTTCTTTTATACTTCATAAAATTTATTTTTTCCCTGAAAAAATGCCCAAATCCCTTTTTTTTCCCTTTCACAAATATCTTACTTCTTATCCACCACTCATACCCTTTCTAACAACCACCTCCCACTCTTCTCCCTGCCACAAGCATCTTTTGCGCAATCACTGATTCCCCAAATACATCCCATTCCTCCCCCACTCCCCTTACTTCCATTGTTCTCACCTTTTTCCATTCTGTTCTCAGTTCTCTGGTACTTCCGCACACATTCCTTCCAAGCTCAATTACTCTCCCACCCTTCTTACCCCAACATTCACTTTCTTTTCTGAAAACCCTACCAAATCTTCACTAGCCTCCACAAGATAATGATCAGACATCCCTCCAAATTGCACCCCCTTCAGCCATTAACAATCCCAAAGTCTCTCTTTCGGGCCTGTTCCAATTTAAACACGTAATCCAATAACGCTCTTGGCCATTCTCCTTTTTACATAAGTTTTTACTTATGTATATCTCGCTTTTTAACAGGTATTCCAATCCCATCCTTTTTTAGACATAATTACAAGCTTTCACCCTTTCCTTTCAAACTGAACACCCCTGTATAAATTATTCCTCAATGCCCCCATTTTCACCTTTGCATTCAAATCACCCCTATATAACCGTTCCGGCATAAAAAAACCCCAACACATCATTCGTGCTCCCAAACACTTGCCTTCTGTTTTCCTTTTTGCCCGGTGCATATGCACCCAAAAATCACCATTTTCCATCAACTTTAGTTTTACCATATTAAACGGGAATTTTTCTTTCTTATTTATACTACTCCCCCCAAACTCCCTGTTTCAGGTTTTGCTATCTTCCCTTGCTTTGTCTTTTACTAACCCCCGCTTTTCCAAGACTTCCCCAAACCCCTCTTCCCTTTCCTTGAGCTTGTTTTATCAGAGCCAAAAACATCCCGGTTCCCCTTCCCCAAATATACCTATCTCTCCTTTTTTTTCAATCTTGGTACATCCCCACCATTTAGGCACCCCCTTGGCCTTCGAGGAGGATGGCCTCCCGGTGATCTTTTTCTGTTTCCCTTTTAGAAGTTAAAAAAAAACAAGGAGGGAGGGTTCTGGCCCCCCCCTCCGTCCCCCTTAGTCGCTTTTTAGACACGAAGGGGAAAGGTGGGAAATATTCTTTTCCCCTATATATATATATATGTATATATATATATGTATATATATATATATATATATATATATATATATATATATATATATATATATATATATATATATATATATATATATATATTATCCTTGGGGATAGGGGAGAAAGAATACTTCCCACGTATTCCCTGCGTGTCGTAGAACGCGACTAAAAGGGGAGGGAGCGGGGGGCTGGAAATCCTCCCCTCTCATTTTTTTTTTTTTTTTTTCTTTTTTCCAAAAGAAGGAACAGAGAATTGGGCCAGGTGAGGGTATTCCCTCAAGGCCCAGTCCTCTGTTCTTAACGCTACCTCGCTAATGCGGGAAATGGCGAATAGTTTGAAAGAAAGAAAAATATATATATATATATATATATATATATATATATATATATATATATATATATATATATATATATATATATATATATATATATATATATATATATATATATATTTTCTCCATTCAAACTCACCTCCCAATTGACTTGACCCTCAACCCTACTGTACTTAATAACCTTGCTCTTATTCACATTTACTCTTAACTTTCTTCTTTCACACACTTTACCAAACTCAGTCACCAGCTTCTGCAGTTTCTCACATGAATCAGCCACCAGCGCTGTATCATCAGCGAACAACAACTGACTCACTTCCCAAGCTCTCTCATCCCCAACAGACTTCATACTTGCCCCTCTTTCCAAAGCTCTTGCATTCACCTCACTAACAACCCCATCCATAAACAAATTAAACAACCATGGAGACATCACACCCCTGCCGCAAACCTACATTCACTGAGAACCAATCACTTTCCTCTCTTCCTACACGTACACATGCCTTATATCCTCGATAAAAACTTTTCACTGCTTCTAACAACTTGCCTCCCACACCATATATTCTTAATACCTTCCACAGAGCATCTCTATCAACTCTATCATATGCCTTCTCCAGATCCATAAATGCTACATACAAATCCATTTGCTTTTCTAAGTATTTCTCACATACATTCTTCAAAGCAAACACCTGATCCACACATCCTCTACCACTTCTGAAACCGCACTGCTCTTCCCCAATCTGATGCTCTGTACATGCCTTCACCCTCTCAATCAATATCCTCCCATATAATTTACCAGGAATACTCAACAAACTTATACCTCTGTAATTTGAGCAATCACTCTTATCTCCTTTGCCTTTGTACAATGGCACTATGCACGCATTTCGCCAATCTTCAGGCACCTCACCATGAGTCATACATACATTAAATAACCTTACCAACCAGTCAACAATACAGTCACCCCCTTTTTTAATAAATTCCACTGCAATACCATCCAAACCTGCTGCCTTGCCGGCTTTCATCTTCCACAAAGCTTTTACTACCTCTTCTCTGTTTACCAAATCATTTTCCCGAACCCTCTCACTTTGCACACCACCTCGACCAAAACACCCTATATCTGCCACTCTATCATCAAAAACATTCAACAAACCTTCAAAATACTCACTCCATCTCCTTCTCACATCACCACTACTTGTCATCACCCCCCCATTTGCGCCCTTCACTGAAGTTCCCATTTGCTCCCTTGTCTTACGCACTTTATTTACCTCCTTCCAGAACATCTTTTTATTCTCCCTAAAATTTAATGATACTCTCTCACCCCAACTCTCATTTGCCCTTTTTTTCACCTCTTGCACCTTTCTCTTCACCTCCTGTCTCTTTCTTTTATACATCTCCCACTAAATTTCATTTTTTCCCTGTAAAAATCGTCCAAATGCCTCTCTCTTTTCTTTCACTAATACTCTTACTTCTTCATCTCACCACTCACTACCCTTTCTAATCAACACACCTCCCACTCTTCTCATGCCACAAGCATCTTTTGCGCAATCCATCACTGATTCCCTAAATACATCCCATTCCTCCCCCACTCCCCTTACTTCCATTGTTCTCACCTTTTTCCATTCTGTACTCAGTCTCTCCTGGTACTTCCGCACACAATTCTCCTTCCCAAGCTCACTTACTCTCACCACCCTCTTCACCCCAACATTCACTCTTCTTTTCTGAAAACCCATACAAATCTTCACCTTAGCCTCCACAAGATAATGATCAGACATCCCTCCAGTTGCACCTCTCAGCACATTAACATCCAGAAGTCTCTCTTTCGCGCGCCTGTCAATTAACACGTAATCCAATAACGCTCTTTGGCCATCTCTCCTACTTACATAAGTATACTTATGTATATCTCGCTTTTTAAACTAGGTATTCCCAATCATCAGTCCTTTTTCAGCACATAAATCTACAAGCTCTTCACCATTTCCATTTACAACACTGAACACCCCATGTATACCAATTATTCCCTCAACTGCCACATTACTCACCTTTGCATTCAAATCACCCATCACTATAACCCGGTCTCGTGCATCAAAACGACTAACACACTCATTCAGCTGCTCCCAAAACACTTGCCTCTCATGATCTTTCCTCTCATGCCCAGGTGCATATGCACCAATAATCACCCATCTCTCTCCATCAACTTTCAGTTTTACCCATATTAATCGAGAATTTACTTTCTTACATTCTATCACATACTCCCACAACTCCTGTTTCAGGAGTATTGCTACTCCTTCCCTTGCTCTTGTCTTCTCACTAACCCCTGACTTTACTCCCAAGACATTCCCAAACCACTCTTCCCCTTTACCCTTGAGCTTCGTTTCACTCAGAGCCAAAACATCCAGGTTCCTTTCCTCAAACATACTACCTATCTCTCCTTTTTTCACATCTTGGTTACATCCACACACATTTAGGCACCCCAATCTGAGCCTTCGAGGAGGATGAGCACTCCCCGCGTGACTCTTTCTTCTGTTTCCCATTTTAGAAAGTTAAGAAAATACAAGGAGAGGAGGATTTCTGGCCCCCCGCTCCCGTCCCCTCTAGTCGCTTTCTACGACACGCAAGGAATGCGTGGGAAGTATTCTTTCACCCCTATCCCCAGGGATCTGGCAGCGGATCTGTCAGCGGATGGAACCATGGAAGCGGGAGTGGATCATAGGGTGGAGGAGGGGGCGAAAATTCTGGGAGCCTTGAAGAATGTGTGGAAGTCGAGAACATTATCTCGGAAAGCAAAAATGGGTATGTTTGAAGGAATAGTGGTTCCAACAATGTTGTATGGTTGCGAGGCGTGGACTATGGATAGAGTTGTGCGCAGGAGGATGGATGTGCTGGAAATGAGATGTTTGAGGACAATAAGTGGTGTGAGGTGGTTTGATCGAGTAAGTAACGTAAGGGTAAGAGAGATATGTGGAAATAAAAAGAGCGTGGTTGAGAGAGCAGAAGAGGGTGTTTTGAAATGGTTTCGGGCACATGGAGAGAATGAGTGAGGAAAGATTGACCAAGAGAATATATGTGTCGGAGGTGGAGGGAACGAGGAGAAGAGGGAGACCAAATTGGAGGTGGAAAGATGGAGTGAAAAAGATTTTGTGTGATCGGGGCCTGAACATGCAGGAGGGTGAAAGGAGGGCAAGGAATAGAGTGAATTGGAGCGATTTGGTATACCGGGGTTGACGTGCTGTCAGTGGATTGAATCAAGGCATGTGAAGCGTCTGGGGTAAACCATGGAAAGCTGTGTAGGTATGTATATTTGCGTGTGTGGACGTGTGTATATACATGTGTATGGGGGGGGGGTTGGGCCATTTCTTTCGTCTGTTTCCTTGCGCTACCTCGCAAACGCGGGAAACAGCGACAAAGGAAAAATATATATATATATATATATATATATATATATATATATATATATATATATATATATATATATATATATATATATATATATATTTTTTTTTTTAAAGGGGAAGTAAATGTTTATAGTTGTGTTACTGGAGTGATAGTTTTCATACATGGTGCTTTGACAAGAAAATAGTGAAATTGGAAAAAATATGTAGCTTAGACATTGAAGCTTATTCTTTCATTGAAATGTGAACAAAGGGAGTTTTTTTCCATGTGATAGAGATGGAAAGCAAAAAGGTGTTTTTCAGAAATGTACTGGAAAAATTGAGGTCCAGATAAATTTTTGGTCTGTCAAGGCTTTATTATGGCGGATGACCAACTACCTACACTCATGTATCCAAGATATGGTTGTACTTTGTGAAATGAAGACAATAGAGAAACATCATAAGCCAATATTCCTGTTTCATGATGAGAGAAGTGGACCAGGCAGTATGATACAGTGGTTAAATTGATGAAAACTACTATTGACGTTTGTGTAAATAAATTATATATTTCCCTTTTCCATAGCCAGAGGTTGAACCATTATGTGACATTCATTTTTCATTTCATTTCAAGCTAGAAGTTTCAGTTTTCTAGACACTTTCTTACATTTTTCATATGTATATATGTATGTGTGTATGTGTGTATATGTGCGTATGTATGTGTGTATATATATATATATATATATATATATATATATATATATATATATATATATATATATATATATATATATACATATATATATATACACACATACATACGCACATATACACATATACACATATACATATGAAAATATATATATATATAAATATATATATATATATATATATATATATATATATATATATATATATATATATATATATATATATATATATATATATATATATATATATATATATATATATATATATATATATATATATATATATAGTTGTTAGAAGCAGTGAAAAGTTTTTATCGAGGATGTAAGGCATGTGTACGTGTAGGAAGAGAGGAAAGTGATTGGTTCTCAGTGAATGTAGGTTTGCGGCAGTGGTGTGTGATGTCTCCATGGTTGTTTAATATGTTTATAGATGGGATTGTTAGGGAGGTAAATGCAAGAGTGTTGGAAAGAGGGGCAAGTATGAAGTCTGTTGGGGATGAGAGAGCTTGGGAAGTGAGTCAGTTGTTGTTCGCTGATGATACAGCGCTGGTGGCTGATTCATGTGAGAAACTGCAGAAGCTGGTGACTGAGTTTGGTAAAGTGTGTGGAAGAAGAAAGTTAAGAGTAAATGTGAATAAGAGCAAGGTTATTAGGTACAGTAGGGTTGAGGGTCAAGTCAATTGGGACGTGAGTTTGAATGGAGAAAAACTGGAGGAAGTGAAGTGTTTTAGATATCTGGGAGTGGATCTGGCAGCGGATGGAACCATGGAAGCGGAAGTGGATCATAGGGTGGGGGAAGGGGCGAAAATTCTGGGGGCCTTGAAGAATGTGTGGAAGTCGAGAACATTATCTCGGAAAGCAAAAATGGGTATGTTTGAAGGAACAGTGGTTCCAACAATGTTGTATGGTTGCGAGGCGTGGGCTATTGATAGAGTTGTGCGCAGGAGGATGGATGTGCTGGAAATGAGATGTTTGAGGACAATGTGTGGTGTGAGGTGGTTTGATCGAGTGAGTAACGTAAGGGTAAGAGAGATGTGTGGAAATAAAAAGAGCGTGGTTGAGAGAGCAGAAGAGGGTGTTTTGAAGTGGTTTGGGCACATGGAGAGAATGAGTGAGGAAAGATTGACCAAGAGGATATATGTGTCGGAGGTGGAGGGAACGAGGAGAAGAGGGAGACCAAATTGGAGGTGGAAAGATGGAGTGAAAAAGATTTTGTGTGATCGGGGCCTGAACATGCAGGAGGGTGAAAGGAGGGCAAGGAATAGAGTGAATTGGAGCGATGTGGTATACCGGTGTTGACGTGCTGTCAGTGGATTGAATCAAGGCATGTGAAGCGTCTGGGGTAAACCATGGAAAGCTGTGTAGGTATGTATAATATATATATATAGGTATGTATAATATATATATATATATATATATATATATATATATATATATATATATATATATATATATTATCCCGGGGGATAGGGGTGAAAGAATACTTCCCACGCATTCCTCGCGTGTCGTAGAAGGCGACTTGAGGGGACGGGAGCGGGGGGCCAGAAATCCTCCCCTCCTTGTATTTTTAACTTTCTAAAAAGGGAAACAGAAGAGGGAGTCACGCGGGGAGTGCTCATCCTCCTCGAAGGCTCAGACTGGGGTGTCTAAATGTGTGTGGATGTAACCAAGATGTGAAAAAAGGAGAGATAGGTAGTATGTTTGAGGAAAGGAACCTGGTTGTTTTGGCTCTGAGTGAAACGAAGCTCTAGGGTAAAGGGGAAGAGTGGTTGGAAATGTCTTGGGAGTAAAGTCAGGGGTTAGTGAGAGGACAAGAGCAAGGGAAGGAGTAGCAATACTCCTGAAACAGGAGTTGTGGGAGTATGTGATAGAATGTAAGAAAGTAAGTTCTCGATTAATATTGGTAAAACTGAAAGTTGATGGAGAGAGATGGGTGATTATTGGTGCATATGCATCTGGGCATGAGAAGAAAGATCATGAGAGGCAAGTGTTTTGGGAGCAGCTGAATGAGTGTGTTAGTGGTTTTGATGCACGCGACCGGGTTATAGTGATGGGTGATTTGAATGCAAAGGTGAATAATGTGGCAGTTGAGGGAATAATTGGTATACATGGGGTGTTCAGTGTTGTAAATGGAAATGGTGAAGAGCTTGTAGATTTATGTGCTGAAAAAGGACTGGTGATTGGGAATACCTGGTTTAAAAAGCGAGATATACACAAGTATACGTATGTAAGTAGGAGAGATGGCGAGAGAGCGTTATTGGATTACGTGTTAATTGACAGGCGCGCGAAAGAGAGACTTTTGGATGTTAATGTGCTGAGAGGTGCAACTGGAGGGATGTCTGATCATTATCTTGTGGAGGCTAAGGTGAAGATTTGTATGGGTTTTCAGAAAAGAAGAGTGAATGTTGGGGTGAAGAGGGTGGTGAGAGTAAGTGAGCTTGGGAAGGAGACTTGTGTGAGGAAGTACGAGGACAGACTGAGTACAGAATGGACAAAGGTGAGAACAATGGAAGTAAGGGGAGTGGGGGAGGAATGGGATATATTTAGGGAATCAGTGATGGATTGCGCAAAAGATGCTTGTGGCATGAGAAGAGTGGGAAGTGGTTTGATTAGAAAGGATAGTGAGTGGTGGGATGAAGAAGTAAGATTATTAGTGAAAGAGAAGAGAGAGGCATTTGGACGATTTTTGCAGGGAAAAATTGCAATTGAGTGGGAGATGTATAAATGAAAGAGACAGGAGGTCAAGAGAAAGGTGCAAGAGGTGAAAAAGAGGGCAAATGAGAGTTGGGGTGAGAGAGTATCATTAAATTTTAGGGAGAATAAAAAGATGTTCTGGAAGGAGGTAAATAAAGTGCGTAAGACAAGGGAGCAAATGGGAACTTCAGTGAAGGGAGCTAATGGGGAGGTGATAACAAGTAGTGGTGATGTGAGAAGGAGATGGAGTGAGTATTTTGAAGGTTTGTTGAATGTGTTTGATGATAGAGTGGCAGATATAGGGTGTTTTGGTCGAGGTGGTGTGCAAAGTGAGAGGGTTAGGGAAAATGATTTGGTAAATAGAGAAGAGGTAGTAAAAGCTTTACGGAAGATGAAAGCCGGCAAGGCAGCAGGTTTGGATGGTATTGCAGTGGAATTTATTAAAAAAGGGTTGACTGTATTGTTGACTGGTTGGTAAGGTTATTTAATGTATGTATGACTCATGGTGAGGTGCTTGAGGATTGGCGGAATGCGTGCATAGTGCCATTGTACAAAGGCAAGGGGATAAGAGTGAGTGCTCAAATTTCAGAGGTATTAGTTTGTTGAGTATTCCTGGTAAATTATATGGGAGGGTATTGATTGAGACGGTGAAGGCATGTACAGAGCATCAGATTGGGGAAGAGCAGTGTGGTTTCAGAAGTGGTAGAGGATGTGTGGATCAGGTGTTTGCTTTGAAGAATGTATGTGAGAAATACTTAGAAAAGCAAATGGATTTGTATGTAGCATTTATGGATCTGGAGAAGGCATATGACAGAGTTGATAGAGATGCTCTGTGGAAGATATTAAGAATATATGGTGTGGGTGGCAAGTTGTTAGAAGCAGTGAAAAGTTTTTATCGAGGATTTAAGGCATGTGTACGTGTAGGAAGAGAGGAAAGTGATTGGTTCTCAGTGAATGTAGGTTTGCGGCAGGGGTATGTGATGTCTCCATGGTTGTTTAATTTGTTTATGGATGGGGTTGTTATGGAGGTGAATGCAAGAGTTTTGGAAAGAGGGGCAAGTATGAAGTCTGTTGTGGATGAGAGAGCTTGGGAAGTGAGTCAGTTGTTGTTCGCTGATGATACAGCGCTGGTGGCTGATTCATGTGAGAAACTGCAGAAGCTGGTGACTGAGTTTGGTAAACTTTGTGAAAGAAGAAAGTTAAGAGTAAATGTGAATAAGAGCAAGGTTATTAGGTACAGTAGGGTTGAGGGTCAAGTCAATTGGGAGTTAAAGTTGAATGGAGAAAAACTGGAGGAAGTAAAGTGTTTTAGATATCTGGGAGTGGATCTGGCAGCGGATGGAACCATGGAAGCGGAAGTGAATCATCGGGTTGGGGAGGGGGCGAAAATCCTGGGAGCCTTGAAGAATGTTTGGAAGTCGAGAACATTATCTCGGAAAGCAAAAATGGCTGTTTGAAGGAATAGTGGTTCCAACAATGTTGTATGGTTGCGAGGCGTGGGCTATGGATAGAGTTGTGCGCAGGAGGGTGGATGTGCTAGAAATGAGATGTTTGAGGACAATGTGTGGTGTGAGGTGGTTTGATCGAGTAAGTAATGTAAGGTTAAGAGATATGTGCGGAAATAAAAAGAGCGTGGTTGAGAGAGCAGAAGAGGGTATTTTGAAATGGTTTGGGCACATGGAGAGAATGAGTGAGGAAAGATTGACCAAGTGGATATATGTGTCGGAGGTGGAGGGAACGAGGAGAAGTGTGAGACCAAATTGAAGGTGGAAAGATGGAGTGAAAAAGATTTTGAGTGATCGGGGCCTGAACATGCAGGAGGGTGAAAGGCATGCAAGGAATAGAGTGAATTGGATAGATGAGGTATACCGTGGTTGACGTGCTGTCAGTGGATTGAATTAGGGCGTGTGAAGCGTCTGGGGTAAACCATGGAAAGCCTTGTGGGGCCTGGATGTGGAACGGGAGCTGTGGTTTCGGGCATTATTGCATGACAGCTAGAGACTGAGTGTGAACGAATGAGGCCTTTGTTGTCTCTTCCTAGCGCTACCCCGCACACATGAGGGGGGAGGGGGATGGTATTCCATGTGTGGCGAGGTGGCGATGGGAATGAATAAAGGCAGACAGTGTAAATTGTGTGCATGGGTATATATGTATGTGTACATTGAGGTGTATAGGTATGTATATTTGCGTGTGTGGACGTGTGTGTGTGTATACATGTGTATGGGGGTGGGTTTGGCCATTTCTTTCGTCTGTTTCCTTGCGCTACCTCGCAAATGCGGGAGACAGCGACAAAGCAAAATGAATATAAATAAATAAATAAATATATGTATATATATATATATATATATATATATATATATATATATATATATATATATATATATATATATATATATATATATATATATATATATATATATGTGTTATCCCTGGGGATAGGGGATTAAGAATACTTCCCACGTATTCCCTGCGTGTCGTAGAAGGCGACTAAAAGGGGAGGGAGCGGGGGGCTGGAAATCCTCCCCTCTCGTTTTTTTTTTTTTTTTTTTTTTTTTTTTTCCAAAAGAAGGAACAGAGGGGGCCAGGTGAGGATATTCCAAAAAAGGCCCAGTCCTCTGTTCTTAACGCTACCTCGCCAACGCGGGAAATGGCAAATAGTTTAAAAGAAAAAAGAAAGAAAATATATATATGTGTGTGTGTGTGTGTGTGTGTGTGCACTCTTTTCTTTATCCATAATGGACATGGGAGTCATGGCGGGATGAAGTAAAGAAAAATCTTTTGTTTGATCTAAGAATCAGTTCTGGAGTGCCAGTAATGCATTATGGGCCCTTATTCTTGTCTGCCCGTCTGTGAGCTATCCATAGATAAACAGCTGCAGCTTTGGTGTGGACCCTTCCGTATCCATCGAAAACCAACAGTCTTATGCAAAGATCCTTTGACTATACTCCATCAGTAACTATACTAAAGATAATCTTCATGTTCAGAAAATCTCTCTGGGAGAATCTCAAGCAATATCCCTAATCCTTAACCATAATGGATATGATCATAAGTATTATTCTTCAAAGAATCTAACATCGTTCGTCTATTGCACCGTACACCATTTAATCGTCGAATTCACCCTTTCAGAGTAATGTAATCTGGGGCGTAATTTACAAATTCCGTTTTGGCCTTTGAAGTTCCTCACCACATTTTTCACGCATTTGGGGGAGGGATTAGGATGAGAGAGGTTGTTAGATTACACCAGTGACCATCGTATATCGCAGGAGAACAGCTCTTACACAGCCATCAGACGCTAGAATCCTTGAAAAAGGAAACTTTAGAATATATGATGTTATAACCTCCAGTTACGGGACAAAAATATCATATCAAAATCATCAATATATAATGTGACTGACAGAACAAACAACACGCCTGAGGAGGAACGCTGTAAATAGAAAGGCGCATTGTGCAAAGATTGTAATCAAATGTTAATTTAGATTTAAAACAAAGGAGCATGATATTTACAAAGCACACTCACACGTACACGAGAGGTGGATGATTCGTATTGTGGTTGACAGACTTGATGACCGGGCGACGGCAAACCATCCGCTTTAAGGAGGCCGCATCGACATCACTACCCCTAACATGCGGTGTACCACAGGACACCAAGATGGGGCCGCACTGCTTCTTCATCTTTATCACTGATAGCGGGAGTTATACAAACCCCCGCTGAAAGTACGTAGACGACTCTACTTATGGCACATCAACCTGGGTGCAGACAATATCCTGCCCCCTGACATCACATTAGGCCTTGATAGCCTACGGGCAATCAGAAACTTTTTGTTGTCATTATAGCCGATGGTTTCATCAGAAAGAGTTACGTCAACACTATCATCAAATCTTCCTCATACTTGCTAGCATTTACCCATTCCTGTCACCATCCCGCCCCACAGGAAACAGCATCGCTACCCCTGCTTCAGCGAGGTAGCGTCAGGAAAACAGACGAATAAGGTCAAATTCGGTCACACTCAGTCTCTAGCTGTCATGTGTAATGCACTGAAATCATAGCTCCCTATCCACATGCAGGCCCCAGAGACCTATCCATGGTTTACCCCAGACGCTTCATATGCCCTAATTCAGTCCACTGACATCACGTCTACCCTGGCATACCACATTGTTCCAATTCACTCTATTCCTTGCATGCCTCTCACCCTCCTGTATGTTTAGGCCCCGATCGCTCAAAATCTTTTTCACTCCATCCTTCCATCTCCAATTTGGTCTCCCGCATCTCCATGTTCCCTCCACCTCTGACATATATATACGCTCTTTGTCAATCTTTCCTCACTCATTCTCTCCATATGTCCAAACCATTTCAGCACAACCTCTTCTGCACTCTCAATGACGCTCTCATGATTTCCACACATCTCTTTTACCCTTTCATTGCTTACTCAAACCACCATCAAACCACCTTACACCACATATTGTCCTCAAACATTTCATTTCCAACACATCCACCCTCCTTCTTACAACCCTATCTACAGCCCTTGCCTCGCAACCATATAACATTGTTAGAACTATTGTTCCTTCAAACATACCCATTTTTGCGCTCCGAGATAACTTTCTCTCCTTCCACGCATTTTTCAACGCTCCTAGAACTTTCGCCCTCTACCCCACCCTGTGACTCACTTCCGCTTCCATGGTTCCTTCCGCTACCAAGTCCGCTTCAAGATATCTAAAGCACTTCACTTCCTCCAACTTTTCTTCATTCAAACTTACATTCCAGTTAACTTGTCCTTCATCCATACTGAACTTAATAACCTTGTCCTTATTCACATTTACTCTCAACTTTCTTCTTTCACACGAATTTCCAAACTCAGTCACCAACCTCTTCAGAGTCTCACACGAATCGGCCACTAGAGCTGTATCATCGGTGAACAACGACTGACTCACTTCCCAGGCCCTCCATCCCCAACAGAATGCATACTTGCCCTCCTCTCCAAAACTCTTCCATTTACCTTCCTAACCACCCCATCCATAAGCAAATTAGACAACCATGGAGACATCACACACCCCTGCCGCAAACTGACATTCACTGGGAACCAATCACTCCTCTCTCTTCCTATTCGTACACATGAATTACATCCTTGGTAAAAACTTTCCACTGCTTTTAGCAACTTACCTTCCACCCTATATACTCTTAAAACCTTCCACAAAACATCTCCATCAACCCTATCATATGCCTTCTCCAGATCCATAAATTCTTCACAGCAGACACCTGATCCACACATCCTCTACCACTTCTGAAACCACCCTGCTCTTCCCTAGTGTGATGCTCTGTACATGCCTTCAGCCTCTCAATCAATACCCTTCCATATAATTTCCTAGGAAGATTTAGCAAACATGTGGCTCTGTAGTTTGAACACACCTCTGTGCCTTTGTACAATGGCACTACGCATGCATTCCGCCAATCCACAGGCACTTCACCATGGTCCATACATACATTGAATATCCTTACCAACCAGTCGATAACAGTCACCTCTCTTTTATTAAATTCCACTACATTACCATTCAAACCCACCGCCTTGTCGGATTTCATCTTCCGCAAAGCTCTCTCTACCTCCTCTCTCTTCACCAAACCACTCTCCCTGATCCTCTTACTTCGCACACCACCCCAGCCAAAACATATCATATCTGCCACTATATCATCAAATACATTCAACAAGCCTTCAAAATAAGCATTCCATCTCCTTCATACTTCATCACTGTCTATTATCACCTCCCCACTTGCCTCCTTCACCGATGCTCCCATTTGTTCTCTTGTCTCACGCACGTTATATATCTCCTTCCAAAACATCTTTTTATCCTCCCTAAAATTCAATGATATTCTCTCACCCCAACTCTCATTTGCCCTATTTTTCAACTCTTGCACCATTCACTTGACCCCTTGCTGCTTTCTTTTATACATCTCCTAGTCATTTGCATTACTTCCCTGCAAGTATCGTCCAAACGCCTCTCTTTCCTCTTTCACTAACAACCTTATTTCTTCATCCCTCCATTCACTACCCTTTTTAATCTGCCATCCTCCCACCTTTCTCATGCCACATGCATCTTTTGCGCAATCCGTCACTGCTTCCCCAAATGCATCCCATTCTTCACTCACTCCCTTCGTATCATTTGCTCTCACCTTTTGCCATTTTACTCTCAATCTCTCCTTAAACTTCCTCACACAAGTCTCCTTTCCAAGCTCACTTAATCTCACCACTTTCTTCTTCCCAGCATTCGCTCTTCCTTTTCTGAAAACCTCTACAAATCTTCACCTTCGCCTCCACAAGATAGTGATCAGACATCCCTCCAGTTGTCCCTCTGAGCACATTTACATCCAAAAATCTCGATTTTTTTATGCCTATCAAATAACACGCAATACAAAGATGCCATCTGACCATCTCTCCTACTCACATACGTATACTTATGTATATCTCTCTTTGTAAATCAGGTATTCCAATCACCAGTCTTTTTCAGCACAGAAATCCAAAAGCTCTTCAACATTTCTGTTTACAACACTGAACATTACATGTACACCAATAATACCATCAACTGCCACATTACTCACATTCGCATTCAAATCACCTATCACTATGACCCGGTCTCGTGCATCAAAGCTGCTAATACACTCACTCAGCTGCTCCCAAAACACTTGCATCTCATGATCTTTCTTCTCATGACCAGGTGCATATGCACCAATAATCACCCATCTCTCTCCATCCACTTTCAGTTTTACCCACATCAGTCTAACATTTGCTTCCTTACACTCTATCACATACTCCCACAACTCCTGCTTTAGGAGTTGTGCTACTCCTTCCTTAGCTTTTTTCCTCTCACCAACCTCTGACTTTACTCCCAGGACTCTCCCAAACCACTCATACCTGAGCCTGAGGCAGGTACCCATTTCATCATTCAACCCCTAGGGGTGGATGAACAGCTGGGTTGATTGTGGACCGAATGCTGCAGCAAAGATTCGAATCTACGGGCTTGATCCTGGGTGGCCCATGAATACTTCACGGTCAGAGAACTATAATATAATTTGTATGAAACGCTACTACATGTGCATGTGCATATCTTTACTGATAACACTTAAAGACATTCCACGAAAACACGATGAACGATCTGATGCCAAGGTAAGAAAATACAAATCTCTGATCGGACATGGCAAAGGAAGGACAAGTCTATAGTTCGTGCTCCTCGCTATAAAACATTTAACAGCAAATAATGTTGTGAGTCGTCTCTGGCATGTCAGCTATTAGCCCATTGGCTAGCCTTTCAACCCTAACAGCTTTGTTTAATGATGGGGTAATTTAATTCAGTTACAACGTGTTAACGATTGTAATTATGCTTCAATTTGGAATAGGAGAGGAAAGGGTTATAATTGTTTGCTGGAGGATGTGTCTATTAGAGCCAATGCTACTAATGGATATCATAAAGTATCAATTGACGGTTTTACAGGGAAAGTATCATCTAGTACAGCTTGGGATTCGGGAAACGTACCCGTGAGAGTCTAGACGGAAGTGCTATCACTAATGAAATACGACAGTTTTACATTCTGTGTTAAAGGTGATTAAAGTAAACGATAAGCGAAATGGTAAGAGAAGACACTACAAGTATATATGGAGCGTGAAAATGAGAAAACTGTACAAGAGAAAGACAGATGACAGATTTTGATGATGCGTCGAGGTTGTCCCTGGAGGTCAGTAACTGCAATCCACAATCATAATAAACTGAGATGGAGACATGCCAGTAAACAGGAACGAGATGATGCCAGGAAATTATGCTGACTCAGTAAGACATCTAATTGCTGAACATGAAAATAGATATCTTTTTCGGAATTCAGTTAAAGAGATACGTTAATTGCTGTTATTAGGATTCAGAACACAGTGGATTTCTTATTACAAAATTCTCCAAGAATATGAGAAATTGATTTCGTAGCTAAACTTACAATAATTTGGAAGATTCCTGTAGAAAACATTGGGTTGCCAAACAAAGCCTTAAATACTTCAATAAGAATATAGTTAGAAGATAATTCTGAAGCAAGTGGAGGGGTGCAAGTAGGCACGTAGGTCAATATTTCATCATAAAGAGACAGTTAGGATATGTTAAGTATATGGAGAACTTAACATGTACACTAAAATTGTATGGAAAATGTAACACGATCGGTAGATTACGTGTATTTGGAGAAAGTAACAAGACTGGTACATTGCACGCGTATGGAAAAAAATAACACGATCTACGCCTACGATCAGTAGACTAAGAACGTATGAAAAAAAAGTAAGATCGGTAGACTATAAGTATATGGAAAAAGTAACAAAATCAACAGAGTGCAAATGTATAGAAAGAATAACAAGATCAGTAGACAAGAAGTGTATGGCAAAAGTATCAAGGTATTCGACTACATGTGTATGGAGAAGGTAACAAGATCAATAGACTACATGTATACAGAAAAATAGCGAAATTGATATACTACCAGTACATGGAAAAAGTTACCAGATTAGAAGCACTATAACTGTATGGAAAAAGTAACAAGATCAGTAGACTTCAATGGTAAGGAAAAAGCAACAAGAACAGTTGATTATAAGTGTATGAAGAAAGCAGGAAGTTTAGTAGACTACAAATATGTGGGAAAATAACGCGATCAGTTAAACGCAAGTGTATGGAAAAAGTAACCAGACTAGTAGACTACAAATGAATGGAGAGAGTAACACAATAGGTAGAATACAAGTGTATGGAAAAAATGATAATATCAGTAGACTACGAGTATATGGAGAAAGTAACAAAATCAGTAGACTGCAGGCTTATGAGTGAAAGCGACAAGTTCAGTAGGCTAAATGTTTATGGTATAAGTAAGAAGATTACTACACTATAAGTGTATGGAGAGAGTAAAAAGATCATTTGACTACAGATGTATGGACAAAGACACAAAATCACTGGACTACAAGTGAATGGAGAAAGTAAAAAGAACAGCACAGTACAAGTATACGGCTAAAGTAAGAGGAGCAGAAGGCTACAAGAGAATGAAGATCAAAATACTACTAGAGCATGGAGAATATAACGGGATCAGTAGGACCCACTTGTATGGTGAGAGGGATAAGTCAATAAACCATAAGTATATAAAGAAATTAACAAGATCAGTAAACTACAAGTCTATGGAGAGGGTAACAAAATCAATGAATCATAAATGTATGGAGAAAGTAACAAGTTCAGTAGGATTCAAGTGCCCAGAGAATGTAACAAGATCAGTAACTAACGAGAATATGGAGAGCAACAACACCAGTAGACGACAAGTGTATGGGAAAAGTAATAAGTAGTCTACTGGTGCAAGGAGATACTAATCCGATCAGTAGAATACAGGTGAGTTCAGAATACAGAAAAAATAGTCTCAAGATCAGTAGTAGACCACAAAAGTACGTAAAAAGTGAAGACGTCCATATCATGAAAGTTTATACAGTACGTAACAAGATACTACAAGCTTACTGGAGAAAATGACCCTTTCAATAAACTAAAAAGGCTGCATATCTACCGAAATTTAGCTACATCAGCAAAATACAAGTGTATAGAGAAGGTAACAAAGTCAGTAGACTAGAAGTGTACGAAGGAAGTATTAAAATCAATTGACTACAAATGTACGGAGAAAGAATATATATATATATATATATATATATATATATATATATATATATATATATATATATATATATATATATATATATATCAATATAGGTGTTATTTGGACTTGTCTGCATGAGGTTATATTATAAGTAAAAAGTCACCTTTGGGGAGACTATATTATCATCAGTTGGAAGAGAATGCAGTCCCAGTAAAGAACTTCAAATGAATCCATCTTTTCCTTGCAGCCGAGTGTAGTGCAGCTCTAGTGCTGCAGAAGCTCCTTGATAGGGAGTCATGAGGTTATATGATGATATATGAGAATATATTTATATACCACACACACACATACACACATTGTTACTGAATTCTGCTTGTATGTGTTTACAGTTCAAGCAGGAAGTCATCTTTGATAAGGCTGCATCATTGTCAGCAGAAGAAAAAAGTACATTCTCTTAAAGGACCGTATCACTTTTAATGAGACCATCTTGTGTAGTATTGATTGCAGCCTTTATACAGAAGTAGCACCATGAAAGGGGTCCCGAGGTTGTGATAATTGATAATAATGATTATGATAATGATGTAAGAGTAATAATGACTACTATTATTTTTATTGCTATTATTATTATTATTATTTATTATTATTATTATTATTATTATTATTATTATTATTATTATTATTAGGCTCCAGAAGGTTTATGCTACAGCAGGAAAATTATTCATTCTTTTGGAGCAAAGAGGTGCTAAACAAGATTATTCCTTTCCCTCCTTTGGCAATGATGCAGGCCCACCAAAGGTGTCTCCTTGCATGTGGTGTAACCACTGGCAAGTGGAATCCAATAATTCCTTAATGATTATATATCTATATATATATATATATATATATATATATATATATATATATATATATATATATATATATATATATATATATATATATATATATATATATATAAGGCCATGTGAGGATGTTCCAAAAAAGGCCCAGCCCTCTGTTCTTAACGCTACCTCGCTAACGCGGGAAATGGCGATCTGGAGAAGGCATATGATAGAGTTGATAGAGATGCTCTGTGGAAGGTATTAAGAATATATGGTGTGGGAGGCAAGTTGTTAGAAGCAGTGAAAAGTTTTTATCGAGGATGTAAGGCATGTGTACGTGTAGGAAGAGAGGAAAGTGATTGGTTCTCAGTGAATGTAGGTTTCCGGCAGGGGTGTGTGATGTCTCCATGGTTGTTTAATTTGTTTATGGATGGGGTTGTTAGGGAGGTAAATGCAAGAGTCCTGGAAAGAGGGGCAAGTATGAAGTCTGTTGGGGATGAGAGAGCTTGGGAAGTGAGTCAGTTGTTGTTCGCTGATGATACAGCGCTGGTGGCTGATTCATGTGAGAAACTGCAGAAGCTGGTGATTGAGTTTGGTAAAGTGTGTGGAAGAAGAAAGTTAAGAGTAAATGTGAATAAGAGCAAGGTTATTAGGTACAGTAGGGGTGAGGGTCAAGTCAATTGGGAGGTGAGTTTGAATGGAGAAAAACTGGAGGAAGTGAAGTGTTTTAGATATCTGGGAGTGGATCTGTCAGCGGATGGAACCATGGAAGCGGAAGTGGATCATAGGGTGGGGGAGGGGGCGAAAATTTTGGGAGCCTTGAAAAATGTGTGGAAGTCGAGAACATTATCTCGGAAAGCAAAAATGGGTATGTTTGAAGGAATAGTGGTTCCAACAATGTTGTATGGTTGCGAGGCGTGGGCTATGGATAGAGATGTGCGCAGGAGGATGGATGTGCTGGAAATGAGATGTTTGAGGACAATGTGTGGTGTGAGGTGGTTTGATCGAGTAAGTAACGTAAGGGTAAGAGAGATGTGTGGAAATAAAAAGAGCGTGGTTGAGAGAGCAGAAGAGGGTGTTTTGAAATGGTTTGGGCACATGGAGAGAATGAGTGAGGAAAGATTGACCAAGAGGATATATGTGTCGGAGGTGGAGGGAACGAGGAGAAGAGGGAGACCAAATTGGAGGTGGAAAGATGGAGTGAAAAAGATTTTGTGTGATCGGGGCCTGAACATGCAGGAGGGTGAAAGGAGGGCAAGGAATAGAGTGAATTGGAGCGATGTGGTATACAGGGGTTGACGTGCTGTCAGTGGATTGAAGCAAGGCATGTGAAGCGTCTGGGGTAAACCATGGAAAGCTGTGTAGGTATGTATATTTGCGTGTGTGGACGTATGTACATGTGTATGGGGGGGGGGGGGTTGGGCCATTTCTTTCGTCTGTTTCCTTGCGCTACCTCGCAAACGCGGGAGACAGCGACAAAGTATAAAAAAAAAAAAAAAAAAAAAAAAAAAAAATATATATATATATATATATATATATATATATATATATATATATATATATATATATATATATATATATATATATATATATATATATATATATATATATATATATATATATATATATATATATATATATATATATATATATATATATATACATATATATATACATATATATATATATATATATATATATATATATATGTATATATATATATATATATATATATATATATATATATATATATATATATATATATATATATATATATATATATATATATATATATATATATATATATATATATATATATATATATATATATATATATATATATATATATATATATATATATATATATATATATATATATATATATATATATATATATATATATATATATATAAGGAGTCACGCGGGGAGTGCTCATCCTCCTCGAAGGCTCAAATTGGGGTGTCTAAATGTGTGTAGATGTAACCAAGATGTGAAGAAAGGAGAGATAGGTAGTATGTTTGAGGAAAGGAACCTGGATGTTTTGGCTCTGAGTGAAACGAAGCTCAAGGGTAAAGGGGAAGAGTGGTTTGGGAATGTCTTGGGAGTAAAGTCAGGGGTTAGTGAGAGGACAAGAGCAAGGGAAGGAGTAGCAGTACTCCTGAAACAGGAGTTGTGGGAGTATGTGATAGAATGTAAGAAAGTAAATTCTCGACTAATATGGGTAAAACTGAAAGTTGATGGAGAGAGATGGGTGATTATTGGTGCATATGCACCTGGGCATGAGAAGAAAGATCATGAGAGGCAAGTGTTTTGGGAGCAGCTGAATGAGTGTGTTAGTGGTTTTGATGCACGAGACCGGGTTATAGTGATGGGTGATTTGAATGCAAAGGTGAATAATGTGGCAGTTGAGGGAATAAGTGGTATACATGGGGTGTTCAGTGTTGTAAATGGAAATGGTGAAGAGCTTGTAGATTTATGTGCTGAAAAAGGACTGATGATTGGGAATACCTGGTTTAAAAAGCGAGATATACATAAGTATACTTATGTAAGTAGGAGAGATGGCCAGAGAGCGTTATTGGATTACGTGTTAATTGACAGGCGCGCGAGAGAGACTTTTGGATGTTAATGTGCTGAGAGGTGCAACTGGAGGGATGTCTGATCATTATCTTGTGGAGGCTAAGGTGAAGATTTGTATGGGTTTTCAGAAAAGAAGAGTGAATGTTGGGGTGAAGAGGGTGGTGAGAGTAAGTGAGCTTGGGAAGAAGACTTGTGTGAGGAAGTACCAGGAGAGACTGAGTACAGAATGGAAAAAGGTGAGAACAATGGAAGTAAGGGGAGTGGGGGAGGAATGGGATGTATTTAGGGAATCAGTGATGGATTGCGCAAAAGATGCTTGTGGCATGAGAAGAGTGGGAGGTGGGTTGATTAGAAAGGGTAGTGAGTGGTGGGATGAAGAAGTAAGAGTATTAGTGAAAGAGAAGAGAGAGGCATACATGTGTATGGGGGGGGTTGGGCCATTTCTTTCGTCTGTTTCCTTGCGCTACCTCGCAAACGCGGGAGACAGCGACGAAGTATAATAAAAATAATATAATAATATATATATATATATATATATATATATATATATATATATATATATATATATATATATATATATATATATATTTTTTTTTTTCTTTTTTACCGCTGTCTCCCGTGTTTGCGAGGTAGCGCAAGGAAACAGACGAAAGAAATGGCCCAACCCACCCCCATACACATGTATATACATACGTCCACACACGCAAATATACATACCTACACAGCTTTCCATGGTTTACCCCAGACGCTTCACATGCCTTGATTCAATCCACTGACAGCACGTCAACCCCGGTATACCACATCGATCCAATTCACTCTATTCCTTGCCCTCCTTTCACCCTCCTGCATGTTCAGGCCCCGATCACACAAAATTCTTTCACTCCATCTTTCCACCTCCAATTTGGTCTCCCTCTTCTCCTCGTTCCCTCCACCTCCGACACATATATCCTCTTGGTCAATCTTTCCTCACTGAATCTCTCCATGTGCCCAAACCACTTCAAAACACCCTCATCTGCTCTCTCAACCACGCTCTTTTTATTTCCACACATCTCTCTTACCCTTACGTTACTCACTCGATCAAACCACCTCACACCACACATTGTCCTCAAACATCTCAGTTCCAGCACATCCATCCTCCTGCGCACAACTCTATCCATAGCCCACGCCTCGCAACCATACAACATTGTTGGAACCACTATTCCTTCAAACATACCCATTTTTGCTTTCCGAGATAATGTTCTCGACTTCCACACATTCTTCAAGGCCCCCAGAATTTTCGCCCCCTCCCCCACCCTATGATCCACTTCCGCTTCCATGGTTCCATCCGCTGCCAGATCCACTCCCAGATATCTAAAACACTTCACTTCCTCCAGTTTTTCTCTATTCAAACTCACCTCCCAATTGACTTGACCCTCAACCCTACTCTACCTAATAACCTTGCTCTTATTCACATTTACTCTTAACTTTCTTCTTCCACACACTTTACCAAACTCAGTCACCAGCTTCTGCAGTTTCTCACATGAATCAGCCACCAGCGCTGTATCATCAGCGAACAACAACTGACTCACTTCCCAAGCTCTCTCATCCACAACAGACTTCATACTTGCCCCTCTTTCCAAAACTCTTGCATTCACCTCCATAACAACCCCATCCATAAACAAATTAAACAACCATGGAGACATCACGCACCCCTGCCGCAAACCTACATTCACTGAGAACCAATTACTTTCCTCTTTTCCTACACGTACACATGCCATACATCCTCGATAAAAACTTTTCACTGCTTCTAACAACTTTCCTCCCACACCATATATTCTTAATACATTCCACAGAGCTTCTCTATCAACTCTATCATATGCCTTCTCCAGATCCATAAATGCTACATACAAATGAATTTGCTTTTCTAAGTATTTCTCACATACATTCTTCAAAGCAAACACCTGATCCACACATCGTCTACCACTTCTGAAACCACACTGCTCTTCCATAATCTGATGCTCTGTACATGCCCTCATCCTCTCAATCAATAACCTCCCACATAATTTCCCAGGAATACTCAGCAAACTTATACCCCTGTAATTTGAGCACTCACTCTTATCCCCTTTGCCTTTGTACAATGGCACTATGCAAGCATTCCGCCAATCCTCAGGCACCTCACCATGAATCATTTTTTTTTTTTTTTTTGCTTTGTCGCTGTCTCCCGCGTTTGCGATGTAGCGCAAGGAAACAGACGAAAGAAATGGCCCAACCCACCCCCATACACATGTATATACATACGTCCACACATGCATACATTAAATATCCTTACCAACCAGTCAACAAGACAGTTACCCCCTCTTTTAATAAATTCCGCTGCAATACCATCCAAACCTGCTGCCATGCCGGCTTTCATCTTCGGCAAAGCTTTTAGTACCTCTTCTCTGCTTACCAAATCATTTTCCCTAACCCTCTCACTTTGTACACCACCTCGACCAAAACACACTATTTTTGCCACTCTATCATCAAACACATTCAACAAACCTTCAAAATACTCACTCCATCTCCTTCTCACATCACCACTACTTGTTATCACCTCCCAATTAGCCCCTTCACTGAAGTTCCCATTGTCTTACGCACTTTATTTACCTCCTTCCAAAACATCTTTTTATTCTCCCTAAAATTTATTGATACTCTCTCACCCCAACTCTCATTTGCCCTCTTTTTCACCTCTTTCACTTTTCTCTTGACCTCCTGCTTCTTTCTTTTATACATCTCCCCCATTTGCATTTTTTCCTTGCAAAAATCGTCCAAATGCCTCTCTCTTCTCTTTCACTAATAATCTTACTTCTTCATCCCACCACTCGCTACCCTTTCTAATCAACCCACCTCCCACGTTTCTCATGCCACAAGCATCTTTTGCGCAAGCCGTCACTTCTTCCCTAAATACATCCCATTCCTCCCCCACTCCCCTCACCTCCTTTGCTCTCACCTATTTCCATTCTGTACTCAGTCTCTCCTGGTACTCCCTCACAAAAGTCTCCTTCCCAAGCTCACTTACTCTCACCACTCTCTTCACCCCAACATTCTCTCTTCTTTTCTGAAGACCCCTACAAATCTTCACCTTCAACCCCACAAGATAATGATCAGATATCCCTCCAGCTGCACCTCACAGCACATTAACATCCAAAATTCTCTCTTTCGCGCTCCTATCAAATAACACATAATCCAATAATGCTCTTTGGCCATCTCTCCTACTTACATACGTATACTTATGTATATCTCGCTTTTTAAGCCAGGTATTCCCAATCACCAGTCCTTTTTCAGCACATAGATCTACAAGGTCTTCACCATTTCCATTTACAACACTGAACACCCCATGTATACCAATTATTCCCTCAACTGCCACATTACTCACCTTTGCCTTCAAATCACCCATAACTATAACTCGGCCTTGTGCATCAAAACAACTAACACACTCATTCAGCTGCTCCCAAAATACTTGCCTCTCATGATCTTTTTTCTCATGCCCAGGTGCATATGCATCAATAATCACCCATTTACATACATATATATACATATATACATATATATACAAATATGATAGAGTTGATAGAGATGCTGTGTGGAAGGTATTAAGAATATATGGTGTGGGAGGCAAGTTGTTAGAAGCAGTGAAAAGTTTTTATCGAGGATGTAAGGCATGTGTACGTGTAGGAAGAGAGGAAAGTGATTGGTTCTCAGTGAATGTAGGTTTGCGGCAGGGGTGTGTGATGTCTCCATGGTTGTTTAATTTGTTAATGGATGGGGTTGTTAGGGACGTGAATGCAAGAGTTTTGGAAAGAGGGGCAAGTATGAAGTCTGTTGGGGATGAGAGAGCTTGGGAAGTGAGTCAGTTGTTGTTCGCTGATGATACAGCGCTGGTGGCTGATTCATGTGAGAAACTGCAGAAGCTGGTGACTGAGTTTGGTAAAGTGTGTGAAAGAAGAAAGTTAAGAGTAAATGTGAATAAGAGAAAGGTTATTAGGTACAGTAGGGTTGAGGGTCAATTCAATTGGGAGGTGAGTTTGAATGGAGAAAAACTGGAGGAAGTGAAGTGTTTTAGATATCTGGGAGTGGATCTGGCAGCGGATGGAACCATGGAAGCGGAAGTGGATCATAGGTTGGGGGAGGGGG
This sequence comes from Panulirus ornatus, assembly GCF_036320965.1. Taxonomy (NCBI): domain Eukaryota; kingdom Metazoa; phylum Arthropoda; class Malacostraca; order Decapoda; family Palinuridae; genus Panulirus; species Panulirus ornatus. Next base: position 24,519,943 of record NC_092261.1, read on the forward strand.
CGAAAATCCTGGGAGCCTTGAAGAATGTTTGGAAGTCGAGAACATTATCTCGGAAAGCAAAAATGGGTATGTTTGAAGGAATAGTGGTTCCAACAATGTTGTATGGTTGCGAGGCGTGAACTATGGATAGAGTTGTGCGCAGAAGGATGGATGTGCTGGAAATGAGATGTTTGAGGACAATGTGTGGTGTGAGGTGGTTTGATTGAGTAAGTAACGTAAGGGTAAGAGAGATGTGTGGAAATAAAAAGAGCGTGGTTGAGAGAGCAGAAGAGGGTGTTTTGAAATGGTTTGGTCACATGGAGAGAATGAGTAAGGAAAGATTGACCAAGAGGATATATGTGTCGGAGGTGGAGGGAACGAGGAGAGGAGGGAGACCAAATTGGAGGTGGAAAGATGGAGTGAAAAAGATTTTGTGTGATCGGGGCCTGAACATGCAGGAGGGTGAAAGGAGGGCAAAGAATAGAGTGAATTGGATCGATGTGGTATACCGGGGTTGACGTGCTGTCAGTGGATTGAATCAAGGCATGTGTATAGGGGTGGGTTGGGCTATTTCTTTCGTCTGTTTCCTTGCGCTACCTCGCAAACGCGGGAGACAGCGACAAAGCAAAAAAAAAAAAAAAGATATATATATATATATATATATATATATATATATATATATATATATATATATATATTTAATAAATTCCACTGCAATACCATCCAAATCTGCTGCCTTGCCGGCTTTCATCTTCCGCAAAGCTTTCACTACCTCTTCTCTGTTTACCAAATCATTTTCCCTAACCCTCTCACTTTGCACACCACCTCGACCAAAACACCCTATATCTGCCACTCTATCATCAAACACATTCAACAAAAAAAGGGGAGGTGGAAAGATGGAGTGAAAAAGATTTTGTGTGATCGGGGCCTGAACATGCAGGAGGGTGAAAGGAGGGCAAGGAATAGAGTGAATTGGAGCGATGTGGTATACCGGGGTTGACGTGCTGTCAGTGGATTGAATCAAGGCACGTGAAGCGTCTGGGGTAAACCATGGAAAGCTGTGTAGGTATGTATATTTGCGTGTGTGGACGTATGTATATACATGTGTATGGGGGGGGGGGTTGGGCCATTTCTTTCGTCTGTTTCCTTGCGCTGTAATTTGAGCACTCACTCTTATCCCCTTTGCCTTTGTACAATGGCACTATGCACGCATTCCGCCAATCCTCAGGCACCTCACCATGAGTCATACATACATTAAATAACCTTACCAACCAGTCAACAATACAGTCACCCCCTTTTTTAATAAATTCCACTGCAATACCATCCAAACCTGCTGCCTTGCCGGCTTTCATCTTCCGCAAAGCTTTCACTACCTCTTCTCTGTTTACCAAATCATTTTCCCTAACCCTCTCACTTTGCACACCACCTCGACCAAAACACCCTATATCTGCCACTCTATCATCAAACACATTCAACAAACCATCAAAATACTCACTCCATCTCCTTCTCACATCACCACTACTTTTTATCACCTCCCCACTTGCGCCCTTCACCGAAGTTCCCATTTGCTCCTTTGTCTTACGCACTTTATTTACCTCCTTCCAGAACATCTTTTTATTCTCCCTAAAATTTAATGATACTCTCTCACCCCAACTCTCATTTGCCCTTTTTTTCACCTCTTGCACCTTTCTCTTGACCTCCTGTCTCTTTGTTTTATACATCTCCCACTCAATTGCATTTTTTCCCTGCAGAAATCGTCCAAATGCCTCTCTCTTCTCTTTCACTAATACTCTTACTTCTTCATCCCACCACTCACTACCCTTTCTAATCAACCCACCTCCCACTCTTCTCATGCCACAAGCATCTTTTGCGCAATCCATCACTGATTCCCTAAATACATCCCATTCCTCCCCCACTCCCCTTACTTCCATTGTTCTCACCTTTTTCCATTCTGTACTCAGTCTCTCCTGGTACTTCCTCACACAGGTCTCCTTCTCAAGCTCACTTACTCTCACCACCCTCTTCACCCCAACATTCACTCTTCTTTTCTGAAAACCCATAGAAATCTTCACCTTAGCCTCCACAAGATAATGATCAGACATCCCTCCAGTTGCACCTCTCAGCACATTAACATCCAAAAGTCTCTCTTTCGCACGCCTGTCAATTAACACGTAATCCAATAACGCTCTCTGGCGATCTCTCCTACTTACATAAGTGTACTTATGTATATCTCGCTTTTTAAACCAGGTATTCCCAATCATCAGTCCTTTTTCAGCACATAAATCTACAAGCTCTTCACCATTTCCATTTACAACACTGAACACACCATGTATACCAATTATTCCCTCAACTGCCACATTACTCACCTTTGCATTCAAATCACCCATCACTATGACCCGGTCTCGTGCATCAAAACCACTAACACACTCATTCAGCTGCTCCCAAAACACTTGCCTCTCTTGATCTTTCTTCTCATGCCCAGGTGCATATGCACCAATAATCACCCACCTCTCTCCATCAACTTTCAGTTTTACCCATATTAATACATATATATATATATATATATGTATACATTTATATATATACATATATATATATATATATATATATATATATATATATATATATATATATATATATATATATATATATATATCTTTTTTTTTTTTTGCTTTGTCGCTGTCTCCCGCGTTTGCGAGGTAGCGCAAGGAAACAGACGAAAGAAATGGCCCAACCCACCCCCATACACATGTATATACATACGCCCACACACGCAAATATACATACCTACAGAGCTTTCCATGGTTTACCCCAGACGCTTCACATGCCTTGATTCAATCCACTGACAGCACGTCAACCCCGGTATACCACATCGCTCCAATTCACTCTATTCCTTGCGCTCCTTTCACCCTCCTGCATGTTCAGGCTCCGATCACACAAAATCTTTTTCACTCCATCTTTCCACCTCCAATTTGGTCTCCCTCTTCTCCTCGTTCCCTCCACCTCCGACACATATATCCTCTTGGTCAATCTTTCCTCACTCATTCTCTCCATGTGCCCAAACCATTTCAAAACACCCTCTTCTGCTCTCTCAACCACGCTCTTTTTTTTAGTGTGTGTGTGTGTGTTTGTGTGTTTGTGAGTGTGTTTGTGTGTGCGTGTGTATGTGTGTGTGTGTGTGTGTGTGTGTGTGTGTGTGTGTGTGTGTGTGTGTGTATGTGTGTACATATGTAAAGAGAAAGATTCATGCAAAAATAAATTAACAAAAACATGAAAAGCAAAGTAAGGCACTGCCAAACGTGCAGGTATATGTAGATTATATGCACATATATGTTTAGAAACTTATGAACATGAAATAACATCGACACACACACACACACACACACACACACACACACACACACACACACACACAGTTACTGAGTGAGCATATAGAAAGGGTAGCAGCACTGTAGATCCGGCAGTGACAGGGGGGTAGCTGAGCTCTTGTTTTGCCCCTGGTATAAAAACCTGAGATAAAAGGCTTTTCCAGTTTGGGGTGAGTGTGTGGTAGTTGCCAGGTCCACCCATTCCAGACATACACTTGTACAAACACCAACACATACATAAAAAAAATCTTAGCTGAGGGTTAAGATGTATTCATAAGCATATGAGTGAAAGAATGGTATATGTATTCAAAGTTAAGAGACTGAGCAACACGAGGATGAGGTAATGATATGCGAGAACTGAATGCTGGCTCTAGTAGGTACGTGACCATGCCAGTTACAGCAATTACGTGACCATATCAGCTGTAGCAGGGATGTGACCATGATAGCTGTAGCAGGCGCATGAACATGCCAGCATTTTTAGGTACGCAACCATTGCAGCTGTAGCAGGTACGTGACTATACCAGCTGTAGCAGGTACTTGACCATGGCAGCTGTAGCAGGTACGTGACCTATACCAGCTATGGCAGGTATATATGACCATGCCAGCTGCAGCAGGTACATGACCATGCCAGCAGTACCAGGTGCATGAACATGCCAGCTGTAGTAGGTACGCGACCATGCCAGCTGTAGCAGGTAGGTGACCTTACCAGCTGAAGCAGGTAGGTGACCATGTCAGCTGTAGCAGGTACGTGACTACATCAGCTGTAGCAGGTACATGACCACGCTAGCTGTAGCAGGTACGTGAACATAGCAGCTGTAGCAGGCACGTGACCATACCAGCTTCAGCAGGTGCGTAACCACACCAGCTGTAGCATGTACTTGACCATGCCAACTGTATCAGGTATGTGACCATACAAGGTGTAGTAGGTACGTGACCATACCAGCTGTAGCAGGTACGTTACCAAGGCAACTGTATCAGGTACGTGACTATGCCACATGTAGTAGGTACGTGACCATGCCAACTGTAGTAGGTACGTGACCAAACCAGCTATAGCAGGTACGTGACCATGGCAGCTGTAGTAGATACGTTACCATAAAAGCTGTCGCAGGTACGACGCCATGCCAGCTGTAGCAGGTATGTGACCATGCCAGCAGTACACGGTACGTGACCATGCCAACTCTAGTAGGTAGATGATCATGCCAGTTGCAGCAGTTACGTGACCATATCAGCTGTAGCAGGGATGTGACCATGATAGCTGTAGCAGGTGCATGAACAAGCCAGCTGTTGTAAGTACGCGACCATGCCAGCTGTAGCAGGTACGTGACCATACCAGCTGTAGTAGGTGCGTGACCATGCCAGTTGTAGCAGGTAGGTGACCGTACCAGCTAAAGCAGGTACGTGACCATACCAGCTGTAGCAGGTACGTGACCATGCCAGCTATAGCATGAAGGTGACCATACCAACTGTAGCAAGTACGTGACCATGCCAGATGTAGCAGGTGAATGAAAATGGCTGCTGCAGTAGGTATGTGACCATGCCAGCTGTAGCAGGTTCCTGACCATACCAGCTGTAGCAGGTAGGTGACCATGCCAGCCCTAGCAGGTGCATGAATATGCCAGGTGTAGTAGGTACATGACCATGCCAACTGCAGCACGTACGTGACAATGCCAGTTGTAGCAGGTACGTGACTATGCCAGCAGTAGTATGTAGATGAACATGCCAGTTGTAGTAGGTACGTGACCATGCCATTTGTAGCAGGTACGTGACCATACTAGCTGTATCAGGTACATGAAGATGCTAGATGTAGTAGATACGTGATCATACAAGCTGTAGCAGGTACGAGACCATGCTAGCTGCAGTAGGTACGTGACCATGCCAACTGTAGCAGGTACGTGACCATACTAGTTGTAGCAGGTGCTTGACCTTGCCAGCTGTAGCAGGTATTTGACCATGGCAGCTGTAGCAGGTACCTGATCATGCCAGTTGTAGCAAGTATGTGACCATGCCGGCTGTAGCAGGTGCATAAACAAGCCAGCTGTAGCAGGTGCGTGATCATTTCCTCTGTGGCAGGTACGTGACTATGCCAGCTGTAGCAGTTACGTGACCATACCAGGTGTAGCAGGTACATGACCATGCCAGCTGTAGCAGGTACGTGACCATGCCAGCAGTACCAGGTGCATGAACATGCCAGCTGTTGTAGGTACGCGACCTTGCTATCTGTAGCAAGTACGTGACCATACCAGCTGTAGCAGGTAGGTGACCATACCAGCTTCAGCTGGTGCGTGACTTCACCAGCTGTAGCATGTTCGTGACCATGCCAACTGTATCAGGTACGTGACTATGCCAGCTGTAGTAGATATATGACCATACTAGTTGTAGTAGGTGCGTGACCATGCCAGCTGTAGCAATTATGTGACCATGGAAGCTGTAGCAGGTTCCTGACCATGCCAGTTGTAGCAGATACGTGACCATGCCAGCTGTTATAGGTACGTGACCATGCCAGCTGTAGCAGGTACGTGACCACACCAGCTGCAGCAGGTACGTGACCATGCCAGCTGTAGCAGGTGCATGAACAAGCCAGCTGTAGCAGGTGCGTGATCATTCCAGCTGTGGCAGGTACGTGACTATGCCAGCTGTAGCAGGTACGTGACCATGCCAGCTGTTGTAGGTACGTGACCATGCCAGCTGTAGCAGTTACTTGACCATGCCAGCTGTAGCAGGTACGTGACCATGCCAGCTGTAGCAGGTATATGACCATGCCAGCTGTAGCAGGTGCATGAACAGGCCAGCTGTAGCAGGTACGTGATTATTCCAGCTGTGGCAGGTACGTGACTACGCCAGCTGTAGCAGGTGCGTGATCATGCCAGCTGTAGTAGGTACGTGACCATTCCAGCTGTAGCAGGTACGTGACCATGCCTGCTGTAGATGGTACTTTACTATGCCAGCTGTAGCAGGTACGTGACCATGCCAGCTGTAGGAGGTATGTGACCAGGCCAACTGTAGTAGGTATGTGACCTTACCAGGCTGTAGCAGGTACGTAACCATGCCAGCTGTAGCAGGCACGTGACCATGCCAGCTGTAGCAGGTGCGTGACTATACAAGCTGTAGCAGGTACGTGACCAAGGTAGCTGTAGCAGGTACGTGATCATGCCAGCTGTAGTAGGTACGTGACCATACCAGCTGTAGCATGTACGTGACCATGGCTGCTGTAGGAGGTACCTGAAAATGCCAGCTGTGGCAGGTACGTTACCATACCAGTTGTAGCAGGTACGTGACCATGCCAGCTTTAGCATGTACGTGACCATGTCAGTTGTAGTAGGTACGTGACCATGCCAGTTGTAGCAGGTACGTGACCATGCCCACTGTAGGAGGTACGTGATTATGCCAGCTGTAGCAGGTACTTGATCATACCAGCTGTAGCAGGTACGTGACCATACCATCTACAGCAGATACGTGAACATGCCAGCTTTAGAATGTTCATGACCATGCCAGTTGTAGTAGGTACTTGGTCATGCCAGCTGTAGCAGGTACGTGACCATACCAGCTGTAGCATGTACGTGACCATGGCAGCCGTAGCAGGTACTTGACCATGCCAGTTGTAGTAGGTACTTGACCATGCCAGCTTTAGCAGGTATGTGGCCATGCCCGCTGTAGGAGGTACGTGACCATGCCAGATGTATCAGGTACGTGACCATGCCAGTTGTAGCAGGTGCATGAAGATATCTGCTTCAGTAGGTATGTGACCATGCCAGCTGTGGCAGGTTCCTGACCATAGCAGCTGTAGCAGGTAGGTGACCGTGCCAGCTGTAGTAGGTGCATGAACATGCCAGCTGTAGTAGGCACGTGACCATGCTAACTGCAGCACGTACGTGATCATGCCAGTTATAGCAGGTACGTTACCACGACAGCAGTAGCATGTGCACGAACATGCCAGTTGTAGTAGGTACGTGACCATGCCAGTTGTAGCAGGTAGGTGACCATGCCCGCTTTAGGAGGTACGTGATCATGTCAGCTGTAGCAGGTACTTGATCATACCAGCTGTAGCAGGTACGTGACCATACCATCCATAGCAGGTACGTGACCATGCCAGCTTTAGCATGTTCGTGACCATGCCAATTGTAGTAGGTACTTGATCATGCCAGCTTTAGCAGGTACGTGACCATGCCAGCTGTAGCAGGTACGTGACCATACCAGCTGTAGCATGTACGTGACCATGGCAGCTGTAGCAGGTACTTGACCATGCCAGTTGTAGTAGGTACTTGACCATGCCAACTTTAGCAGGTACGTGACCATGCCTGCTGTAGGAGGTACGTGACCATGCCAGCTGTAGCAGGTACGTGACCATGCCAGTTGTGGCAGGTGCATGAAGATGCCTGCTTCAGTAGGTATGTGACCATACTAGCTGTGGCAGGGTTCCTGACCATAGCAGCTGTAGCAGGTAGGTGACCGCGCCAGCTGTAGTAGGTGCATGAGCATGCCAGCTGTAGTAGGCACGTGACCATGCTAACCTCAGCACGTACGTGACCATGCCAGTTATAGCAGGTACGTGACCATGCCAGCAGTAGCATGTGTACGAACATGCCAGTTGTAGTAGGTACGTGACCATGCCAGTTGTAGCAGGTACGTGACCATACCAGCTTTATTAAGTACGTGACGATGCTAGATGTAGTAGATACGTGATCATACAAGCTGTAGCAGGTTCGTGACCATGCTAGCTGTAGTAGGTACGTGACCATGCCAGCTGTAGCAGGTACGTGAACTTACCAGCCGTGACGGTTATGACCATACCAACTGTAGTAGATACATGACTATACTAGTTGTAGTAGGTGCGTGACTATGCCAGCTGTAGCAGGCATATGACCATGGCAGCTGTAGCAGGCACCTAACCCTGCCAGTTGTAGCAGGTACGTGACTATGCCAGCTGTAGCAGGTGCGTGAATAAGCCAACTGTAGTAGGTACGTGACCATGCCAGCTGTAGCAGGTACGTGACCATACCAGCTGTGACAGGTACGTGACCATGCTAGCTGTAGCAGGTACGTGACCATAACTGCTGTGACAGGTACGTGACCATGCCTAGCTGTAGTAGGTACGTGACCATATCAGCTATGATATAGTTACTACATTTTCACCAAATAAGGCAGCAACTTAAGGACACGTCGAGCTTAACCTTAGTCCTCCTCTGCTCACCCTGGCAAGACTCTCTCCACCCACTGATCAGTTTGTGAGAGCGGTTGTCTCTACAGTCACATTAATGTGTAATAAACAGGACTCTCTCCATTCACATACACTGACTTGCAAGGACAGTGTCCTCACCATGCTCACACTCACACATTGTCGTGTGAGAGCAGCATTCTCACTTCTCTCACACCGGCTTGAAATAAAGAGTACTCTCTCCACTCACGCATAGGCTTGTAACAGCAGTATTTCGTTTAGTTTCACTCTTGATTGTAATCGGAAGTACTCCCTCCACTCACTCACTCACTTACTCACTCACTTGTAAGAGAAGTGTTCCCTTCATTTTCCCATTGTCTGGCTTGTAATGATCTGTATCTTCTCCACTCACAGCGGTCTGTAATAAGCTGCGCTGATCCCTCCCTATCGTCTCTCCTCACGTTGGCCAGTAAGAGTGGTACTCCGCTTTCACTCCGACCTGTAATGAGCAGTATTCTTCTTCCCTCTTCCACCTGGCCCTAATGGGCAATAATCACGAAAGTTATTAGTCTAGGCAAAGACGAATTTTATCAACCATCAGTAGTAATTAAGTGCAATTTTCCTCTTCTCTCTGAATTCACCGTAAACGTGAAATCCCCACATATTCAGTGTATGACGGATTTAGCCCTAATTACTCCAGCTCCAGTTATTAATCCTAGCTCGAGTTTTCTTTATATAGATTAATAACAATTAAATATTATTTTGCTCTCTTTTATGAACAAAAAATGACAGCGCATTTTGGGTATCATTACTGACGGATTCACGTGTTTGATAGATATATCTTGGATATCAATCTAATATTTTCTTCTTGTTATAATCTTCCTTCATCTGCATTGTAGATAATTTCATCATGCAAATTCACTGCTAAGTGAAATGAAGGCGATGTAATTGCCAAGTTTTACTGACTACATTTTTATCTGAAATAGCTTCTGTGATTATGTCTTTAAGTAAAGCATACCGTATTGTGTTAAAATGTAAGTCAACCAAACATCATCAAAATAATATGAATTCATATGAATAGAAATCTATTATTACACATGAAGATCATTCTTATTCCTATCTGAATATCATCAGTGCAAAGTTTAAAAATAATTATTCATATTGTGATGAATTATATCTAACCCTTGTCTCAAGCTTCAATTCAAGTATCCCTTACACCATTAAGCATCAACAGTTCTGCTTACTGCCCTGGTGTTGCACATGTCAAACTTATATACAGCAACTCAGACAATGTTCTGTGTACAGCTTGGATCAAGTTTATACAACTGTGTTAATCGTGAAATTTAAAGTAATACTCGCACATGCAATATGATCTGTAAATAAACTCTGATATCCATATTTTCAAATGTTACATCCACAGAACAGCAGGCACCTGCAACCTGGTTTGAATGGCACTACTATTTTATTGAACATATCAACACATTACCTGTATGTAATATAGTATTACAGTACGTTTGCATATGTGTATGTATGTATGTATGTATGTATGTATGTATGTAATTTCCTCTATGTACTGTACGAAGAGGTGAGTTTTACACTCGTGATCCCCCGTCTCTCCCCTCTTGAACATTTTCTACTATCTTACAACTATATATATATATATATATATATATATATATATATATATATATATATATATATATATATATATATATATATATATGTATATATGTATATATATATATATATATATATATATATATATATATATATATATATATATATATATATATATATATATATATATATATATATATATATATATATATATATATATATATATATATATATATATATATATATATATATATATATATATATATATATATATATATATATATATATATATATATATATATATATATATATATATATATATATATATATATATATATATATATATATATATATATATATATATAGCTCAAGGGTAAAGGGGAAGAGTGGTTTGGAAATGTCTGGGGAGTGAAGTCAGGGGTTAGTGAGAGGACAAGAGCAAGGGAAGGAGTAGCAATACTCCTGAAACAGGAGTTGTGGGAGTATGTGATAGAATGTAAGAAAGTAAATTCTCGATTAATATGGGTAAAATTGAAAGTTGATGGAGAGAGGTGGGTGATTATTGGTGCATATGCACCTGGGCATGAGAAGAAAGATCATGAGTGGCAAGTGTTTTGGGAGCAGCTGAATGAGTGTGTTAGCGGTTTTGATGCACGAGACCGGGTTATAGTGATGGGTGATTTGAATGCAAAGATGAGTAATGTGGCAGTTGAGGGAATAATTGGTATGCATGGGGTGTTCAGTGTTGTAAATGGAAATGGTGAAGAGCTTGTAGATTTGTTTGCTGAAAAAGGGCTGATGATTGGGAATACCTGGTTTAAAAAGCGAGATATACATAAGTATACTTATGTAAGTAGGAGAGATGGCCAGAGAGCGTTATTGGATTACGTGTTAATTGACAGGCGTGCGAAAGAGAGACTTCTGGATGTTAATGTGCTGAGAGGTGCAACTGGAGGGATGTCTGATCATTATCTTGTGGAGGCTAAGGTGAAGATTAGTATGTGTTTTCAGAAAAGAGGAGTGAATGTTGGGGTGAAGAAGGTGGTGAGAGTAAGTGAGATTGGGAAGGAGACCTGTGTGGGGAAGTACCAGGAGAGACTGTGTACAGAATGGAAAAAGGTGAGAACAATGGAAGTAAGGGGAGTGGGGGAGGAATGGGATGTATTTAGGGAATCAGTGATGGATTGCGCAAAAGATGCTTGTGGCATGAGAAGAGTCGGAGGTGGGCTGTTTAGAAAGGGTAGTGAGTGGTGGGATGAAGAAGTAAGAGTATTAGTGAAAGAGAAGAGAGAGGCATTTGGACGATTTTTGCAGGGAAAAAATGGAATTGAGTGGGAGAAGAATAAAAGAAAGAGACAGGAGGTCAAGAGAAAGGTGCAAGAGGTGAAAAAAAGGGCAAATGAGAGTTGGGGTGAGAGAGTATCATTAAATTTTAGGGAGAATAAAAAGATGTTCTGGAAGGAGGTAAATAGGGTGCGTAAGACAAGGGAGCAAATGGGAACTTCAGTGAAGGGCGTAAATGGGGAGGTGATAACAAGTAGTGGTGATGTGAGAAGGAGATGGAATGAGTATTTTGAAGGTTTGTTGAATGTGTCTGATGACAGAGTGGCAGATATAGGGTGTTTTGGTCGAGGTGGTGTGCAAAGTGAGAGGGTTAGGGAAAATGATTTGGTAAACAGAGAAGAGGTAGCAAAAGCTTTGCGGAAGATGAAAGCCGGCAAGGCAGCAGGTTTGGATGGTATTGCAGTGGAATTTATTAAAAAAGGGGGTGACTGTATTGTTGACTGGTTGGTAAGGTTATTTAATGTATGTATGACTCATGGTGAGGTGCCTGAGGATTGGCGGAATGCGTGCATAGTGCCATTGTACAAAGGCAAAGGGGATGAGAGTGAGTGCTCAAATTACAGAGGTATAAGTTTGTTGAGTATTCCTGGTAAATTATATGGGAGGGTATTGATTGAGAGGGTGAAGGCATGTACAGAGCATCAGATTGGGGAAGAGCAGTGCGGTTTCAGAAGTGGTAGAGGATGTGTGGATCAGGTGTTTGCTTTGAAGAATGTATGTGAGAAATACTTAGAAAAGCAAATGGATTTGTATGTAGCATTTATGGATCTGGAGAAGGCATATGATAGAGTTGATAGAGATGCTCTGTGGAAGGTATTAAGAATATATGGTGTGGGAGGCAAGTTGTTAGAAGCAGTGAAAAGTTTTTATCGAGGATGCAAGTTATGTGTACGTGTAGGAAGAGAGGAAAGTGATTGGTTCTCAGTGAATGTAGGTTTGCGGCAGGGGTGTGTGATGTCTCCATGGTTGTTTAATTTGTTTATGGATGGGGTTGTTAGGGAGGTAAATGCAAGAGTCCTGGAAAGAGGGGCAAGTATGAAGTCTGTTGGGGATGAGAGAGCTTGGGAAGTGAGTCAGTTGTTGTTCGCTGATGATACAGCGCTGGTGGCTGATTCATGTGAGAAACTGCAGAAGCTGGTGACTGAGTTTGGTAAAGTGTGTGGAAGAAGAAAGTTAAGAGTAAATGTGAATAAGAGCAAGGTTATTAGGTACAGTAGGGTTGAGGGTCAAGTCAATTGGGAGGTGAGTTTGAATGGAGAAAAACTGGAGGAAGTGAAGTGTTTTAGATATCTGGGAGTGGATCTGGCAGCGGATGGAACCATGGAAGCGGAAGTGGATCATAGGGTGGGGGAGGGGGCGAAAATTTTGGGAGCCTTGAAAAATGTGTGGAAGTCGAGAACATTATCTCGGAAAGCAAAAATGGGTATGTTTGAAGGAATAGTGGTTCCAACAATGTTGTATGGTTGCGAGGCGTGGGCTATGGATAGAGTTGTGCGCAGGAGGATGGATGTGCTGGAAATGAGATGTTTGAGGACAATGTGTGGTGTGAGGTGGTTTGATCGAGTAAGTAACGTAAGGGTAAGAGAGATGTGTGGAAATAAAAAGAGCGTGGTTGAGAGAGCAGAAGAGGGTGTTTTGAAATGGTTTGGGCACATGGAGAGAATGAGTGAGGAAAGATTGACCAAGAGGATATATGTGTCGGAGGTGGAGGGAACGAGGAGAAGAGGGAGACCAAATTGGAGGTGGAAAGATGGAGTGAAAAAGATTTTGTGTGATCGGGGCCTGAACATGCAGGAGGGTGAAAGGAGGGCAAGGAATAGAGTGAATTGGAGCGATGTGGTATACAGGGGTTGACGTGCTGTCAGTGGAGTGAATCAAGGCATGTGAAGCGTCTGGGGTAAACCATGGAAAGCTGTGTAGGTATGTATATTTGCGTGTGTGGACGTGTGTATGTACATGTGTATGGAGGGGGGGGGTTGGGCCATTTCTTTCGTCTGTTTCCTTGCGCTACCTCGCAAACGCGGGAGACAGCGACAAAGTATAAAACAAAAAAAAAAAAATATATATATATATATATATATATATATATATATATATATATATATATATATATATATATATATATATATATATATATATATATATATATATATATATATATATATATATATATATATATATATATATATATATATATATATATGAATGAGAGTTGGGGTGAGAGAGTATCATTAAATTTTAGGGAGAATAAAAAGATGTTCTGGAAGGAGGTAAATGAAGTGCGTAAGACAAAGGAGCAAATGGGAACTTTAGTGAAGGGCGCAAATGGGGAGGTGATAACAAGTAGTGGTGATGTGAGAAGGAGATGGAAAGCTGTGTAGGTATGTATATTTGCGTGTGTGGACGTGTGTATGTACATGTGTATGGGGGGGGGGGGTTGGGCCATTTTTTTCGTCTGTTTCCTTGCGCTACCTCGCAAACGCGGGAGACAGCGACAAAGTATAAAAAAAAAAAAAAAAAAAATATATATATATATATATATATATATATATATATATATATATATATATATATGAATGAGAGTTGGGGTGAGAGAGTATCATCAAATTTTAAGGAGAATAAAAAGATGTTCTGGAAGGAGGTAAATGAAGTGCGTAAGACAAAGGAGCAAATGGGAACTTTAGTGAAGGGCGCAAATGGGGAGGTGATAACAAGTAGTGGTGATGTGAGAAGGAGATGGAGTGAGTATTTTGAAGGTTTGTTGAATGTGTTTGATGATAGAGTGGCAGATATAGGGTGTTTTGGTCGAGGTGGTGTGCAAAGTGAGAGGGTTAGGGAGAATGATTTGATAAACAGAGAAGAGGTAGTAAAAGCTTTGCGGAAGATGAAAGCCGGCAAGGCAGCAGGTTTGGATGGTATTGCAGTGTAATTTATTAAAAAAGGGGGTGACTGTATTATTGACTGGTTGGTAAGGTAATTTAATGTATGTATGACTCATGGTGAGGTGCCTGAGGATTGGCGGAATGCGTGCATAGTGCCATTGTACAAAGGCAAAGGGGATAAGAGTAAGTGCTCAAATTACAGAGGTATAAGTTTGTTGAGTATTCCTGGTAACTTATATGGGAGGGTATTGATTGAGAAGGTGAAGGCATGTACAGAGCATCAGATTGGGAAAGAGCAGTGTGGTTTCAGAAGTGGTTGAGGATGTGTGGATCAGGTGTTTGCTTTGAAGAATGTATGTGAGAAATACTTAGAAAGGCAAATGGATTTGTATGTAGCATTTATGGATCTAGAGAAGGCATATGATAGAGTTGATAGAGATGCTCTGTGGAAGGTATTAAGAATATATGGTGTGGGAGGCAAGTTGTTAGAAGCAGTGAAAAGTTTTTATCGAGGATGTAAGGCATGTGTACGTGTAGGAAGAGAGGAAAGTGATTGGTTCTCAGTGAATGTAGGTTTGCGGCAGGGGTGTGTGATGTCTCCATGGTTGTTTAATTTGTTTATGGATGGGGTTGTTAGGGAGGTGAATGCAAGAGTTTTGGAAAGAGGGGCAAGTATGAAGTCTGTTGGGGATGAGAGAGCTTGTGAAGTGAGTCAGTCGTTGTTCGCTGATGATGCAGCGCTGGTGGCTGATTCATGTGAGAAACTGCTGAAGCTGGTGACTGAGTTTGGTAAAGTGTGTGAAAGAAGAAAGTTAAGAGTAAATGTGAATAAGAGCAAGGTTATTAGGTACAGGAGGGTTGAGGGTCAAGTCAATTGGGAGGTAAGTTTGAATGGAGAAAAACTGGAGGAAGTAAAGTGTTTTAGATATCTGGGAGTGGATCTGGCAGCGAATGGAACCATGGAAGCGGAAGTGGATCATAGGATGGGGGAGGGGGCGAAAATCCTGGGAGCCTTGAAGAATGTGTGGAAGTCGGGAACATTATCTCGGAAAGCAAAAATGGGTATGTTTGAAGGAATAGTGGTTCCAACAATGTTGTATGGTTGCAAGGCGTGGGCTATGGATAGAGTTGTGCGCAGGAGGAGGGATGGGCTGGAAATGAGATGTTTGAGGACAATGTGTGGTGTGAGGTGGTTTGATCGAGTAAGTAACGTAAGGGTAAGAGAGATGTGTGGAAATAAAAAGAGCGTGGTTGAGAGAGCAGAAGAGGGTGTTTTGAAATGGTTTGGGCACATGGAGAGAATGAGTGAGGAAAGATTGACCAAGAGGACATATGTGTCGGAGGTGGAGGGAACGAGGAGAAGTGGGAGACCAAATTGGAGGTGGAAAGATGGAGTGAAAAAGATCTTGTGTGATCGGGGCCTGAACATGCAGGAGGGTGAAAGGAGGGCAAGGAATAGAGTGAATTGGATCGATGTGGTATACCGGGGTTGACGTGCTGTCAGTGGATTGAAGCAGGGCTTGTGAAGCGTCTGGGTTAAACTATGGAAAGCTGTGTAGGTATGTATATTTGCGTGTGTGGACGTATGTATATAAATGTGTATGGGGGTGGGTTGGGCCATTTCTTTCGTCTGTTTCCTTGCGCTACCTCGCAAACGCGGGAGACAGCGACAAAGGAAAAAAAAATGTGTTGATATATATATATATATATATATATATATATATATTTCCCATTTTTAGAAAGTTAAAAATACAACGACGGGAGGATTTCTGGCCCCCCGCTCCCGTCCCCTCTAGTCATCTTCTACGACACGTGAGGAATGCGTGGGAAGTATTCTTTCACCCCTATCCCCAGGGATAATATATATATATATATATATATATATATATATATATATATATATATATATATATATATATATATATATATATATATATATATATATTCCCTGCGTGTCGTAGAAGGCGACTAAAAGGGGAGGGAGCGGGGGGCTGGAAATCCTCCCCTCTCACTTTTTTTTTTAATTTTCCAAAAGAGGGAACAGAGAAGGGGCCCAGGTGAGGATATTCCCTCAAGGGCCCAGTCCTCTGTTCTCAACGCTACCTCGCTAATGCGGGAAATGGCGTATAGTATGAAAGAAAAAAGAATATATATATATATATATATATATATATATTTATATATATATTTATATATATGTATATATATATATATATATATATATATATATATATATATATATATATATATATATATATATACATACACTCACATATACACATATATACACACATACACACATATACACACACATATATATATATATATATATATATATATATATATATATATATATATATATATATATAAGAAAAAAAATGTAAGAAATAATTTAGAAAACTGAAACTTCTATCTTGAAATGAAATTAAAAAAATGAATGTCACATTATGATTCAACCTCTGGCGATGGAAAAGGGAAATGTATAATTCATTTACACAATCGTCAGTTAGTAGTTTTCATCAATTTAATCACTGTATCATATAGCCTGGACCACATCTCTCATCATGAAACTGGAATATTGGCTTATGATGTTTCTCAATTGTCTTCATTACACAAAGTAGAACCATATCTTGGATACATGAGGGTAGGTAGTTGGTCATCCTCCATAATAAAGCCTTGACACACCAAAAAGTTTATCTAGACCTCAACTTTTCCAGTACATATATATATATATATATATATATATATATATATATATATATGTATATATATATATATATATATATATATATATATATATATATATATATATATATATATATATATATATATATATATATATATATATATATATGTATATATATATATATATATATATATATATATATATATATATATATATATATATATATATATATATATATATATATATATATATATATACATATATATATATATATATATATATATATATATATATATATATATATATATATATATATATATATATATTCTTTTTTTTTTTTTGCTTTGTCGCTGTCTCCCGCGTTTGCGAGGTAGCGCAACGAAACAGACGAAAGAAATGGCCCAACCCACCCCCATACACATTTATATACATACGTCCACACACGCAAATATACATACCTACACAGCTTTCCATGGTTTACCCCAGAGGCTTCACAAGCCCTGATTCAATCCACTGACAGCACGTCAACCCCGGTATACCACATCGATCCAATTCACTCTATTCCTTGCCCTCCTTTCACCCTCCTGCATGTTCAGGCCCCGATCACACAAAATCTTTTTCACTCCATCTTTCCACCTCCAATTTGGTCTCCCACTTCTCCTGGTTCCCTCCACCTCCGACACATATATCCTCTTAGTCAATCTTTCCTCACTCATTCTCTCCATGTGCCCAAACCATTTCAAAACACCCTCTTCTGCTCTCTCAACCACGCTCTTTTTATTTCCACACATCTCTCTTACCCTTACGTTACTTTCTCGATCAAACCACCTCACACCACACATTGTCCTCACACATCTCATTTCCAGCACATCCATCCTCCTGCGCACAACTCTATCCATAGCCCACGCCTCGCAACCATACAACATTGTTGGAAGCACTATTCCTTCAAACATACCCATTTTTGCTTTCCGAGATAATGATCTCCACTTCCACACATTCTTCAAGGCTCCCAGGATTTTCGCCCCCTCCCCCACCCTATGATCCACTTCCGCTTCCATGGTTCCATCCGCTGCCAGATCCACTCCCAGATATCTAAAACACTTCACTTCCTCCAGTTTTTCTCCATTCAAACTCACCTCCCAATTGACTTTACCCTCAACCCTACTGTACCTAATAACCTTGCTCTTATTCACATTTACTCTTAACTTTCTTCTTTCACACACTTTACCAAACTCAGTCACCAGCTTCTGCAGTTTCTCACATGAATCAGCCACCAGCGCTGTATCATCAGCGAACAACAACTGACTCACTTCCCAAGCTCTCTCATCCCCAACAGACTTCATACTTGCCCCTCTTTCCAGGACTCTTGCATTTACCTCCCTTACAACCCCATCCATAAACAAATTAAACAACCATGGAGACATCACACACCCCTGCCGCAAACCTACATTCACTGAGAACCAATCACTTTCCTCTCTTCCTACACGTACACATGCCTTACATCCTCGATAAAAACTTTTCACTGCTTCTAACAACTTGCCTCCCACACCATATATTCTTAATACCTTCCACAGAGCATCTCTATCAACTCTATCATATGCCTTCTCCAGATCCATAAATGCTACATACAAATCCATTTGCTTTTCTAAGTATTTCTCACATACATTCTTCAAAGCAAACACCTGGTCCACACATCCTCTACCACTTCTGAAACCGCACTGGTCTTCCCCAATCTGATGCTCTGTACATGCCTTCACCCTCTCAATCAATACCCTCCCATATAATTTACCAGGAATACTCAACAAACTTATACCTCTGTAATTTGAGCACTCACTCTTATCCCCTTTGCCTTTGTACAATCACTACGCACGCATTCCGCCAATCCTCAGGCACCTCACCATGATTCATACATACATTAAATAACCTTACCAACCAGTCAACAATACAGTCACCCCCTTTCTTAATAAATTCCACTGCAATACCATCCAAACCTGCTGCCTTGCCGGCTTTCATCTTCCGCAAAGCTTTTACTACCTCTTCTCTGTTTACCAAATCATTTTCCCTAACCCTCTCACTTTGCACACCACCTCGACCAAAACACCCTATATCTGCCACTCTGTCATCAGACACATTCAACAAACCTTCAAAATACTCATTCCATCTCCTTCTCACATCACCACTACTTGTTATCACCTCCCCATTTACGCCCTTCACTGAAGTTCCCATTTGCTCCCTTGTCTTACGCACCCTATTTACCTCCTTCCAGAACATCTTTTTATTCTCCCTAAAATTTACTGATAGTCTCTCACCCCAACTCTCATTTGCCCTTTTTTTCACCTCTTGCACCTTTCTCTTGACCTCCTGTCTCTTTCTTTTATACTTCTCCCACTCAATTGCATTTTTTCCCTGCAAAAATCGTCCAAATGCCTCTCTCTTCTCTTTCACTAATACTCTTACTTCTTCATCCCACCACTCACTACCCTTTCTAAACAGCCCACCTCCCACTCTTCTCATGCCACAAGCATCTTTTGCGCAATCCATCACTGATTCCCTAAATACATCCCATTCCTCCCCCACTCCCCTTACTTCCATTGTTCTCACCTTTTTCCATTCTGTACACAGTCTCTCCTGGTACTTCCCCACACAGGTCTCCTTCCCAAGCTCACTTACTCTCACCACCTTCTTCACCCCAACATTCACTCCTCTTTTCTGAAAACCCATACTAATCTTCACCTTAGCCTCCACAAGATAATGATCAGACATCCCTCCAGTTGCACCTCTCAGCACATTAACATCCAAAAGTCTCTCTTTCGCACGCCTGTCAAGAAGAAGAAGGAGTCACGCGGGGAGTGATCATCCTCCTCGAAGGCTCAGAGTGGGGTGCCTAAATGTGTGTGGATGTAACCAAGATGTGAAAAAAGGAGAGATAGGTAGTATGTTTGAGGAAAGGAACCTGGATGTTTTGGCTCTGAGTGAAACGAAGCTCAAGGGTAAAGGGGAAGAGTGGTTTGGAAATGTCTGGGGAGTGAAGTCAGGGGTTAGTGAGAGGACAAGAGCAAGGGAAGGAGTAGCAATACTCCTGAAACAGGAGTTGTGGGAGTATGTGATAGAATGTAAGAAAGTAAATTCTCGATTAATATGGGTAAAATTGAAAGTTGATGGAGAGAGGTGGGTGATTATTGGTGCATATGCACCTGGGCATGAGAAGAAAGATCATGAGAGGCAAGTGTTTTGGGAGCAGCTAAATGAGTGTGTTAGCGGTTTTGATGCACGAGACCGGGTTATAGTGATGGGTGATTTGAATGCAAAGGTGAGTAATGTGGCAGTTGAGGGAATAATTGGTATGCATGGGGTGTTCAGTGTTGTAAATGGAAATGGTGAAGAGCTTGTAGATTTATGTGCTGAAAAAGGACTGATGATTGGGAATACCTGGTTTAAAAAGCGAGATATACATAAGTATACTTATGTAAGTAGGAGAGATAGCCAGAGAGCGTTATTGGATTACGTGTTAATTGATATATATATATATATATATATATATATATATATATATACACAGAAGAATGAGTCACGTGGGGAGTGCTCATCCTCCTCGAAGGCTCAGACTGGGGTGTTCAAATGTGTGTGGGTGTAACCAAGATGAAAAAAGGAGGGATATGTAGTATGTTTGAGGAAAGGAACCCGGATGTTTCGGCTCTGATTGAAACGAAGGTCAAGGGTAAAAGGGAAGAGTGGTTTGGGAATGTTTTGGGAGTAAAGTCAAGGTTTCGTGAGAGGACAAGAGCAAGGGAAGGAGTATCAATACTCCTAAAACAGGAGCGGTGGGAGCATGTGATAGAGTATAAGAAAGTAAACTCTAGATTTATATGGGTAAAACTGAACGTGGATGGATAGAGTTGGGTGATTATTGGTGCATATGCACCTGGGCATGAGAAGAAAGATCATGAGAGGCAAGCGTTTTGAGAGTAACTGAGTGAGTGTGTTAGTAGTTTTGATGTACGAGAGCGGGTTATAGTGATGTGTGATTTGAATTCAAAGGTGTGTAATGTGGCAGTTGAGGAAATAATTGGTGTACCTGGGATTTTCAGTGTTGTAAATGGAATGATGAAGAGCTTGTATATTTATTTGCTGAAAAAGGACATTGCTCCCAGAACTTTCGTCCCCTCCCCCACCCTGTGACTCAGTTCTGCTACCATGGTTCCATCCACAGCCAAATCCACTCCCAGATATCTAAAGCACTTCACTTCATCCAGTTTTTCTCCATTCAAACTTATCTTGCAATTGACTTGTATCTCAACTCTATTATACCTAATAACCTTGCTCTTATTCACATTTACTTTCAGCATTCTTCACACACTTTACCATACTGTCACCAGCTTCTGCAGGTTCTCACCTAAATCAGCCACCAGCGCTGTATCATCAGCAAACAACAACTGACTCACTTCACAAGCCTTCTCATCCACAACAGACTACATACTTGCCCCTCTCTCCAAAACTCTTGCATTCACCTCTACAACAACCCAATCCATACACAAATTAAACAACCATGGAGACATCACGCACCACTGCCGCAAACCAACATTCGCTGAGAACCAATCACTTTCCTCTCTTCCTACTCGTACATATGCCTTACATATTCGATAAAAAAAATTTCTCTTCTAGCAACTTGCCTCCCACATCATATACTTTTAATACCTTTCACAGACCATCTCTATTAACTTTATCACATGCCTTCTCCAGATCCAAAAATGCTACATACAAATCCATTTGGTTTTCTAAGTATTTCTCACATACATTCTTCACAGCAAAAACCTGGTCCACACATCCTCTACCACTTCTGAAACCACAGTGCTCTTCTCCAGTCTGATGCTCTGTACATGCCTTCACCTTCTCAATCAATACCCTCCCATATAATTTCCCAGGAATATTAAAAAACTAACACCTCTGTAATTTGAGCACTCACCTTTATCCCCTTTGCATTTGTACAATGCATATGCATGCATTCCGCCAATCCTCAGTCACGTCACCATGAGTCTTACATACATTCAAATATCCTCTCTAACCAGTCAAAAATACATTACCCCTTTTTTAATGAATTTCACTACACTACCAAAACCTGCCGCCTTGCCGGCTTTCATCTTCCGCAAAGCTTTCACAACCGCTTCTCTGTTTACCAAAATAATCTTCCTGACCCTCTCACTTCGCACACCACCTCGACCAAAACATCCTATATCTGCCACTCTGTCATCTAACACATTCTACAAACCTTCAAAATACTCACTCCATCTCCTTCTCACATCACTACTACTTGTTTTTACCTCCCCATTAACCCCCTTCACCGATGTTCCCATTTGTTCCCTTGTCTTACGCACTTTATTTGCCTCCTTCCAAAAATCTTTTTATTCACCCTAAAATTTAATGATACTCTCTCAGCCCAACCCTCATTTGCCCTCTCTTTCACCTCTTGCACCTTTCTCTTGACCTATTGCCTCTTTCTTTTATACAGCTCCCACTCATTTCCACTATTTCCCTGCAAAAATTGTCCAAATGCCTCTCTTTTCTCTTTCACTAATAATCTTACCTCATCCTACCACTCACTACCCTTTCTTATCTGCCCACCTCCCACGCTTCTTATGTCACAAGCATCTTTTGCGCAAGCTATCACTGCTTCCCTAAATACATCCCATTCCTCCCCCACTCCCCTTACGTACTTTGCTCTCACCTTTTTCCATTCTGCACTCAGTCTCTTCTGGTACTTCCTCACACAATTCTCCTTCCTAATGTCCCTTACTCTCACCACTGTCTTCACCCCAACATTCTCTCTGCTTTTCTTAAAACCTCTACAAATCCTCATCTTCGCCTCCACAAGATAATGATCAGACATCCCTCCAGTCACACCTCTCAGCACGTTAACATCCAAAAGTCTCTCTTTCACACGCCTGTCGATTAAGACATAATCCAATAACTCTCTCTGGACCATTTCTCCTACTTACATACGTATACTTATGTATATCTTTTTCAGCACAAATCGACAAGCTAGGCACCATTTTCCTTCACGACATTGGACACCCCATGTACACCAAATTTTACTTCAACTGCCACATTACTCACCTTTACATTCAAATCACCTATCAATATAACCCAGTCTTGTGGATCAAAATTGCTAACACACTCACTCAGCTGCTCCCAGAACACTTGCCTTTCATGCTCTTTTTTCTCATGTCCAGGTGTATAGGCACCAATAATCACCCATCTCTCTCCATCCACTTTCAGTTTTACCTATATCAATATGGAGTTTACTTTCTCACACTCTATCACATACCCCACAACTCCTATTTCAGGAGTAGTGCTAATCCTTCCTTTGCTCTTGTCCTCTCACCAACCACTGACTTTACTCCAAAAACATTCCCAAACAACTCTTCCCCTTTAACCTTGAGCTTCGTTTCACTCAGAGCCAAAACATCCAGGTTTTTTTTCCTCAAACATACTACCTATCTCTCCATTTTTTCTCATCTTGGTTACATCCACACACATTCAGACACCACAATCTGAGCCTTCGAGGAGGATGAGCACTCTCCACGTGTCTCCTTCTGTTTTCCCATCTAGAATGTATATCTTTCTTTTTCTTTCAAATTATTCGCCATTTCCCGCATTAGCAAGGTAGCGTTAAGAACAGAGGACTGGGCCTCTGAGGGAATATCCTCACCTGGCCCCCTTCTCTGTTCCTTCTTTTGAAAAATTAAAAAAAAAAAAAACAAGAGGTGAGGATTTCCAGCCCCCCGCTCTCTCCCCTTTTGGTCGCCTTCTACGACACGCAGGGAATACGTGGGAAGTATTCTTTCTCCCTATCCCCAGGGATACTCTATGTATATATATATATATATATATATATATATATATATATATATATATATATATATATATATATATATATATATATGTTGTTATAATTTATTTATTTTGCTTTGTAGCTGTCTCCACCGTTTGCGAGGTAGCGCAAGGAGACAGACGAAAGAAATGGCCCAACCTACCCCCATACACATGTATATACATACACGTCCACACACGCAAATATATATACCCATACATTTCAATGTACACATATATATACACACACAGACACATACATATATACATATGTACACAATTCATACTGTCTGCTTTTATTCATTCCCATCGCCACCTTGCCACATATGGAATAACATCCCCCTCCCCCTCAAGTGTGCGAGTTGGGCTAGGAGAAGACAACAAAGGCCACATTCGTTCACCCTCAGACTCTAGCTGTCATGCAATAATGCCGGAAACCAGAGCTCCCTTTCCACATCCAGGCCCCACACAACTTTGCATAGTTTACCCCAGACGCTTCACATGCCCTGATTCAATCCATTGACAGCACGTCGACCCCGGTATACCACATCGATCCAAGTTACTCTATTCCTTGCCCGCCTTTCACCCTCCTGCATGTTCAGGCCCCGATCACTCAAAATCTTTTTCACTCCATCTTTCCACCTCCAATATGGTCTCCCACTTCTCCTCGTTCCCTCCACCTCCGACACATATATCCTCTTGGTCAATCTTTCGTCACTCATTCTCTCCATGTGCCCAAACCACTTCAAAACACCCTCTTCTGCTCTCTCAACCACAC
This sequence comes from Panulirus ornatus, assembly GCF_036320965.1. NCBI lineage: Eukaryota > Metazoa > Arthropoda > Malacostraca > Decapoda > Palinuridae > Panulirus > Panulirus ornatus. The sequence goes on from NC_092261.1 coordinate 24,544,616, forward strand.
TCTTTTTATTTCCACACATCTCTCTTACCCTCACATTACTTTCTCGATCAAACCACGTTACACCACACATTGTCCTCAAACATCTAATTCCAGCACATCCACCCTCCTGCGCACGACTCTATCCATAGCCCACGCCTCGCAACCATATAACATTGTTGGAACCACTATTCCTTCAAACATACCCATTTTCCTTTCCGAGATAATGTTCTCGACTTTCACACATTCTTCAAGGCTCCCAGGATTTTCGCCCCCCCCCCCCCAAACCCTATGATTCACTTACGCTTCCATGGTTCCATCCATTGTCAGATCCACTCCCAGATATCTAAAACACTTTACTTCCTCAAGTTATTCCCCATTGAAACTTACCTCCCAATTGACTTGACTCTCAACCCTACTGTACCTAATAACCTTGCTCTTATTCACATTTACTCTTAACTTTCTTCTTTCACACACTTTAACAAACTTAGTCACCAGCTTCTGCAGTTTCTCACATGAATCAGCCACCAGCGGTGTATCGTCAGCGAACAACAAATGACTCACTTCCCAAGCTCTCTCCTCCCCAACAGACTTCATACTTGCCCCTCTTTCCAAAACTCTTGCATTTACCTCTCTAAGAACCCCATCTATAAACAAATTAAACAAACATGGAGACATCACACACCCCTGCCGCAACCTATATTCACTAAGAACCAATCACTTTCCTCTCTTCCTACACGTACACATTCCTTACATCCTCGATAAAAACTTTTCACTGCTTCTAACAACTTGCCTCCCACACCATATATTCTTAATACCTTCCACAGAGCATCTCTATCAACTCTATCATATGCCTTCTCCAGATCCATAAATGCTACATACAAATCCATTTGCTTTTCTAAGTATTTCTAACATACATTCTTCAAAGCAAACACCTGATCCACACATCCTCTACCACTTCTGAAACCACACTGATCTTCCCCAATCTGATGCTCTATACATGACTTCACCCTCTCAATCAATACCCTCCCATATAATTTACCAGGAATACTCAGCAAACTTATATACACATATTCATATATATATATATATACATACATATATATATATATATATATATATATATATATATATATATATATATATATATATATATATATATATATATATATATATATATATATATATATATTTTTTTTTTTTTTTTTTTTCTTTTATTTTGCTTTGTCGCTGTCTCCCGCGTTTGCGAGGTAGCGCAAGGAAACAGACGAAAGAAATGGCGCAACCCACCCCCATACACATGTATATACATACGTCCACACACGCAAATATACATACCTACACAGCTTTCCATGGTTTACCCCAGACACCTCACATGCCCTGATTCAATCCGCTGACAGCACGTCAACCCCCGTATACCACATCGCTCCAATTCACTCTATTATTTGCCCTCCTTTCACCCTCCTGCATGTTCAGGCCCCGATCACACAAAATCTTTTTCACTCCATCTTTCCACCTCCAATTTGGTCTCCCTCTTCTCCTCGTTCCCTCCACCTCCGACACATATATCCTCTTGGTCAATCTTTCCTCACTCATTCTCTCCATGTGCCCAAACCATTTCAAAACACCCTCTTCTGCTCTCTCAACCACGCTCTTTTTATTTCCACACATCTCTCTTATGTATATATATATATATATATATATATATATATATATATATATATATATATATATATATATATATATATATATATATATATATATATATATATATATATATATATATATTATGTATTTATTTATTTTGCTTTGTCTCTGTCTCCCGCGTTTGTAAGGTAGCGCAAGGAAACAGACGAAAGAAATGGCCCAACCCACCCCCATACACATGTATATACACACACGTCCACACACGCAAATATACATACCTATACATCACAATGTACACATATACATACAGACACACAGACACATACATATATACACATGCACACAATTCACACTGTCTGCCTTTATTCATTCCATCGCCACCTCACCACACATGGAATACCATCCCCCTCCCCCCTCATGTGTGCGGGGTAGCGCTAGGAAGACAACAAAGGCCTCATTCGTTCACACTCAGTCTCTAGCTGTCATGCAATAATGCCCGAAACCACAGCTCCCTTTCCACATCCAGGCCCCACACAGCTTTCCATGGTTTACCCCAGACGCTACGCATGCCCTGATTCAATCCACTGACAGCACGTCAACCCCGGTATACCTCATCGATCCAATTCACTCTATTCCTTGCCTGCCTTTCACCCTCCTGCATGTTCAGGCCCCGATCACTCAAAATCTTTTTCACTCCATCTTTCCACCTGCAATTTGGTCTCCCACTTCTCCTCGTTCCCTCCACCTCCGACACATATATCCTCTTGGTCAATCTTTCCTCACTCATCCTCTCCATGTGCCCAAACCACTTCAAAACACCCTCTTCTGCTCTCTCAACCACGCTCTTTTTATTTCCACACATCTCTCTTACCCTTACGTTACTCACTCGATCAAACCACCTCACACCACACATTGTCCTCAAACATCTCATTTCCAGCACATCCATCCTCCTGCGCACAACTCTATCCATAGCCCACGCCTCGCAACCATACAACATTGTTGGAACCACTATTCCTTCAAACATACCCATTTTTGCTTTCCGAGATAATGTTCTCGACTTCCACACATTCTTCAAGGCTCCCAGGATTTTCGACCCCTCCCCCACCCTATGATCCACTTCCGCTTCCATGGTTCCATCCGCTGCCAGATCCACTCCCAGATATCTAAAGCACTTTACTTCCTCCAGTTTTTCTCCATTCAAACTTACCTCCCAATTGACTTGACCCTCAACCCTACTGTACCTAATAACCTTGCTCTTATTCACATTTACTCTTAACTTTCTTCTTTCACAGACTTTACCAAACTCAGTCACCAGCTTCTGCAGTTTCTCACATGAATCAGCCACCAGCGCTGTATCATCAGCGAACAACAACTGACTCACTTCCCAAGCTCTCTCATCCCCAACAGACTTCATACTTGCCCCTCTTTCCAAAACTATTTCATTCACCTCCCTAATAACCCCATCCATAAACAAATTAAGCAACCATGGAGACATCACACACCCCTGCCGCAAACCTACATTCACTGAGAACCAATCACTTTCCTCTCTTCCTACACGCAGACATGCCTTACATCCTCGATAAAAACTTTTCACTGCTTCTAACAACTTTCCTCCCACACCATATATTCTTAATACCTTCCACAGATCATCTCTATCAACTCTATCATATGCCTTCTCCAGATCCATAAATGGTACATACAAATCCATTTGTTTTTCTAAGTATTTCTCATATACATTCTTCAAAGCAAACACCTGATCCACACATCCTCTACCACTTCTGAAACCACACTGCTCTTCCCCAATCTGATGCTCTGTACAAGCCTTCACCCTCTCAATCAATACCCTCCCATATAATTTACCAGGAATACTCAACAAACTTCAACTCTGTACTTTGAGGACTCACTCTTATCCCCTTTGCCTTTGTACAATGGCACTATGCAAGCATTCCGCCAATCCTCAGGCACCTCACCATGAATCATACATACATTAAATAACCTTACCAACCAGTCAACAATACAGTCACCCCCTTTTTAATAAATTCCACTGCAATACCATCCAAACCTGCTGCCTTGCCGGCTTTCATCTTCTGTAAGGCTTTTACTACTTCTTCTCTATTTACCAAATCATTTTCCCTAGCCCTCTCACTTTTCACACCACCTCGACCAAAACACCCTATATCTGCCACTCTCTCATCAAACACATTCAACAAACCTTCAAAATACTTACTCCATCTCCTCACATCTCCACTACTTGTTATAACCTCCCCATTAGCCCCCTTCACTGAAGTTCCCATTTGCTCCCTTGTCTTACGCACTTTATTTACCTCCTTTTAAAACATCTTTTTATTCTCCCTGAGATTTAATGATACTCTCTCACCCCAACTCTTATTTGCCCTCTTTTTCACCTCTTGCACCTTTGTCTTGACCTCCTGCCTCTTTCTTTTATACCTCTCACACTCATTTGCATTTTTTCCATGCAAAAATCGTCCAAATGCCTCTCTCTTCTCTTTCACTAATATTCTTACTTCTTCATCTCACCACTCACTACCCCTTCTAATCAACCCACCTCCCACGCTTATCATTCCACAAGCATCTTTTGCGCAAGCCATCACAGCTTCCCTAAATACATCCCATTCCTCCCCCACTCCCCTTACCTCCTTTGTTCTCACATTTTTCCATTCTGTACTCAGTCTCTCCGGGTACTTCCTCACACAATTTTCCTTCCCAAGCTCACTTACTCTCACCACTCTCTTCACACCAACATTCTCTCTTCTTTTCTGAAAACCCCCACAAATCTTCACCTTCGCCTCCACAAGATAATGATCAGACATCCCTCTAGTTGCACCTCTCAGCACATTAACATCCACTAGTCTCTCTTTCGTGCGTCTATCAATTAACACGTAATCCAATAACGTTCTCTGGCCATCTCTCCTACTTACATACGTATACTTATGTATATCTCGCTTTTTAAACCAGGTATTACCAATCACCAGACCTTTTTCAGCACATAAATCTACAAGCTCTTCACCATTTCCATTTACAACACTGAACACTCCATGCATACCACTTATTCCCTCAACTGCCACATTACTCACCTTTGCATTCAAATGACCCATCACTATAACCCGGTCTTGTGAATCAAAACCACTAACACACTCATTCAGCTGCTCCCAAAACACTTTCCTCTCATAATCTTTCTTCTCATGCACAGGTGCATATGCACCAATAATCACCCATCTCTTTCCATCAAATTTCAGTTTTACCCATATCAATCTGGAATTTACTTTCTTACACTCTATCACATACTCCCACAACTCCTGATTCAGGAGTAGTGCTACTCCTTCCCTTGCTCTTGTCCTCTCACTAACCCCTGACTTTACTCCCAAGACATTCCCAAACCACTCTTCTCCTTTACCCTTTAGCTTCGTTTCACTCAGAGCCAAAACATCCAGGTTCCTTTCCTCAAACATACTACCTATCTCTCCTTTTTTCTCATCTTGGTTACATCCACACACATTTAGACACCCAATTCTGAGCCTTCGAGGAGGATGAGCACTCCTCGCGTGACTCCTTCTTCTGTTTCCACTTTTAGAAAGCTAAAATATAAGGAGGGAAGGGTTTCTGGCCCCCCGCTCCCGTCCCCTTTAGTCGCCTTCTACGACACGTGAGGAATTCGTGGGAAGTATTCTTTCTCCCCTAACCCTAGGGATATATATATATATATATATATATATATATATATATATATATATATATATATATATATATATATATATATATATATATATATATATATATATATATATATATATATATATTTTTTTTTTCTTTTTTTTTTTTATACTTTGTCGCTGTCTCCCGCGTTTGCGAGGTAGCGCAAGGAAACAGACGAAAGAAATGGCCCAACCCAGCCCCATACACATGTATATACATACGTCCACACACGCAAATATACATACATACACAGCCTTCCATGGTTTACCCCAGACGCTTCACATGCCTTGATTCAATCCACTGACAGCACGTCAACCCCGGTATACCACATCGCTCCAATTCACTCTATTCCTTGCCCTCCTTACACCCTCCTGCATGTTCAGGCCCCGATCACTCAAAATCTTTTTCACTCCATCTTTCCACCTCCAATTTGGTCTCCCTCTTCTCCTCGTTCCCTCCACCTCCGACACATATATCCTCTTTGTCACTCTTTCCTCACTCATCCTCTCCATGTGACCAAACCATTTCAAAACACCCTCTTCTGCTCTCCCAACCACGCTCTTTTTATTTCCACACATCTCTCTTACCCTTACGTTACTTACTCGATCAAACCACATCACACCACACATTGTCCTCAAACATCTCATTTCCAGCACATCCATCCTCCTGCGCACAACTCTATCCATAGCCCACGCCTCGCAACCATACAACATTGTTGGAACCACTATTCCTTCAAACATACCCATTTTTGATTTTACGAGATAATGTTCTCGACTTCGACACATTCTTCAAGGCTCCCAGAATTTTCGCCCCCTCCCCCACCCTATGATCCACTTCCGCTTCCTTGGTTCCATCCGCTGCCAGATCCACTCCCAAATATCTAAAACACTTCACTTCCTCCAGTTTTTCTCCATTCAAACTCACCTCCTAATTGACTTGACCCTCAACCCTACTGTACCTAATAACCTTGCTCTTATTCACATTTACTCTTAACTTTCTTCTTTCACAGACTTTACCAAACTCAGTCACCAGCTTCTGCAGTTTCTCACATGAATCAGCCACCAGCGCTATATCATCAGCGAACAACAACTGACTCACTTCCCAAGCTCTCTCATCCCCAACAGACTTCATACTTGCCCCTCTTTCTAATTTTTATATAACTGGTTTATTACTATTAGAAATTATTCATTTATGAACATTTTGTGTCAGTTTGTCCTGTGAGTAATAAACTAAAGCTCTGTGATGGGAAACTTTACGGACATAATTATGTGTGTGTTTCAAGAAATTTGTATAATAAAACACTAGTATTTTTCTGTAACTCACACAATTTTATTCTTAAACTACATTCACAGATATAGAGTAAAATATCCATACATGCAAAAGCTTGATGACTGGTAGAGACTCAGCCAAGAATTTCTGTGTTAAACTACTTGTGCACAATGTTACAACCCCTTGACATGACAGTATGGCTCTTGAACATGATGGTGTAACTCTTGGGTGTGATAGCCTATCCTTCAGCCTGACACTTAATGCTCATGTCAAAGCTACATTGTCATATACAAGGGTCACATCATCTTGTTCGAGTTTCACCGTAATATATATATATATATATATATATGTATATATATATATATATATATATATATATATATATATATATATATATATATATATATATATATATATATATATATATATATATATATATTTTTTTTTTTGTTTTTTTTTTGCTTTGTCGCTGTCTCCCGCGTTTGCGAGGTAGCGCAAGGAAACAGACGAAAGAAATGGCCCAACCCACCCCCATACACATGTATATACATACGTCCACACACGCAAATATACATACCTACACAGCTTTCCATGGTTTACCCCAGACGCTTCACATGCCCTGCTTCAATCCACTGACAGCACGTCAACCCCGGTATACCATATCGATCCAATTCACTCTATTCCTTGCCCTCCTTTCACCCTCCTGCATGTTCAGGCCCCGATCACACAAGATCTTTTTCACTCCATCTTTCCACCTCCAATTTGGTCTCCCTCTTCTCCTCGTTCCCTCCACCTCCGACACATATATCCTCTTGGTCAATCTTTCCTCACTCATTCTCTCCATGTGCCCAAACCATTTCAAAACACCCTCTTCTGCTCTCTCAACCACGCTCTTTTTATTTCCACACATCTCTCTTACCCTTACGTTACTTACTCGATCAAACCACCTCACACCACACATTTCCTCAAACATCTCATTTCCAGCACATCCATCCTCCTGCGCACAACTCTATCCATGGCCCACGCCTCGCAACCATACAACATTGTTGGAACCACTATTCCTTCAAACATACCCATTTTTGCTTTCCGAGATAATGTTCTCGACTTCGACACATTCTTCAAGGCTCCCAGGATTTTCGACCCCTCCCCCACCCTATGATCCACTTCCGCTTCCATGGTTCCATCCGCTGCCAGATCCACTCCCAGATATCTAAAGCACTTTACTTCCTCCAGTTTTTCTCCATTCAAACTTACCTCCCAATTGACTTGACCCTCAACCCTACTTTACCTAATAACCTTGCTCTTATTCACATTTACTCTTAACTTTCTTCTTTCACAGACTTTACCAAACTCAGTCACCAGCTTCTGCAGTTTCTCACATGAATCAGCCACCAGCGCTGTATCATCAGCGAACAACAACTGACTCACTTCCCAAGCTCTCTCATCCCCAACAGACTTCATACTTGCCCCTCTTTCCAAAACTCTTGCATTCACCTCCCTAACAACCCCATCCATAAACAAATTAAGCAACCATGGAGACATCACACACCCCTGCCGCAAACCTACATTCACTGAGAACCAATCACTTTCCTCTCTTCCTACAAGTACACATGCCTTACATCCTCGATAAAAACTTTTCACTGCTTCCAACAACTTGCCTCCCACACCATATAATCTTAATACCTTCTACAGAGCATCTCTATCAACTCTATCATACGCCTTCTCCAGATCCATAAATGCTACATACAAATCCATTTGCTTTTCTAAGTATTTCTCACATACATTCTTCAAAGCAAACACCTGATCCACACATCCTCTACCACTTATGAAGCCACACTGCTCTTCCCCAATCTGATGCTCTGTACATGCCTTTACACTCTCAATCAATAACCGCCCATATGATTTACCAGGAATACTCAACAAATTTATACCTCTGTAATTTGAGCACTCACTCTTATCCCCTTTGCCTTTGTACAATGGCACTATGCACGCATTCCGCCAATCCTCAGGCACCTCACCATGAGTCATACATACATTAAATAACCTTCCCAACCAGTCAATAATACAGTCACCCCCTTTTTTAATAAATTCCGCTGCAATACCATCCAAACCTGCTGCCTTGCCGGCTTCCATCTTCCGCAAAGCTTTTACTACCTCTTCTCTGTTTATCAAATCATTTTCCCTAACCCTCTCACTTTGCACACCACCTCGACCAAAACACCCTATATCTGCCACTCTATCATCAAACACATTCAACAAACCTTCAAAATACTCACTCCATCTCCTTCTCACATCACCACTACTTGTTATCACCTCCCCATTTGCGCCCTTCACTGAAGTTCCCATTTGCTCCCTTGTCTTACGCACTTTATTTACCTCCTTCCAGAACATCTTCTTATTCTCCCTAAAATTTAATGATACTCTCTCACCCCAACTCTCATTTGCCCTTTTTTTCACCTCTTGCACCTTTCTCTTGACCTCCTGTCTCTTTCTTTTATACATCTCCCACTCAATTGCATCTTTTCCCTGCAAAAATCGTCCAAATGCCTCTCTCTTCTCTTTCACTAATAATCTTACTTCTTCATCCCACCACTCACTACCCTTTCTAATCAACCCACCTCCCACTCTTCTCATGCCACAAGCATCTTTTCCGCAATCCATCATTGATTCCCTAAATATATCCCATTCCTCCCCGACTCCCCTTACTTCCATTGTTCTAACCTTTTTCCTTTCTGTACTCAGTCTCTCCTGGTACTTCCTCACACAAGTTTCCTTCCCAAGCTCACTTACTCCCACCACCCTCTTCACCCCAACATTCAACATATATATATATATATATATATATATATATATATATATATATATATATATATATATATATATATATATATATATATATATATATATATATATATATATATATATATATATATTTATATATTTTATTATACTTAGTCGCCGTCTCCCACATAAGCGAGGTAGCGCAAGGAAACAGATGAAAGAATGGCCCAACCCACCCACATACACATGTATATACATAAATGCCCACTCACACACATATACGTACCTATACATTTCATCTTATACTTACACATGTACATATCCACACTTGCTACCGTGATCCATTCCTGTCGCAAACCCGCCACACATGAAATGGCATCCCTCTCCCCCCGTGCATGTGTGAGGTAGCACTAGGAAAGGACAACAAAGGCCACATTCGTTCACACTCAGTCTCTAGCTGTCATGTGTAATGTACTGAAACCAGAGCTCCCTTTCCACATCTAGGCCCCACAAAACTTTCCATGGTTTACTCCAGATGCTTCATTCCATTGACAGCATGTCGATCCGGTATACCACATCTTTCCAATTCACTCTATTCCTTGCGTGCCTTTCACCCTCCGGTATGTTCAGGCCCCGATCGCTTAAAATCTTTTTCACTCCATCCTTCCACCTCCAATTTCGTCTCCCACTTCTTGTTCCCTCCACCTCTGACACATATATCCTTTTTGTCAATCTTTCCTCACTCATTCTTTCCATGTGACCAAACCATTTCAATACACCCTCTTCTGCTCTCTCAACCACGCTCTTTTTATTACCACACATCTCTCTTACCCTTTCATTACTTACTCGATCAAACCACCTCACACCACATACTGTCCTCAAACATTTCATTTCCAACACATCCACCCTCCTAAGCACAACCCTATCTATAGCCCATGCCTCACAACCATATTGTTATTATTATCATTATCATTATTATTATTATTATGAAAAAATCACTTTTATGGGTCTACTGTAGCTTCTAGGCTATACACCACACACGTAGGATATATATATATATATATATATATATATATATGAGGTGCCAGAAGAGGGTGTTTTGAAGTGGTTTGGGCACATGGAGAGGATGAGTGAGGAAAGAGTGACAAAGAGGATATATGTGTCGGAGGTGGAGGGAACAAGGAGAAGAGGGAGACCAAATTGGAGGTGGAAAGATGGAGTGAAAAAGATTTTGTGTGATCGGGGCCTGAACATGCAGGAGGGTGAAAGGAGGGCAAGGAATAGAGTGAATTGGAGCGATGTGGTATACCGGGGTTGACGTGCTGTCAGTGGATTGAATCAAGGCATGTGAAGCGTCTTGGGTAAGCTATGGAAAGCTGTGTAGGTATGTATATTTGCGTGTGTGGACGTATGTATATACATGTGTATGGGGGGGGGGTTGGGCCATTTCTTTTGTCTGTTTCCTTGCGCTACCTCGCAAACGCGGGAGACAGCGACAAAGTATAATAAAAAAAAAAATAAATATATATATATATATATATATATATATATATATATATATATATATATATATATATATATATATATATATATATATATATATATATATATTGCAGTGGAATTTATTAAAAAAGGGGGTGACTGTATTGTTGACTGGTTGGTAAGGTTATTTAATGTATGTATGACTCATGGTGAGGTGCCTGAGGATTGGCGGAATGCGTGCATAGTGCCATTGTACAAAGGCAAAGGTGATAAGAGTGATTGCTCAAATTACAGAGGTATAAGTTTGTTGAGTATTCCTGGTAAATTATATGGGAGGGTATTGATTGAGAGGGTGAAGGCATGTACAGAGCATCAGATTGGGGAAGAGCAGTGTGGTTTCAGAAGTGGTAGAGGATGTTTGGATCAGGTGTTTGCTTTGAAGAATGTATGTGAGAAATACTTAAAAAAGCAAATGGATTTGTATGTAGCATTTATGGATCTGTAGAAGGCATATGATAGAGTTGATAAAGATTCTCTGTGGAAGGTATTAAGAATATATGGTGTGGGAGGCAAGTTGTTAGAAGCAGTGAAAAGTTTTTATCGAGGATGTAAGGCTTGTGTACGTGTAGGAAGAGAGGAAAGTGATTGGTTCTCAGTGAATGTAGGTTTGCGGCAGGGGTGTGTGATGTGTCCATGGTTGTTTAATTTGTTTATGGATGGGGTTGTTAGGGAGGTGAATGCAAGAGTTTTGGAAAGAGGGGCAAGTATGAAGTCTGTTGGGGATGAGAGAGCTTGGGAAGTGAGTCAGTTGTTGTTCGCTGATGATACAGCGCTGGTGGCTGATTCATGTGAGAAACTGCAGAAGCTGGTGACTGAGTTTGGTAAAGTGTGAGAAAGAAGAAAGTTAAGAGTAAGTTGAATAAGAGCAAGGTTATTAGGTACAGTAGGGTTGAGGGTCAAGTCAATTGGGAGGTAAGTTTGAATGGAGAAAAACTGGAGGAAGTAAAGTGTTTTAGATATCTGGGAGTGGATCTGGCAGCGGATGGAACCATGGAAGAGGAAGTGGATCATAGGATGGGAGAGGGGGCGAAAATCCTGGGAGCCTTGAAGAATGTGTGGAAGTCGAGAACATTATTTCGGAAAGCAAAAATGAGTATGTTTGAAGGAATAGTGGTTCCAACAATGTTGTATGGTTGCGAGGCGTGGACTATGGATAGAGTGGTGCGCAGGAGGATGGATGTGCTGGAAATGAGATGTTTGAGGACAATGTGTGGTGTAAGGTGGTTTGATCGAGTAAGTAACGTAAGGGTAAGAGAGATGTGTGGAAATAAAAAGAGCGTGGTTGAGAGAGCAGAAGAGGGTGTTTTGAAATGGTTTGGGCTATGGAGAGAATGATTGAGGAAAGATTGACCAAGTGGATATATGTGTCGGAAGTGGAGGGAAGGAGGAGAAGAGGGAGACCAAATTGGAGGTGGAAAGATGGAGTGAAAAAGATTTTGTGTGATCGGGGCCTGAACATGCAGGAGGGTGAAAGGAGGGCAAGGAATAGAGTGAATTGGAGCGATGTGGTATATCGGGGTTGACGTGCTGTCAGTGGATTGAATCAGGGCATGTGAAGCGTCTGGGGTAAACCATGGAAAGCTGTGTAGGTATGTGTATTTGCGTGTGTGGACGTATGTATATACATGTGTATGGGGGGGGGGGGGTGGGGCCATTTCTTTCGTCTGTTTTCTTGCGCTACCTCGCAGACGCGGGAGACAGCGACAAAGCAAAAAAAAAAAAAAATTATATATATATATATATATATATATATATATATATATATATATATATATATATATATATATATATATATATATATATATGAAAATTTTATTGGCATGGCTAAGGCTGGACTGAAATCAGGCAATCTTTTCCTTAGGTACGTGATAGGTTCTTCAATGCGGACTTTAGTGGGTAGGGAATTCACATCAAAACGAACGACTTTCTGATCAGGTGATATAATGTTCCTAGTCTTGTTTACAAAATTATGCTTTTTACATCATGTGATGGGGAGATTTTTCCTTGAACATTGCTATGGCGTTTAGTTAACCATTTAAATTTCATAACTAGAAGAATTAACAAAGGAGATTATGATTTGTCTAAGGGGACATCCATTTTTTGAGTTTTAGGGAGACCTTATGTATAAGGAAGAGAGGGATTAACCATCATTACTGACTTCTGAATATCGTGGTGCTCATCTGATAATTGGTTTAACCTAGAGTTAAAAGTCTTTACTTCTTTAGTAAAGTGATTGAGTGTTCATCTTTCGTATGTTTCACTATCATTTATAAGATTATGAAGTTTACATCTATAGCACACTGACAGAATATTAAATGGATTTGTCCCCCACAAATATCATGATTCCGATGACATTGCACCAAATATACTAAAGACCTGTGCAGATACGATGTATAAACCACTTAAATTACTGTTTAACATGTTGCTGGAGAGGCAAATTCCTAATGGAATGTGAAAGAGCAAACGTCATACTTATGTATAAGAAAGGAAATCGTAAACAGGTGATGAAATACTGTCCGGTCTCACGAACGAGTGTGGTGTGTAAGCATCTGAAAAAGATTATTAGGAAGGAAGTGGATGCCTTTCTACTGAAGAAAAAGTACCAAAGCGAGGTACAGCTTGGTTTTAGAAAAAGGTCATGTGCAACTAACGTCTTGGAGTTCTACGAGAGATTAAGCTTATTCCTTGACATAATGTAAGGCTGGTTGGACTGTTTGTGTCTGAGCAGAGTGGGAGACCTATTAAGCAGCTGGATCACTAGGCAAGAATAAAGGGGAAACTCCTCCGATGGATAGAAGATTATCTCAGTGGGAGGAAGCGAAGGACGCATCTTAGAGGAAACTTTTCCGAATGATTGAGGTGACTAGCGTAATGCCAAAGGATTCGGTTATAGGACCATAGCTCTTCTAGACCTATGTAAATAACTTGCCTAAAGGTTTGGACTTCCATCTCCATATGTTTCAGATAGTATAGAGATCATGATGGAAGTGAAAATGGAGGAGGGTTACATGGTTGGTCTGAAACATGGATGATGAAATTCATTCCGAACAAATGTAAGGTAATGAGCATGAAACAAAGCGAAAGTAGACCTCATTATGATTATCATCCAGCAGGAAATGAGCTTCAGGATTCTGTCGGTGATAAGACCTTGGGAGTGGACATTGTCCTTAACCCGTTGCCAGGGCCACATATTTGGAGACAAACTGTCTGCCGCCAAATATGATAACAGCCTTCACGTATAGACAGCGAAATATCTAGCAAGCTATTCATATCTTGCATAAGGACAAAACTAGATTGTGTTTCTCAAGTTTAATCAGCTTATTTAAAGAAGCACAAAGAGCTAATGGAGAAGGTTCAGGGGAGGATAACAAAGATAGTGTCAGGATTAAGGGAGCTAAATTATAGGGAAAGCATAGAAACATTTAACTTGCCCACTTTGGAAGAGATGAGTAAAGAGTGACCTCATCACAACCTTAAAGTTTTTAAAACAGATTGACGACGTGGACAGTGAACAGGCCTTCAAGAGATGTAGAGATACAACAACCACAAGGCGTAACATGATATGAAGTAAGAAACTTGGTAAAAAAAGATGCAGAGGAATACTTCTGTCGTATGACTGGTGGATGAATGGAACAGAACGGTTGAGGACATAGTTAATGCAGAGAGCATATACAAATTTACGAGGTTGTATGATAGCAGATAATGTTCAAGAGATGAGGGCTCTTCAAGTGTAGAACTCCCTCTGCATACATTACAAACATAATTACATAAATTTCTCAGCACTCTTCTAACTTATCCTTTAATCTCTACTTAATGGACTCCATCAGACAGTAAAATCAACCTCTGTTGATTTCAAAAATCCCCGATCCCGGTAAAGATACACCGTCTCTACTCAGCACAACCCAACAATTTTCGGTTCGATGAAATGTTGAGTAATTCAACACCTCGCTCTACTGCAGGTGAATATGCGCGATTTATGATGGCTGGAGCATCACTTATCCCATACCATCTGGTCAGACAGGTCTAATGATGCCCTCCACCTCCTACTCCTCCCGTAATACAATGTTCCTGATGATAATGATGATAAATGTTGATAATGACGATCCTGAGCCCTCTTTTGGGGCAGGTCGGAGTGTTGGAGCTCTTATTTCCGATAGGATAATGAGCCTCGCTGCTAGTAAATACGGGCTTTAGAACCTGGATGCCCTACTCTAGGAAATTACCCAGCGGGCTAGGGACAAAGCACCACACCACACCATAATGGGACCTCCTTTTGTGGTGCACAATTCAGTGTTTTGTTTGTTGTGGGGGTCCAGCTGGCCCGCGGATTTTGATCATCTTTTTCATCTTTTTAATTTCCATTTGACGTGAAGGATGAGTAGAATATCAACACATATAAAGGGACACCCAATTCTTCTCAGGTTTAAAACTAAGTCATCTGGTAGATGATGTCATAGTCCTCGTTTATCGTGAGACAAAAGGAATACTTTATGAAACAAGGTAAGATCCCTATAAGTATATACAAAACCACCATTAACCCATATAATAGAGATGGATTGCCTCTCACCGCTGGCTTAACCGGGAACTTAAACCTTGAGCAGGACCATACGACCCTGAAGCACGAAAGTGTGGCCTTTTACCTAAATCTTACGGGTCAGGTCAAAGGACAAACCCTCGTGCTCAAAGGTCATGATGTCGCAGTCAAGGGTCATACATCGTGCTCAGAGAGTCGTGCCGTCGTTTTCAAGGGTCTTCATGGGTCATGTGTTCATACTCAAAAGGCTACGAAGGGGTTTATGTGTAGGGGTTACTTCTGGCGAGGAAGGAAAGAAATTATTTCAGACATAATGTAACAGATGGATCTTGCTGACATTTCGACCAAAGACTGAACGAATATATCTGCATAAAGTCCATCTTCTTAGTTTGTTAGAATGTGTTTCTAGCGATGTACATATCTAACCAAAATGCTTGAATAAGAAGAAAAAAATCAGAATTGATATTTTGTTTTTCTCACATGAAAACAGTATCTGTCTTCAGATATATCACTTGACCTATTTTACACGACGGTATGACGCTTAGGTATGATGGTATGACCTCTGATCTGACCCTTAAGGGGTAGATGAAAACTCATGCTATCATATTCAAGTCATACTGTCATGGCGAGAGGCAGTACTGCCGAGATTGAGAGGATGTACCATTCTTGCAGTCTTTTTTTTCTTTTGTCTTTTTACGTTGGAGGTGTCAGTCATAGACGAAAGTCCATATCAAGGCCGGGCTTAACTGAAATATAGAGCATTATAAAAGAGGAAAAGAAGAGACAAGGGAAAGTATTTACGAATTTTGAAGGCCGTGAAAACCCTGTCTTTTAAAACGCAATAGGTCATACTTATTGAGAAAGACATGAAAGGGTAGAAAGTTCCAAAGCTTCGAGGTGTACAGAAAGAATCAGTTATCAGAACAGCCCACCCTTAAGCTGCCTATGGCCACACAATAATCATGTGCCGCAGCAGCTTGCCGAGCAGTGCTGGAGGGGTGCACACAAGCAGCCAGCCCTTGAGAGCCAAAACCATATTAATACTGTAGAAAAGGGAAAGTTAAGCAACATTTCGGAGTAAAGCAAGTGAGTCATGTTTTGAGGCTAATCTGGGGAGCTGATAAGTCGGACCGCTTTCGACTTAACTCTGTTAAGGAGGATGCAGAGCTAGAACCAACCCAGATGTGAAAGCAACAGACCCTCCAAGGACGGACCAGTCCCTTGTATAATCGGAGCAACTTTTCGAAATAAAACAAATCTCGACAACTAAACAGGAATCTCAGTCTCTTAGAGGCAGATTGAGCTCGTTCCGTAAAGTGAGGTGTCCAGGATAGTATGGATGTTACAATAATGCAAAGTGTGCCTACTGAATCAAGGTGGGATTACTAATCCATCAGGGGAGAGAGGAGAGTTGCGAGGAATTTACGGTTCAGATGGGCAGTAACTTGGTCTTAGAGGCATTAAACATAACCATATTTCATTTGCCCTACCGAGATATCCTATCTAAATCTGAGTTTACCGAGGAGGTTGTATTGAGACGAGTTGCAGATCGAGTGAGAGATGATGGAGCAGAATTGCAGGTTGTGGAGAAATGTAGTGTCAAATCTTCAGCATATGAGTGCATTTGGTTATTTCATTGCTTACTCGATCAAACCACCTCACACCACACATTGTCCTCAAACATTCCATTCATAACATATCCACCCTACTCCACACAACCCTATCTATAGCCCATGCCTCGCAACCATATAACATTGTTGGAACCACTATTTCTTCAAAAATACCCATTTTTTGCTCTCCGAGATAATGTTTTCGCCTTCCACACAATCTTCATCGTTACCAGAACCTTCGTAACCTCCCCCACTCTGTGACTCACTTCCGCTTCTATGTTTCCAACCGCTGCTAAGTCTGCTCCCAGATATCTGTAACACTCCACCACCCTCAAATTCTCTCCATTCAGACAAACATCCCAATTAACTTGTCCCTCAACCCTACTGTACCTAATAACCTTCCTCTTATTCGCATTTAATCTCAACTTTCTCATTTCATACACTTTTCCGAACACAGTCATCAACTTCTGCAGTTTCTCATAAAAATCAGCCATCAGCGTTGCATCATAGGCGAACAACAACTAACTCACTTACCAGGCCCCTTTCATCCACAACAGACTGCATACTCACTCCACTCTGCAAAACTTGCATTTACCTCACTAACCACCCCATCCATAAACAATTTTAACAACCATGGGGACATCACGCACCCCTGCCGCAGACCGACATTCACTGGAAACCAATCACTCTCCTGTCTTCCTACTTGTACACATGTCTTATATCCTTGGTAAAAACTTTTCAATGCTTCTAGCAAGTTACCTCAAACGACATATGCTCTTAATACCTTCCAAAAAGCATCTCTATCAACCCTATCATATGCTATTTCGTGTGTGGCAAGGTGGCAAAGGAATTGGATGAAGGATGCAAGGATGGATATGTACATGTGTATACATGTATATGTTTGTATATGTATAAGTATGTATACGTGGAATTGTATATGAAGGTGTATGTGCAGTGTGGGCGTTTATGAATATACATGCGTATATGGATGGTTTGGACCATTCGTTCTGTTTCCTTGCGCTACCTCGCTAACACGGGAGACGGCGGATAAGTATAACAAGTATTGATCGATAAATGAATAAGAGAATAGATAAATAAATGAATATATATGTACAAATATATATATATATATATATATATATATATATATATATATATATATATATATATATATATATATATATATATATATATATATTTTTTTTTTTTTTTTTTTTTTTTTTATACTTTGTCGCTGTCTCCCGCGTTTGCGAGGTAGCGCGAGGAAACAGACGAAAGAAATGGCCCAACCTCCCCATACACATGTACATACACACGTCCACACACGCAAATATACATACCTACACAGCTTTCCATGGTTTACCCCAGACGCTTCACATGCCTTGATTCAATCCACTGACAGCACGTCAACCCCTGTATACCACATCGCTCCAATTCACTCTATTCCTTGCCCTCCTTTCACCCTCCTGCATGTTCAGGCCCCGATCACACAAAATCTTTTTCACTCCATCTTTCCACCTCCAATTTGGTCACCCTCTTCTCCTCGTTCCCTCCACCTCCGACACATATATCCTCTTGGTCAATCTTTCCTCACTCATTCTCTCCATGTGCCCAAACCATTTCAAAACACCCTCTTCTGCTCTCTCAACCACGCTCTTTTTATTTCCACACATCTCTCTTACCCTTACGTTACTTACTCGATCAAACCACCTCACACCACACATTGTCCTCAAACATCTCATTTCCAGCACATCCATCCTCCTGCGCACAACTCTATCCATAGCCCACGCCTCGCAACCATACAACATTGTTGGAACCACTATTCCTTCAAACATACCCATTTTTGCTTTCCGAGATAATGTTCTCGACTTCCACACATTTTTCAAGGCTCCCAAAATTTTCGCCCCCTCCCCCACCCTATGATCCACTTCCGCTTCCATGGTTCCATCCGCTGACAGATCCACTCCCAGATATCTAAAACACTTCACTTCCTCCAGTTTTTCTCCATTCAAACTCACCTCCCAATTGACTTGACCCTCAACCCTACTGTACCTAATAACCTTGCTCTTATTCACATTTACTCTTAACTTTCTTCTTCCACACACTTTACCAAACTCAGTCACCAGCTTCTGCAGTTTCTCACATGAATCAGCCACCAGCGCTGTATCATCAGCGAACAACAACTGACTCACTTCCCAAGCTCTCTCATCCCCAACAGACTTCATACTTGCCCCTCTTTCCAGGACTCTTGCATTTACCTCCCTAACAACCCCATCCATAAACAAATTAAACAACCATGGAGACATCACACACCCCTGCCGCAAACCTACATTCACTGAGAACCAATCACTTTCCTCTCTTCCTACACGTACACATGCCTTACATCCTCGATAAAAACTTTTCACTGCTTCTAACAACTTGCCTCCCACACCATATATTCTTAATACCTTCCACAGAGCATCTCTATCAACTCTATCATATGCCTTCTCCAGATCCATAAATGCTACATACAAATCCATTTGCTTTTCTAAGTATTTCTCACATACATTCTTCAAAGCAAACACCTGATCCACACATCCTCTACCACTTCTGAAACCGCACTGCTCTTCCCCAATCTGATGCTCTGTACATGCCTTCACCCTCTCAATCAATACCCTCCCATATAGTTTACCAGGAATACTCAACAAACTTATACCTCTGTAATTTGAGCACTCACTCTTATCCCCTTTGCCTTTGTACAATGGCACTATATATATATATATATATATATATATATATATTTATTTATTTATTATACTTTGTCGCTGTCTCCCGCGTTTGCGAGTTAGCGCAAGTAAACAGACGAAAGAAATGGCCCAACCCCCCCCCAATACACATGTATATACATACGTCCACACACGCAAATATACATACCTACACAGCTTTCCATGGTTTACCCCAGACGCTTCACATGCCTTGCTTCAATCCACTGACAGCACGTCAACCCCGGTATACCACATCGCTCCAATTTACTCTATTCCTTGCCCTCCTTTCACCCTCCTGCATGTTCAGGCCCCGATCACACAAAATCTTTTTCACTCCATCTTTCCACCTCCAATTTGGTCTCCCTCTTCTCCTCGTTCCCTCCACCTCCGACATATATATCCTCTTGGTCAATCTTTCCTCACTCATCCTCTCCATGTGCCCAAACCACTTCAAAACACCCTCTTCTGCTCTCTCAACCACGCTCTTTTTATTTCCACACATCTCTCTTACCCTTACGTTACTCACTCGATCAAACCACCTCACACCACACATTGTCCTCAAACATCTCATTTCCAGCACATCCATCCTCCTGCGCACAACTCTATCCATAGCCCACGCCTCGCAACCATACAACATTGTTGGAACCACTATTCCTTCAAACATACCCATTTTTGCTTTCCGACATAATGTTCTCGACTTCCACACATTCTTCAAGGCCCCCAGGATTTTCGCCCCCTCCCCCACCCTATGATCCACTTCCGCTTCCATGGTTCCATCCGCTGCCAGATCCACTCCCAGATATCTAAAACACTTCACTTCCTCCAGTTTTTCTCCATTCAAACTCACCTCCCAATTGACTTGACCCTCAACCCTACTGTACCTAATAACCTTGTTCTTGTTCACATTTACTCTTAACTTTCTTCTTCCACACACTTTTCCAAACTCAGTCACCAGCTTCTGCAGTTTCTCACATGAATCAGCCACCAGCGCTGTATAATCAGCGAACAACAACTGACTCGCTTCCCAAGCTCTCTCATCCCCAACAGACTTCATACTTGCCCCTCTTTCCAAAACTCTTGCATTTACCTCCCTAACAACCCCATCCATAAACAAATTAAACAACCATGGAGACATCACACACCCCTGCCGCAAACCTACATTCACTGAGAACCAATCACTTTCCTCTCTTCCTACACGTACACATGCCTTACATCCTCGATAAAAACTATTCACTGCTTCTAACAACTTTCCTCCCACACCATATATTCTTAATACCTTCCACAGAGCATCTCTATCAACTCTATCATATGCCTTCTCCAGATCCATAAATGCTACATACAAATCCATTTGCTTTTCTAAGTATTTCTCACATACGTTCTTCAAAGCAAACACCTGATCCACACATCCTCTACCACTTCTGAAACCACACTGCTCTTCCCCAATCTGATGCTCTGTACATGTCTTCACCCTCTCAATCAATACCCTCCCATATAATTTACCAGGAATACTCAACAAACTTATACCTCTGTAATTTGAGCACTCACTCTTATCCCCTTTGCCTTTGTACAATGGCACTATGCACGCATTCCGCCAATCCTCAGGCACCTCACCATGAGTCATACATACATTAAATAACCTTACCAACCAGTCAACAATACAGTCACCCCCTTTTTTAATAAATTCCACTGCAATACCATCCAAACCTGCTGCCTTGCCAGCTTTCATCTTCCGCAAAGCTTTCACTACCTCTTCTCTGTTTACCAAATAATTTTCCCTAACCCTCTCACTTTGCACACCACCTCGACCAAAACACCCTATATCTGCCACTCTATCATCAAACACATTCAACAAACCTTCAAAATACTCACTCCATCTCCTTCTCACATCACCACTACTTGTTATCACCTCCCCATTTGCGCCCTTCACTGAAGTTCCCATTTGCTCCCTTGTCTTACGCACTTTATTTACCTCCTTCCAGAACATCTTTTTATTCTCCCTAAAATTTAATGATACTCTCTCACCCCAACTCTCATTTGCCCTTTTTTTCACCTCTTGCACCTTTCTCTTGACCTCCTGTCTCTTTCTTTTATACATCTCCCACTCAATTGCATTTTTTCCCTGCAAAAATCGTCCAAATGCCTCTCTCTTCTCTTTCACTAATACTCTTACTTCTTCATCCCACCACTCACTACCCTTTCTAATCAACCCACCTCCCACTCGTCTCATGCCACAAGCATCTTTTGCGCAATCCATCACTGATTCCCTAAATACATCCCATTCCTCCCCCACTCCCCTTACTTCCATTGTTCTCTCCTTTTTCCATTCTGTACTCAGTCTCTCCTGGTACTTCCTCAAACAGGTCTCCTTCTCAAGCTCACTTACTCTCACCACCCTCTTCACCCCAACATTCACTCTTCTTTTCTGAAAACCCATACAAATCTTCACCTTAGCCTCCACAAGATAATGATCAGACATCCCTCCAGTTGCACCTCTCAGCACATTAACATCCAAAAGTCTCTCTTTCGCACGCCTGTCAATTAACACGTAATCCAATAACGCTCTCTGGCCATCTCTCCTACTTACATAAGTATACTTATGTATATCTCGCTTTTTAAACCAGGTATTCCCAATCATCAGTCCTTTTTCAGCACATAAATCTACAAGCTCTTCACCATTTCCATTTACAACACTGAACACCCCATGTATACCAATTATTCCCTCAACTGCCACATTACTCACCTTTGCATTCAAATCACCCATCACTATGACCCGGTCTCGTGCATCAAAACCACTAACACACTCATTCAGCTGCTCCCAAAACACTTGCCTCTCTTGATCTTTCTTCTCATGCCCAGGTGCATATGCACCAATAATCACCCACCTCTCTCCATCAACTTTCAGTTTTACCCATATTAATCGAGAATTTACTTTCTTACATTCTATCACATACTCCCACAACTCCTGTTTCAGGAGTATTGCTACTCCTTCCCTTGCTCTTGTCCTCTCACCAACCCCTGACTTTACTCCCCAGACATTTCCAAACCACTCTTCCCCTTTACCCTTGAGCTTCGTTTCACTCAGAGCCAAAACATCCAGGTTCCTTTCCTCAAACATACTACCTATCTCTCCTTTTTTCACATCTTGGTTACATCCACACACATTTAGGCACCCCACTCTGAGCCTTCGAGGAGGATGATCACTCCCCGCGTGACTCCTTCTTCTGTTTCCCATTTTAGAAAGTTAATACAAGGAGGGGAGGATTTCCGGCCCCCCGCTCCCGTCCCCTCTAGTCGCTTTCTACGACACGCGAGGAATACGTGGGAAGTATTCTTTCACCCCTATCCCCAGGGATAATATACATATATATATACATATACACACACACACACATACACACACATACGCACATACACACACACACACACACACATACATATATATACATATGAAAAATGTAAGAAACAATTTAGAAAACAAACTTTTAGATTGAAATGAATGAAAAAAAAGAATGTCACATAATGGTTCAACCTCTGGCTATGGAAAAGGAAATGTACAATTTATTCACACAAACGTCAATAGCAGTTCTCATCAATTTCACCATTGTATCAATAAGCTTCAATGTCTAAGCTACATTTTTCTCCAACTTCACTATTTTCTTGTCAAAAACACCATGCATGAAAACTATCACTCCATTAACACAGCTATAAACATTTACTTCCCCTTTAAAAGTTCTGGGGAAGTCTGTCTCTATACACTGCGGCAAGGCGACGCGACGCTGACACAATCACTGTCACATTATCACTTCTGCCTCCCCAAGTCAATCTCTCAGCCACAGTGCAGGCCTTCATCGTCGAAATCGGTCTTCTGGAGGTTACCGTTGTCGATGGGTGTGACCATAATAATATATATATATAATATATATATATATTTAATATAATATATATAATATATATATTATATATAATAATATATATAATATAATATAATATATATATATATATATATATATATATATATATATATATATATATATATATATATATATATATATATATATAATATATATAATATAATAAAATAATAAAAATAATAAAAAATAATAAAAAAATAAAAATAATAAAACATATATATATAATATATAATATATATATAATATATATAATATATATAATATAATATATATATATATATATATATATATATATATATATATATATATATATATATATATATATATACATATATATATATATATATATATATATATATATATATATATATATATATATATATATTTTTTTTTTTTTTTTTTTTTTTTTTTGCTTTGTCGCTGTCTCTCGCGTTTGCGAGGTAGCGCAAGGAAACAGACGAAAGAAATGGCCCAACCCACCCTCATACACATGTATATACATACGTCCACACACGCAAATATACATACCTACACAGCTTTCCATGGTTTACCCCAGACGCTTCACATGCCTTGATTCAATCCACTGACAGCACGTCAACCCCGGTATACCACATCGCTCCAATTCACTCTATTCCTTGCCCTCGTTTCACCCTCCTGCATGTTCAGGCCCCGATCACAAAAAATCTTTTTCACTCCATCTTTCCACCTCCAATTTGGTCTCCCTCTTCTCGTTCCCTCCACCTCCGACACATAATTCCTCTTGGTCAATCTTTCCTCACTCATTCTCTCCATGTGACCAAACCATTTCAAAACACCCTCTTCTGCTCTCTCAACCACGCTCTTTTTAGTTCCACACATCTCTCTTACCCTTACGTTACTTACTCGATCAAACCACCTCACACCACACATTGTCCTCAAACATCTCATTTCCAGCACATCCATCCTCCTGCGCACAACTCTATCCATAGTCCACGCCTCGCAACTATACAACATTGTTGGAACCAATATTCCTTCAAACATACCCATTTTTGCTTTCCGAGATAAAGTTCTCGACTTCCACACATTCTTCAAGGCTCCCAGAATTTTCGCCCCCTCCCCCACCCTATGATCCACTTCCGCTTTCATGTTTCCATCCGCTGCCAGATCCACTCCCAGATATCTAAAACACTTCACTTCCTCCAGTTTTTCTCCATTCAAACTCACCTCCCAATTGACTTGACCCTCAACCCTACTGTACCTAATAACCTTGCTCTTATTCACATTTACTCTTAACTTTCTTCTTTCACACACTTTACCAAACTCAGTCACCAGCTTCTGCAGTTTCTCACATGAATCAGCCACCAGCGCTGTATCATCAGCGAACAACAACTGACTCACTTCCCAAGCTCTCTCATCCCCAACAGACTTCATCCTTGCCCCTCTTTCCAAAACTCTTGCATTCACCTCCCTAACAACCCCATCCATAAACAAATTAAACAACCATGGAGACATCAAACCCCTGCCGCAAACCTACATTCACTGAGAACCAATCACTTTCCTCTCTTCCTACACGTAAACATACCTTACATCCTCGATAAAAACTTTTCACTGCTTCTAACAACTTGCCTCCCACACCATATATTCATAATACCTTCCACAGAGCATCTCTATCAACTCTATCATATGCCTTCTCCAGATCCATAAATGCTACATACAAATCCATTTGCTTTTCTAAGTATTTCTCACATACATTCTTCAAAGCAAACACCTGATCCACACATCCTCTACCACTTCTGAAACCACACTGCTCTTCCCCAATCTGATCCTCTGTACATGCCTTCACCCTCTCAATCAATACCCTCCCATACAATTTGCCAGGAATACTCAACAAACTTATACCTCTGTAATTTGAGCACTCACTCTTATCCCCTTTGCCTTTGTACAATGGCACTATGCACGCATTCCGCCAATCCTCAGGCACCTCACCATGAGTCATACATACATTAAATAACCTTACCAACCAGTCAACAATACAGTCACTCCCTTTTTTAATAAATTCCACTGCAATACCATCCAAACCTGCTGCCTTGCCGGCTTTCATCTGCCGCAAAGCTTTTACTACCTCTTCTCTGTTTACCAAATCATGATATATATATGTATATATATGTATATATATATATATATATATATATATATATATATATATATATATATATATATATATATATATATATATATATATATATATATATATATATATATATGTATATATATATATATATATATATATATATATATATATATATATATATATATATATATATATATATATATATATATATATATATATATATATTAAGAAAAGGGGGTGACTGTATTGTTGACTGGTTGGTAAGGTTATTTAATGTATGTATGACTTATGGTGAGGTGCCTGAGGATTGGCGGAATGCGTGCATAGTGCCATTGTACAAAGGCAAAGGGGATAAGAGTGAGTGCTCAAATTACAGAGGTATAAGTTTGTTGAGTATTCCTGATAAATTATATGGGAGGGTATTGATTGAGAGGGTGAAGCCATGTACAGAGCATCAGATTGGGGAAGAGCAGTGTGGTTTCAGAAGTGGTAGAGAATGTGTGGATCAGGTGTTTGCTTTGAAGAATGTATGTGAGAAATACTTAGAAAAGCAAATGGATTTGTATATATCATTTATGGATCTGGAGAAGGCATATGATAGAGTTGATAGAGATGCTCTGTGGAAGGTATTAAGAATATCTGGTGTGGGAGGAAAGTTGTTAGAAGCAGTGAAAAGTTTTTATCGAGGGTGTAAGGCATGTGTACGTGTAGGAAGAGAGGAAAGTGATTGGTTCTCAGTGAATGTAGGTTTGCGGCAGGGGTGTGTGATGTCTCCATGGTTGTTTAATTTGTTTATGGATGGGGTTGTTAGGGAGGTGAATGCAAGAGTTTTGGAAAGAGGGGCAAGTATGAAGTCTGTTTGGGATGAGAGAGCTTGGGAAGTGAGTCAGTTGTTTGCTGATGATACAGCGCTGGTGGCTGATTCATGTGAGAAACTGCAGAAGCTGGTGACTGAGTTTGGTAAAGTGTGTGAAAGAAGAAAGTTAAGAGTAAATGTGAATAAGAGCAAGGTTATTAGTTACAGTAGGGTTGTGGGTCAAGTCAATTGGGAGGTGAGTTTGAATGGAGAAAAACTGGAGGAAGTGAAGTGTTTTAGATATCTGGGAGTGGATCTGGCAGCGGACGGAACCATGGAAGCGGAAGTGGATCATAGGATGGGGGAGGGGGCGAAAATTCTGGGAGCCTTGAAGAATGTGTGGAAGTCGAGAACATTATCTCGGAAAGCAAAAATGGGTATGTTTGAAGGAATAGTGGTTCCAACAAAGTTGTATGGTTGCGATGCGTGGGCTATGGATAGAGTTGTGCGCAGGAGGATGGATGTGCTGGAAATGAGATGTTTGAGGACAATGTGTGGTGTGAGGTGGTTTGATCGAGTAAGTAACGTAAGGGTGAGAGAGATGTGTGGAAATAAAAAGAGCGTGGTTGAGAGAGCAGAAGAGGGTGTTTTGAAATGGTTTGGGCACATGGAGGGAATGAGTGAGGAAAGATTGACCAAGAGGATATATGTGTCGGAGGTGGAGGGAACGAGGAGAAGAGGGAGACCAAATTGGAGGTGGAAAGATGGAGTGAAAAAGATTTTGTGTGATCTGGGCCTGAACATGCAGGAGGGTGAAAGGAGGGCAAGGAATAGAGTGAATTGGAGCGATGTGGTATACCGGGGGTGACGTGCTGTCAGTGGATTGAATCTAGGCATGTGAAGCGTCTGGGGTAAACCATGGAAAGCTGTGTAGGCATGTATATTTGCGTGTGTGGACGTATGTATATACATGTGTATGGGGGTGGGTTGGGCCATTTCTTTCGTCTGTTTCCTTGCGCTACCTCGCAAACGCGGGAGACAGCCACAAAGCAAAAAAAAAAAAAGAAAAAAAAAAAAAAATATATATATATATATATATATATATATATATATATATATATATATATATATATATATATATATATATATATATATATATATATATATATATATATATACATATATATATATATATATATATATATATATATATCCTCGATAAAAACTTTTCACTGCTTCTAACAACTTGCCTCCCACACCATATATTCTTAATACCTTCCACAGAGCATCTCTATCAACTCTATCATATGCCTTCTCTAGATCTATAAATGGTACATACAAATCCTTTTGCTTTTCTAAGTATTTCTCACATACATTCTTCAAAGCAAACACCTGATCCACACATCCTCTACCACTTCTGAAACCACACTGCTCTTCTCCAATCTGATGCTCTGTACATGCCTTCACCCTCTTAATCAATACCCTCCCATATAGTTTACCAGGAATACTCAACAAACTTATACCTCCGTAATTTGAGCTCTCACTCTTATCCCCTTTCCCTTTGTACAATGGCACTATGCAAGCATTCCGCCAATCCTCAGGCACCTCACCATGAATCATACATGCATTGAATAACCTTACCAAGCAGTCAACAATACAGTCACCCCCTTTTTTTTTTTTTATAAATTCCACTACAATACCATCCAAACCTGCTGCCCTGCCGGCTTTCATCTTCCGCAAAGCTTTTACTACCTCTTCTCTGTTTACCAAATCATACTTCCTAACCCTCTCACTTTGCACACCACCTCTACCTAAACATAAATCTGCAATTAAATCTACATAAATCTACACCATTTTCATTTGCAACACTGAACACCCCACGTACACCAATTATTCCCTGAACTTCGACATTACTCACCTTTGCATTCAAATCACTCAGGAATTCTCAACAAACATATACCTCTGGAATTTGAGCACTCACTCTTATCCCCTTTGCCTTTGTACAGTGGCACTATGCAAGCATTCCGCCAGTCCTGAGGCACCTCACTATGAGTCATACATACATCAAATTATCTTACCAACCAGTCAACAATACAGTCAACCCTTTTTTAATAAATTCCTTTGCAGTACCATCCAAACCCGCTTCCTTGCCGGCTTTCATCTTCCACAAAGGTTTCACTACCTCTCCTCTGTTTACCAAACCATTTCCCCTGCTCCTCTCACTTCACAAATCACCTCGATTAAAACACCTTATATTTGCCACTCTATCATCAACCACATTCAACTAACCTTCAAAATATTCTTTCCATCTCCTCACCCCACCACTACCTGTTATTACCTCCCCATTTGCCCCCTTCACCAATGTTTCCATGTGTTCTCTTGTTGTACGCACTTTATTTACCTCCTTCCAAAATATCTCTTATTCTCCCTAAAATCTAATGATACTATCTTACCCCAAAACCCATTTGCCCTCTTTTTCACCTCTTGCACCATTGTCTTGACCTCCTGCTTTTTTCTTTTATACATCTCCTCGTCATTCACACTGCTTTTCTGCAAAAATCTTCCAAACGCTTCTCTTTTCTCTTTCACTAACATTCTTCACTCTTCATTGCACCACTCGCTACCCTTTCTAATCTGCCAACCTCCCACTTTTCTCATGGCAAAGGCATCTTTTGCGCAAGCCATAACTGCTTCCCTAAATACATCCCATTCCTCCCGCACTCACCTTACGTCTTTATTCTCACCTTTTTCCATTCTGCACACAATCTCTCCTGGTACTTCCTTACACCCGTCTCCTTTCGAAGCTCACTTACTCTCACACTGTCTTCATCCCAACATTCTCTCGTCTTTTCTGAAAACCTCTACAAATATTCATCTTCTTCCACACATGATAATTATCAGACATCTCTCCAGTTGCCCGTCTCAGCACATTAACATCCAAAAGTCTCTCTTTCACGCGCCTGTCAATTAACACGCAGTTCAATATTGCTTTCTGGCAGTCTTTCCTACTTACATACATATACTTATATCTCTCTTTTTATGGGTAGAACTGAAAGTGGATGGAGAGAGTTGGGTGATTAGTGATGCCTATGCACCTGGGCATCAGAAGAAAGATAATGAGAGGCAAGTGTGTTGGGAACAGCTGAGTGAGTGTGTTAGCAGTTATGATGTCAGAGACCGGGTTATAGTGATGGGTGATTTGAATGCAATGGTGAGTAATGTGGCAGTTGAGAGAATGATTGGTATACATAGGGTGTTCAGTGTCGTAAATGGAAATGGTGAAGAGCTTGTAGATTTGTGTGCTGAAAAAGGACTGGTCATTGGAAATACCTGGTATATAAAAAGAGAGACATACATAGCCATGCGTATGTAAGTAGGAGAGATGGCCTGAGAGCGTTATTGGATTACGTGTTAATTGAAAGGTGCGTGAAAGAGAAACTTTTGGTTGTTAATGTGCTGAGAGGTGCAACTGGAGGGATATGTGATCATTATCTTGTGGAGGCGAAGGTGAAAATTTGTAGCGGTTTTAAGAAAAGAAGAGAGAATGTTGGGGTGAAGAGAGTGGTGAGAGTAAGTGAGCTTGGGAAGGAGCATTGTGTGAGGAAGTACCAGGAGAGACCGAGTGCAGAATGGAAAAAGGTGAGAACAAAGGAGGTAAGGGGAGTGGGGTAGGAGTGGGATGCACTGAAAAAGCAGTGATGGCTTGCGCAAAAGATGCTTGTTGCATGAGAAGCATGGGAAGTGGGCAGATTAGAAAGGATTGTGAGTGGTGGGATGAACGTTGGAAGATTATTAGTGAAAGAAAAGAGAGAGGCATGTGGACGATTTTTGCAGGGAAATAGTGCAAATGAGTTGGAGATGTACAAAAGAAAGGGGCTGAAGTTCAAGAGAAAGGTGCAAGAGGTGAAAAAGAGGGCAAATGAGAGCTGGGGTGAAAGAGTATCATTAAATTTTAGGGATAATAAAAAAAATGTTTTAGAAAGAGGTAAATAAAGTGCATAAGACAAGAGAACAAATGGGGACTTCGGTGAAAGGAGGTAATGGATGTGGGAGGTAAAAACAAGTAGTGATGATGTGAGAAGGAGATGGAGTGAGTATTTTGAAGTTTTGTTGAATGTGTTAAATATTAGAGTAACAGATATAGGGTGTTTGGGTCGA
Source organism: Panulirus ornatus (assembly GCF_036320965.1). Taxonomy (NCBI): domain Eukaryota; kingdom Metazoa; phylum Arthropoda; class Malacostraca; order Decapoda; family Palinuridae; genus Panulirus; species Panulirus ornatus. The sequence continues at coordinate 24,575,408 of NC_092261.1, forward strand.
GGTGGTGTGCGAAGTGAAAGGGTTAGGGAGAATGATTTGGTAAACAGAGAAGAGGTAGTAAAAGCTTTCCGGAAGATGAAAGCCGGCAAAGCGGCGGGTTTGGATGGTACTGCAGTGGAATGCATTAAACTAGGAGATGCCTACGTTGTTGACTGGTTGGTAAGGATATTTAGTGTATGTATGGCTCATGGTGAAGTGATTGAGAATTGGCGGAATGCATGCATAGTGCCATTGCATAAAGGCAAAGGGATAAAGATGAGCGTTCATATTAAAGAGGTATATGTTTTTTGAGTATTCCTGTGATATTATATGGGAGGGTATTGATTGAGAGGGTGTAGGCATGTACAGAGTATCAAATTGGGGAAGAGCAGTGTGGTTTCAGAAGTGGTAGAGGATGTGTGGATCAGATGTTTGCTTTGAAGAATGTATGTGAGAAACCATTAGAAAAACAAATGGATTTGTATGTAGCATTTATGGATCCGGAGAAGGAATATGATAGAGATGCTCTGTGGAAGGTAGTAAGAATATATGGTGTGGGAGGCAAGTTTCTAGAAGCAGTGAAAAGTTTTTATCGAGGATGTAAGGCATGTGTACGAGTAGGAAGAGAGGAGAGTGATTGGTTCTCAGTGAATATCAGTTTGCGGCAGTGGTGCGTGATGTCCCCATGGTTGTTTGATTTGTTTATTGATGGGGTTGTTATGGCGGTGAATGCAAGAGTTTTGGAAAGAGGGGCGAGTATGCAGTCTGTAGGGAAGAGAAGGCTTGGGAAGTGAGTCAGCTGTTGTTGGTTGATGATACAGTACGAGTGGCTGATTCGTGTGAAAAACTGCAGAAGGTGGTGACTGAGTTTGGTAAAGTGTGTGAAAGAAGAAAACTGAGAGTAAATGTGAATAAGAGCAAGGTTATGAGGTTCAGTAGGGTCGAGGGACAAGTCAATTGGAAGGTAAGTTTGAACTGAGAAAACCTGGAGGAAGTGAAGTGTTTTAGATATCTGGGAGTGGATTTCGCAGCGGATGGAACCATGGAAGCGGAAGTGAGTCACTGAGTGGGGGAGGGGGCGAAAGTTCTGGGAGCGTTAAAAATGTGTGGAAGGCGAGAACATTATCTCGGAAAGCAAAAATTGGTATGTTTGAAGGAATGGTGGTTCCAACAATGTTATATGGTTGCGAGGCGTAGGCTATAGATAGGGCTGTGCGGAGGAAGGTGGATGTATTGGAAATGAGATGTTTGAGGACAATATGTGATGTGAGGTGGTTTGATCGAGTAAGTAGAAGAAGGTGTTTTGAAATGGTTTGGCCACATGGAGAGCATGAGTGAGGAAAGATTGACAAAGAGGATATGTGTGTCAGAGGTGGAGGGATCGGGGAAAAGTGGGAGACGATATTCGAGATGGAAGGATGGAGTGAAAATGATTTTGAGCGGCTGGAGCCTGAACATGCAGGAAGGTAAAAGTCGTGCAAGGAATAGAGTGAATTGGAACGATGTGGTATACCGGGGTCGACGTCTGTCAATGGATTGAACCAGGGCATGTGAAGCGTCTAGCATGGAAAGTTTTGTGGAGCCTGGATGTGGAAAGGGAGGTGTGCTTTTGGTGCATTATACATGACATATATATATATATATATATATATATATATATATATATATATATATATATATATATATATATATATATATATATATATATATGCATATATATATATATATATATATATATATATATATATATATATATATATATATATATATATATATATATATATATATATATATATATATGCATATATATATGCATATATATATGCATATATATATATAAGCATATATATATATATATATATATATATATATATATATATATATATATATATATATATATATATATATATATATATATATATATATATATATGGAAGAAGAAAGTTGAGAGTAAATGTGAATAAGAGCAAGGTTATTAGGTACAGTAGGGGTGAGGGTCAAGTCAATTGGGAGGTGAGTTTGAATGGAGAAAAACTGGAGGAAGTGAAGTGTTTTAGATATCTGGGAGTGGATCTGTCAGCGGATGGAACCATGGAAGCGGAAGTGGATCATAGGATGGGGGAGGGGGCGAAAATTTTGGGAGCCTTGAAAAATGTGTGGAAGTCGAGAACATTATCTCGGAAAGCAAAAATGGGTATGTTTGAGGGAATAGTGGTTCCAACAATGTTGTATGGTTGCGAGGCGTGGGCTATGGATAGAGATGTGCGCAGGAGGATGGATGTGCTGGAAATGAGATGTTTGAGGACAATGTGTGGTGTGAGGTGGTTTGATCGAGTAAGTAACGTAAGGGTAAGAGAGATGTGTGGAAATAAAAAGAGCGTGGTTGAGAGAGCAGAAGAGGGTGTTTTGAAATGGTTTGGGCACATGGAGAGAATGAGTGAGGAGAGATTGACCAAGAGGATATATGTGTCGGAGGTGGAGGGAACGAGGAGAAGAGGGAGACCAAATTGGAGGTGGAAAGATGGAGTGAAAAAGATTTTGTGTGATCGGGGCCTGAACATGCAGGAGGGTGAAAGGAGGGCAAGAAATAGAGTGAATTGGAGTCATGTGGTATACAGGGGTTGACGTGCTGTCAGTGGATTGAAGCAAGGCATGTGAAGCGTCTGGGGTAAACCATGGAAAGCTGTGTAGGTATGTATATTTACGTGTGTGGACGTGTGTATGTACATGTGTATGGGGGGGGGGGGGGTTGGGCCATTTCTTTCGTCTGTTTCCTTGCGCTACCTCGCAAACGCGGGAGACAGCGACAAAGTATAAAAAAAAAAAAAAAAAAAAAAAAAAAAAAAAAAAAAATATATATATATATATATATATATATATATATATATATATATATATATATATATATATATATATATATATATATATATATATATATATATATATATATATATATATATATATATATATATATATATATATATATATATATATATATATGTATATATATATATATATATATATATATATATATATATATATATATATATATATATATATATATATATATATATATATATATATATATATATATATATATATATATATATATATATATATATATATATATAAGTAAGTAACGTAAGGGTAAGAGACATGTGTGGAAATAAAAAGAGCGTGGTTGAGAGAGCAGAAGAGGGTGTTTTGAAATGGTTTGGGCACATGGAGAGAATGAGTGAGAAAGATTGACCAAGAGGATATATGTGTCGGAGGTGGAGGGAACGATGAGAAGAGGGAGACCAAATTGGAGGTGGAAAGATGGAGTGAAAAAGATTTTGTGTGATCGGGGCCTGAACATGCAGGAGGGTGAAAGGAGGGCAAGGAATAGAGTGAATTGGAGCGATGTGGTATACCGGGGTTGACGTGCTGTCAGTGGATTGAATCGGGGCATGTGAAGCGTCTGGGGTAAACCATGGAAAGCTGTGTAGGTATGTATATTTGCGTGTGTGGACGTATGTATATACATGTGTATGGGGGTGGGTTGGGCCATTTCTTTCGTCTGTTTCCTTGCGCTACCTCGCAAACGCGGGACACAGCGACAAAGCAAAAAAAAAAAAAAAAAAAAAATATATATATATATATATATATATATATATATATATATATATATATATATATATATATATATATATATATATATATATATATGTATACATATATATATATATATATATATATATATATATATATATATATATATATATATATATATATATATATATATATATATATATATATATATATATATATATATATATATACACAGAGGTATAAATTTGTTGAGTATTCCTGGTAAATTATATGGGAGGGTATTGATTGAGAGGGTGAAGGCATGTACAGAGCATCAGATTGGGGAAGAGCAGTGTGGTTTCAGAAGTGGTAGAGGATGTGTGTATCAGGTGTTTGCTTTGAAGAATGTATGTGAGAAATACTTAGAAAAGCAAATAGATTTGTATGTAGCATTTATGGATCTGGAGAAGGCATATGATAGAGTTGATAGAGATGCTCTGTGGAAGGTATTAAGAATATCTGGTGTGGGAGGAAAGTTGTTAGAAGCAGTGAAAAGTTTTTATCGAGGGTGTAAGGCATGTGTACGTGTAGGAAGAGAGGAAAGTGATTGGTTCTCAGTGAATGTAGGTTTGCGGCAGGGGTGTGTGATGTCTCCATGGTTGTTTAATTTGTTTATGGATGGGGTTGTTAGGGAGGTGAATGCAAGAGTTTTGGAAAGAGGGGCAAGTATGAAGTCTGTTTGGGATGAGAGAGCTTGGGAAGTGAGTCAGTTGTTTGCTGATGATACAGCACTGGTGGCTGATTCATGTGAGAAACTGCAGAAGCTGGTGACTGAGTTTGGTAAAGTGTGTGAAAGAAGAAAGTTAAGAGTAAATGTGAATAAGAGCAAGGTTATTAGTTACAGTAGGGTTGTGGGTCAAGTCAATTGGGAGGTGAGTTTGAATGGAGAAAAACTGGAGGAAGTGAAGTGTTTTAGATATCTGGGAGTGGATCTGTCAGCGGACGGAACCATGGAAGCGGAAGTGGATCATAGGATGGGGGAGGGGGCGAAAATTCTGGGAGCCTTGAAGAATGTGTGGAAGTCGAGAACATTATCTCGGAAAGCAAAAATGGGTATGTTTGAAGGAATAGTGGTTCCAACAAAGTTGTATGGTTGCGATGCGTGGGCTATGGATAGAGTTGTGCGCAGGAGGATGGATGTGCTGGAAATGAGATGTTTGAGGACAATGTGTGGTGTGAGGTGGTTTGATCGAGTAAGTAACGTAAGGGTGAGAGAGATGTGTGGAAATAAAAAGAGCGTGGTTGAGAGAGCAGAAGAGGGTGTTTTGAAATGGTTTGGGCACATGGAGGGAATGAGTGAGGAAAGATTGACCAAGAGGATATATGTGTCGGAGGTGGAGGGAACGAGGAGAAGAGGGAGACCAAATTGGAGGTGGAAAGATGGAGTGAAAAAGATTTTGTGTGATCTGGGCCTGAACATGCAGGAGGGTGAAAGGAGGGCAAGGAATAGAGTGAATTGGAGCGATGTGGTATACCGGGGGTGACGTGCTGTCAGTGGATTGAATCTAGGCATGTGAAGCGTCTGGGGTAAACCATGGAAAGCTGTGTAGGCATGTATATTTGCGTGTGTAGACGTATGTATATACATGTGTATGGGGGTGGTTTGGGCCATTTCTTTCGTCTGTTTCCTTGCGCTACCTCGCAAACGCGGGAGACAGCCACAAAGCAAAAAAAAAAAAAGAAAAAAAAAAAAAAAAAATATATATATATATATATATATATATATATATATATATATATATATATATATATATATATATATATATATATATATATATATATATATATATATATATATATATATATATATATAAAAACTTTTCACTGCTTCTAACAACTTGCCTCCCACACCATATATTCTTAATACCTTCCACAGAGCATCTCTATCAACTCTATCATATGCCTTCTCTAGATCTATAAATGGTACATACAAATCCTTTTGCTTTTCTAAGTATTTCTCACATACATTCTTCAAAGCAAACACCTGATCCACACATCCTCTACCACTTCTGAAACCACACTGCTCTTCTCCAATCTGATGCTCTGTACATGCCTTCACCCTCTTAATCAATACCCTCCCATATAGTTTACCAGGAATACTCAACAAACTTATACCTCCGTAATTTGAGCTCTCACTCTTATCCCGTTTCCCTTTGTACAATGGCACTATGCAAGCATTCCGCCAATCCTCAGGCACCTCACCATGAATCATACATGCATTGAATAACCTTACCAAGCAGTCAACAATACAGTCACCCCCTTTTTTTTTTTTTTATAAATTCCACTGCAATACCATCCAAACCTGCTGCCCTGCCGGCTTTCATCTTCCGCAAAGCTTTTACTACCTCTTCTCTGTTTACCAAATCATACTTCCTAACCCTCTCACTTTGCACACCACCTCTACCTAAACATAAATCTGCAATTAAATCTACATAAATCTACACCATTTTCATTTGCAACACTGAACACCCCACGTACACCAATTATTCCCTGAACTTCGACATTACTCACCTTTGCATTCAAATCACTCAGGAATTCTCAACAAACATATACCTCTGGAATTTGAGCACTCACTCTTATCCCCTTTGCCTTTGTACAGTGGCACTATGCAAGCATTCCGCCAGTCCTGAGGCACCTCACTATGAGTCATACATACATCAAATTATCTTACCAACCAGTCAACAATACAGTCAACCCTTTTTTAATAAATTCCTTTGCAGTACCATCCAAACCCGCTTCCTTGCCGGCTTTCATCTTCCACAAAGGTTTCACTACCTCTCCTCTGTTTACCAAACCATTTCCCCTGCTCCTCTCACTTCACAAATCACCTCGATTAAAACACCTTATATTTGCCACTCTATCATCAACCACATTCAACTAACCTTCAAAATATTCTTTCCATCTCCTCACCCCACCACTACCTGTTATTACCTCCCCATTTGCCCCCTTCACCCAAAGTTTCCATGTGTTTCTCTTGTTGTACGCACTTTATTTACCTCCTTCCAAAATATCTCTTATTCTCCCTAAAATCTAATGATACTATCTTACCCCAAAACCCATTTGCCCTCTTTTTCACCTCTTGCACCATTGTCTTGACCTCCTGCTTTTTTCTTTTATACATCTCCTCGTCATTCACACTGCTTTTCTGCAAAAATCTTCCAAACGCTTCTCTTTTCTCTTTCACTAACATTCTTCACTCTTCATTGCACCACTCGCTACCCTTTCTAATCTGCCAACCTCCCACTTTTCTCATGGCAAAGGCATCTTTTGCGCAAGCCATAACTGCTTCCCTAA